>NC_083101.1:72311090-72618357 GCF_949774975.1 Lagenorhynchus albirostris | reverse complement strand
GAGATTTAAGATAAAAGAGATTGCCTAAGCAATCAGTAAACATACAGTTTAGAGAGGAAGACAAGTCAAAAAGATTATAAATAATATACTATGTGCCTCTCTAAATTTGTAATGCTTATAATTGTATCACCTATTTCATCATAAGAATTACATGAGATAATCCATAGAAATTATTTAGCAAAACTTCTGGCACATAGTAATTTAAATAAATATTAGCATCAGATGATGATGTAAACTATGGTGATGATGACGATGATGATAATGATATGGTGATGCCACCATCCCAAGAATATATGGGAACAATGAGGACACAGAATGGAGATTAGGAAAGGATTTTTAAAAGAAAAGCTTTCCTGGGCTTCCGGGAATATGGTGGAAGAATAAGACGCAGAGATCACCTTCCTCCCCACAGATACACCAGAAATACATCTACACGTGGAATAACTCCTACAGAACACCTACTGAACGCTGGCAGAAGACCACAGAACTCCCAAAAGGCAAGAAACCCCCCACGTACCTGGGTAGGGCAAAAGAAAAAATAAACAGAGACAAAAGAATAGGGATGATACCTGCACCGCTGGGAGGGAGCTGTGAAGGAGGAAAGGATTCCACACACTAGGAAGCCCCTTCGCGGGCGGAGACTGCGGGTGGCAGAGGGGGAAAGCTTCGAAGCCGCGGAGGAGAGCACAGCAACAGGGGTGCAGAGGGCAAAGCGGAGAGATTCCCGCACAGAGGGTCAGTGCCGACCAGCACTCACCAGCCTGAGAGGCTTGTCTGGTCACCCGCCGGGGCGGGCGGGGCTGGGAGCTGAGGCTCAGGCTTCGGTCGGAGCGCAGGGAGAGGACTGAGGTTGGCGGCGTGAACACAGCCTGCAGGGGGTTAGTGCGCCACGGCTAGCCGGGAGGGAGTCCGGGGAAAAGTCTGAACCTAACGAAGTGGCAAGAGACTTTTTCTTCCCTCTTTGTTTCCTGGTGCGGGAGGAGAGGGGATTAAGAAAGCTGTTTAAAGAAGCTCCAGAGAAGGGCGCGAGCCGCGGCTAAAAGCACGGACCCCAGAGACGGGCATGAGACGCTAAGGCTGCTGCTGCTGCCACCAAGAAGCCTGTGTGCGAGCACAGCTCACTCTCCACACCCTGCTTCCTGGGAGCCTGTGCAGCCCGCCACTGGCAGGGTCCCGTGATCCAGGGACAACTTCCCCGGGAGAATGCACGCCGGCCTCTGCCGCCGCAGGCCCGCCCCTCACTCCGAGCGGCTCCCTCCCCCCGGCCTGAGTGAGCCAAGCCCCCGAATCAGTGGCTCCTTTAACCCCGTCCTCTCTGAGCGAGGAACAGACTCCCTCCGGCGACCTACACGCAGAGGCAGGGCCAAATCCAAAGTTGAACCCCGGGAGCTGTGCGAACAAAGAAGAGAAAGGGAAATCTCTCCCAGCAGCCTCAGGAGCAGCGGATTAAAGTTCCACAATCAACTTGATGTACCCTGGATCTGTGGAATACCTGAATAGACAACGAATCATCCCAAATTAAGGAGGTGGACTTTGAGAGCAAGATTTATGATTTTTTCTGCTTTTCCTCTTTTTGTAAGTGTGTATGTGTATGCTTCTGTGTGAGATTTTGTCTGTACAGCTTTGCTTCCACCATTTGTCCTAAGGCTCTATCCATCGGTTTTTTTTTCCTAAATAATTATTTTTTTATTTTAATAACTTTATTATATTTTATCTTATTTTATATTACTTTATCTTCTTTCTTTTTTTCCTTCCTTCCCTCCTTCCTTCCTTCCTTCCTCCCTCCCTCCCTCCTTTCTTTCTTTCTTTCTTCTTCTACTAATACTTACTTTCTACTTTTTCTCCCTTTTATTCTGAGCCATGTGGAGGAAAGGCTCTTGGTGCTGCAGCCAGGAGTCAGTGCTGTGCCTCTGAGGTGGGAGAGCAAACTTCAGGACACTGATCCACAAGAGACCTCCCAACTCCACATAATATCAAACAGCGAAAATCTCCCAGAGATCTCTATCTCAACACGAGCACCCAGCTTCACTCAACGACCAGCAAGCTACAGTGCTGGACATCCTATGCCAAACAACTAGCAAGACAGGAACACAACCCCACCCATTAGCAGAGAGGCTGCCTAAAATCATAATAAGTCCACAGACACCCTAAAACACACCACCAGACGTGGACCTGCCCACCAGAGAGGCAAGATCCAGCCTCATCCACCAGAACACAGGCACTAGTCCCCTCCACCAGGAAGCCTACACAACCCACTCAAACAACCTTAGCCACTGGGGACAGACACCAAAAACAACGGGAACTACGAACCTGCAGCCTGCAAAAAGGAGACCCCAAACACAGTAAGATAAGCAAAATGAGAAGACAGAAAAACACACAGCAGATGAAGGAGCAAGATGAAAACCCACAAGACCTAACAAATGAAGAGGAAATAGGCAGTCTACCTGAAAAAGAATTCAGAATAATGATAGTAAAGATGATCCAAAATCTTGGAAATAGAATAGAGAAAATGCAAGAAACATTTAACAAGGACCTAGAAGAACTAAAGATGAAACAAACAATGATGAACAACACAATAAATGAAATTAAAAATACTCTAGGGCTTCCCTGGTGGCACAGTGGTTAAGAATCCACCTGCCAATGCAGGGGACACAGGTTCGAGCCCTGGTTCAGGAGGATCCCACATGCCGCGAAGCAACTAAGACCGTGTGCCACAACTACTGAGCCTGCGCTCTAGAGCCCACGAGCCACAACTACTGAAGCCCGTGTGCCACAACTACGGAAGCCCACACACCTAGAGCCTGTGCTCCGCAACAAGAGAAGCCACCGCAATGAGGAGCCTGCGCCCCGCAACGAAGAGTAGCCCCTGCTCACCACAACTAGACAAAGCCCACGTGCAACAGCGAAGACCCAAGTCAGCCAAAAATTAAATAAATGAATAAATAAATAAATTTATAAAATAAAATAAAAATACTCTAGATCAATAGCAGAATAACTGAGGCAGAAGAACGGATAAGTGACCTGGAAGATAATATAGTGGAAATAACTACTGCAGAGCGGAATAAAAATAAAAGAATGAAAAGAACTGAGGACAGTCTCAGAGACCTCTGGGACAACATTAAACGCACCAACATTCGAATTATAGGGGTTCCAGAAGAAGAAGAGAAAAAGAAAGGGACTGAGAAAATATTTGAAGAGATTATAGTTGAAAACTTCGCTAATATGGGAAAGGAAATAGTTAATCAAGTCCAGGAAGCACAGAGAGTCCCATACAGGATAAATCCAAGGAGAAATACGCCAAGACACATATTAATGAAACTGTCAAAAATTAAATACAAAGAAAACATATTAAAAGCAGCAAGGGAAAAACAACAAATAACACACAAGGGAATCTCCATAAGGTTAACAGCTGATCTTTCACAGAAACTCTGCAAGCCAGAAGGGACTGGCAGGACATATTTAAAGTGATGAAGGAGAAAAACCTGCAACCAAGATTACTCTACCCAGCAAGGATCTCATTCAGATTTGATGGAGAAATTAAAACCTTTACAGACAAGCAAAAGCTGAGAGAGTTCAGCACCACCAAACCAGCTTTACAACAACTGCTAAAGGAACTTCTCTAGGCAAGAAACACAAGAGAAGGAAAAGACCTACAATAACAAACCCGAAACAATTAAGAAAATGGGAATAGGAACATACATATCGATAATCGCCTTAAATGTAAATGGACTAAATGCTCCCACCAAAAGACACAGATCGGCTGAATGGATACAAAAACAAGACCCATATATTTGCTATCTACAAGAGACCTACTTCAGACCTAGAGACACATACAGACAGAAAGTAAGGGGATGGAAAAAGATATTTCACACAAATGGAAACCAAAAGAAAGCTGGAGTAGCAATTCTCATATCAGACAAAATAGACTTTAAAATAAAGACTATTACAACAGACAAAGAAGGACACTACATAATGATCAAGGGATCGATCCAAGAAGAAGATATAACAATTGTAAATATTTATGCACCCAACATACGAGCACCTCAATACATAAGGCAAATACTAACAGCCATAAAAGGGGAAATCGACAGTAACACGTTCATAGTATGGGACTTTAACACCCCACTTTCACCAATCGACAGATCATCCAAAATGAAAATAAATAAGGAAACACAAGCTTTAAATGATACATTAAACAAGATGGACTTAATTGATATTTATAGGACATTCCATCCAAAAACAACATAATACACATTTTTCTCAAGTGCTCATGGAACATTCTCCAGGATAGATCATATCTTGGGTCACAAATCAAGCCTTGGTAAATTTAGGAAAATTGAAACTGTATCAGGTATCTTTTCCGACCACAACGCTATGAGACTAGATATCAATTACAGGAAAAGATCTGTAAAAAATACAAACACATGGAGGCTAAACAATACACTACTTAATAACGAAGTGATCACTGAAGAAATCAAAGAGGAAATTAAAAAATACCTAGAAACAAATGACAATGGAGACACGACGACCCAAAATCTATGAGATGCAGCAAAAGCAGTTCTAAGAGGGAAGTTTATAGCAATACAATCCTACCTTAAGAAACAGGAAACATCTCGAATAAACAACCTAACCTTGCACCTAAAGCAATTAGAGAAAGAAGAACAAAAAAAACCCCAAAGTTAGCAGAAGGAAAGAAATCATATAAACCAGATCAGAAATAAATGAAAAAGAAATGAAGGAAACGATAGCAAAGATAAATAAAACTGAAAGCTGGTTCTTTGAGAAGATAAACAAAATTGATAAACCATTGGCCAGACTCATCAAGAAAAAAAGAGAGAAGACTCAAATCAATAGAATTAGAAATGAAAAAGGAGAAATAACAACTGACACTGCAGAAATACAAAGGGTCATGAGAGACTACTACAAGCAACTCTATGCCAATAAAATGGACAACCTGGAAGAAATGGACAAATTCTTAGAAATGCACAACCTGCCAAGGCTGAATCAGGAAGAAATAGAAAATATGAACAGACCAATCACAAACACTGAAATTGAAACTGTGACTAAAAATCTTCCAACAAACAAAAGCCCAGGACCAGATGGCTTCACAAGCGAATTCTATCAAACATTTAGAGAAGAGCTAACACCTATCCTTCTCAAACTCTTCCAAAATATAGCAGAGGGAGGAACACTCCCAAACTCATTCTACGAGGCCACCATCACCCTGATACCAAAACCAGACAAGGATGTCACAAAGAAAGAAAACTACATACAGGCCAATATCACTGATGAACATAGATGCAAAAATCCTCAACAAAATACTAGCAAACAGAATCCAACAGCACATTAAACGGATCATACGCCATGATCAAGTGGGGTTTATTCCAGGAATGCAAGGATTCTTCAACATACGCAAATCAATCAACGTGATACAGCATAATAACAAATTGAAGGAGAAAAACCATATGATCATCTCAATAGATGCAGAGAAAGCTTTCGACAAAACTCAACACCCATTTATGATAAAACCCTCCAGAAGTAGGCATAGAGGGAACTTTCCTCAACATAATAAAGGCCATATATGACAAACCCACAGCCAACATTGTCCTCAATGGTGAAAAACTGAAACCATTTCCACTAAGATCAGGAACAAGACAAGGTTGCCCACTCTCACCACTATTATTCAACATAGTTATGGAACTTTTAGCCACAGCAATCCGAGAAGAAAAGGGAATAAAAGGAATCCAAATAGGAAAAGAAGAAGTAAAGCTGTCACTGTTTGCAGATGACATGATACTATACATAGAGAATCCTAAAGATGCTACCAGAAAACTACTAGACCTAATCAATGAATTTGGTAAAGTAGCAGGATACAAAATTAATGCACAGAAATCTCTGGCATTCCTATACACTAATGATGAAAAATCTGAAAGTGAAATCAAGAAAACACTCCCATTTACCATTGCAACAAAAAGAATAAAACATCTAGGAATAAACCTACCTAAGGAGACAATAACCTGTATGCAAAAATTATAAGACACTGATGAAAGCAATTAGAGATGATACAAATAGATGGAGAGATATACCATGTTCTTGGATTGGAAGAATCAACATTGTGAAAATGACTCTACTACCCAAAGCAATCTACAGATTCAGTGCAATCCCTATCAAACTACCACTGGCATTTTTCACAGAACTAGAACAAAAAATTTCACAATTTGTATGGAAACACAAAAGACCACGAATAGCCAAAGCAATCTTGAGAACGAAAAATGGAGCTGAAGGAATCAGGCTGCCTGACTTCAGACTATACTACAAAGCTACAGTAATCAAGAGAGTATGGTACTGGCACAAAAACAGAAAGATAGATCAATGGAACAGGATAGAAAGCCCAGAGATAAACCCACGCACATATGGTCACCTTATCTTTGATAAAGGAGGCAGGAACGTACAGTGGAGAAAGGACAGCCTCTTCAATAAGTGGTGCTGGGAATACTGGACAGGTACATGTAAAAGTATGAGATTAGATCACTCCCTAACACCATACACAAAAATAAGCTCAAAATGGATTAAAGACCTAAATGTAAGGCCAGAAACTATCAAACTCTTAGAGGAAAACATAAGTAGAACACTCTATGACATAAATCACAGCAAGATCCTTTTTGATCCACCTCCTGGAGAAATAGAAATAAAAACAAAAATAAACAAAAGGGACCTAATGAAACCTCAAATCTTTTGCACAGCAAAGGAGACCACAAACAAGACCAAAAGACAACCCTCAGCATGGGAGAAAATATTTGCAAATGAAGAAACTGACAAAGGATTAATCTCCAAAATTTATAAGCAGCTCATGCAGCTCAATAACAAAAAAACAAACAACCCAATCCAAAAATGGGCAGAAGACCTAAATAGACATTTCTCCAAAGAAGATATGCAGACTGCCAACAAACACATGAAAGAATTTTCAACATCATTAATCATTAGAGAAATGCACATCAAAACTACAATGAGATATCATCTCACACCAGTCAGAATGGCCATCATCAAAAAATCTAAGAACAATAAATGCTGGAGAGGGTGTGGAGAAAAGAAAACTCTCTTGCACTGTTGGTGGGAATGTAAATTGACACAGCCACTGTGGAGAACAGTATGGAGGTTCCTTAAAAAACTACAAATAGAACTACCATATGACCCAGCAATCCCACTACTGGGCATATACCCTGAGGAAACCATAATTCAAAAAGAGTCATGTACCAAAATGTTCACTGCAGCTCTATTTACAATAGCCCAGAGATGGAAACAACCTAAGTGTCCATCATCGGATGAATGGATAAAGAAGATGTGGCACATATATACAATGGAATATTACTCAGCCATAAAAAGAAACGACATTGAGCTATTTGTAATGAGGTGGATAGACCTAGAGTGAGTGAAGTAAGTCAGAAAGAGAAAGACAACTACCATATGCTAACACATATATATGGAATTTAAGAAAAAA
This sequence comes from Lagenorhynchus albirostris, assembly GCF_949774975.1. Lineage (NCBI taxonomy): Eukaryota > Metazoa > Chordata > Mammalia > Artiodactyla > Delphinidae > Lagenorhynchus > Lagenorhynchus albirostris. Next base: position 72,610,859 of record NC_083101.1, on the reverse strand, counting down.
AATGTCATGAAGAACCTAGGGGTAAGCCAGGAATAAAGACACAGACCTACTAGAGAATGGACTTGAGGATATGGGGAGGGGGAAGGGTAAGCTGTGTCAAAGTGAGAGAGAGGCATGGACATATATACACTACCAAACTTAAGGTAGATAGCTAGTGGGAAGCAGCCGCACAGCACAGGGAGATCAGCTGGGTGCTTTGTGACCACCTGGAGGGGTGAGATAGGAAGGGTGGGAGGGAGGGAGACGCAAGAGGGAAGAGGTATGGGAACATATGTATATGTATAACTGATTCACTTTGTTATAAAGCAGAAACTAACACACCATTGTAAAGCAATTATACTCCAATAAAGATGTAAAAAAAAAAAAAGCTTTCCTGTTAGAGGTATAAATCTGAGCTAAATTTTTAAAGATTGATAATAAACATAAGCCAATAACAAAGAGTTAGGGAAGAGATAGAAATGTCCTAGGCAGATAAGATAGAAGCATCAATGCTTTTACTCCCTACCCTGAGCAGTTTAGGATCCCTTCTGAGTCTTGGAGCAGCCCTGAACCAGACATCTAGCATCTGAATCCTCTCAAATGTGATGCTCAGGGAAATCCCCAGACACCTTGAGAGACCCATGTATCTGGACACAGTATCCAATTTACGTGTGTCCTTAGATTTTCATCCTCTTCATTCTGATGAGAACCTCTTGCATGATCAATTTAATAATGTCAAATTGACCAATATTATGCTTTGTTTGGTATTTCCTATTCACATGGAATCTATTTGTCCTGGTATTTAAAAATATAAAGCTGTCTTTTCCTATTTAAAGTAAATATCATTAAAGTCTTACCTGTAGTACATATTGCTTTATTCTTTACTTTTTCAGAACATAGGTTCTTCAGTATATTGTTAAATGAACCTATATTAATTTATTCTGCCATCCCTTATTCTTTATGTATGCCTAGAACATACTAGATACTGTGTTCCACGTATTTCTAAAAGGTGCTACATATAATGGGAGAAACATGGTATTTTCCCCCATACAGCTTGACATAACAATTCCATTTCTAGGATCTATCCTACAGAAATACACATGAGTACAAAGAAATAGTTTAGATAGATAGAAGGGAAGAAGGGAGGGAGGAGGGAGAGAGAGAACAGGATTTTAGGGGAATAAATAAGGAGACTATGGATATAGATATTCATTACAGCATTTTTTGAAATGTAGAAAAATTATAAACAGCCTATATATGGTAATGGTTACATAAATTATGGTTAATTCATACTAGACTGATAGGTAGCTCTTAAAATAAATAGGGTAGACTGAAGTACAGTAACATGAAAGGGTCTATAAGGCATATTAAGTGATGTAATTACCTAACAATGAAGCTAATCACATACACACACAGATATTTAAATGGTAAATGCACAGGAAAAGCTTTCAGAGAATTGACATCAAACATGCAGAGGGAGGTATGGAAAGATGCTGGGGATAGGAAGAAAAACAAAGAACATGGAGTGGATATCCACTTTTTACTTTACATATTTTTGAACTGTTTCAGTTTTGTAAAGTATATGTGTTTCTTTGAAGTTAAAATAAAAATTTACTCTAACTGGAAAAAAAATATGATAATATGGATTAATGCTCCTGACTCTTTGCTCTGGTTGAACAGCCTTCTCCCATCTTCTGTGGTAAGTGAAATCCTATTCACTTTTCAGGGCCCAACTCAGTCATCAGTATATTCCTTGATATTTAAGTCATAGCTACTCTAAATTTCAAATAATAATTCTAAACTATCTTGGGTATGTGGCACTTGGATGCTTGCAAACTTCCCACCCATTCTACAAACACCCAATACCAGCATCTCATCTGTGCTTCTACAGGACTATGAAATTAGAGCACTTTACATTGTATCACAGTCACTTCTCAGACCAACCAGTAAACTTATTCATCTGAGTCCTCAGTGTTTATTAAAGAGGATATTAAAGAGAAATGTGCCTGCACAAATGCAACTGAGAACAAAACGTAACTAAGAGAAGTCATCTCCAACTTTCACCCTCTCTTCACCTAATAAGTGTTGTGGGAATATGAGCCATTTCCATATTTCATAGGCATCCTGTGATGTGAAAGCTTATTTCTGAATTTGTTTCTCCTGTAAGAAAAGATTTCCTTCCTAAAATTAGACTGTGAATCTACTTCCAAAGCTACTAATCAAACATAAGTTAAAGCTACTTAAATAAGGGAGAGAAAATTTTAGAGCTCTAAAATCATTAGAAATAGGTCACCGAAACCTTCAATAAAACTTCAGAAAAGGTTCCAGGAAAAAAGGTATTCTCATTAAGAAGCTGTAAAGTAATCCTGCTATCAAACAGGGGGGAAAAAATCACATATGCAAAAGCAGCAAAATACAGTCTATAAAGTCATTTAATGAAACAGAAATTTGTATCTATGCCATATCTAATGCACTTCTGGAAAAACCTCGGCATATTCACTAATTATGAACCATATATTACATAGTTATTATGGGTATTATTCAGCAATAGAAGATTTAAAGTTGGTTGTCTCCTTCACTATAGTTAGCAAAGAAATATTGGCACATATATGATCTAGTTAAATAGGTTAGAAAATAGGAGGGAATTTACTAACTAGCCCTTTAATTATGCAAACAGAGTTTCCATAATTCTGAAACTGAATTCCATGACACCCACAGATTTCCCTATAATCTAGCTGTAAATAGTAATTACAGTGTTCAGAGTAGAAACCACTGTATTTTAGGTTGCAAAGCAGTCTCTATTATTATCTCCTGTATTAAGTCATTTGATAACTGTCTAAAACTTTCCTAGTAGGGTGATTTTTATTTTCTTTTAAAGTCATGTTTTTCTTTATTTTCATGAAAAGTGTAAGAAAAATTTGTTCAGCCATTTTCAAATTAAAGGACAATAGGGAGGGAAATTTGCCGTTAAACTTTAAAACATTATATTTAGCAGGTCCTCGGTGGGTTGCATAATCAGTTCAAGACTATGGATTAACAATCAAAGGGAGCCTAGACACTGACCTACATTAGAGAAACCCTACACACACAACCAAGAATTCATCATCCCCAGAGAACAGAAAGCCTTTTGGGTAACCTGCTAGCTAAGCAGCACATGCCCCAATATTATAGTGCTAGGAACCAGGAAAAAACTCATCTTGAAAGGCACCACATTAAAGGTGAGAAAAACAGTAGGAGTCCTACATAACCCAGCATTAGTTTTCAGACCTAGCCAATAGTGCTGCAAGGCAATGATCATTTAACTATTTGTTATGCAGGTGTACATCTACAGCTACTTTAGGAACCACATTTGACCGGGCATTATGTTCATCCTCAGGATGCTGAACACACAAGTTGCCAAAACTGACTGAGCCACATCAGAGCAGGATAATTTCAACTGTCTTGGAGATTCACACCCAAATGTTTCAGTCACTTCAACCTGACATAGGTACAAAACTTAATTCATGTTGCCACCAAAACCCACTCCTCCTCCTGTGTTTCCTGTCTCAATGAACAGACCCTTTATTTACATAATTGATTGCTCATGCCAGAAAATTAAGCATCATCTTGGATAGCTCCCTCTTCACATCTTGCACATCTAATCACAAGTCTTTCAAATTTCCTCATTCATTCATTTCTCTTCATCCCCACTATCACCAGCATAGTTTGGACCACCAAAATCACTTCTCTGGATCTAGAGATGAATCTAGAGGAAGACTCATGAGCCTCAAAGCCCCTTCTAGAGCCTTGTATCTAATTTTATATTCAAAATTTTGTATTCTTTTTCTTAAAGAGAATCCCAAAATATATAACCTGTGGACCCTACAAAACCTATATCCTCTGCTATCAGAGTTACTGCAAAAGCTTCCCATCTCCTTAGCATTGTAGATGAAGTGGTCTTTCTAAAACACAAATATGATCATGTACTTCCATCACTTAAAAGCCTCCAGTCGTGGCATGTTTCTCTTAGAATTTTGTCTCAACTCCTTAAACTTAAATTTTATATAGTCTACATACATCTTATGATATACATACAACTTCTCCAGCTACTATACAGCCCTTATACCATGTTCTTTAGACATACCAGAATGTGTCCCCTCACAACTTCCCATTCTCTCTTCTTGAGAGAGCAGAAACCAGGTCTTGCTTCCTGCTAAACCAGCAGCACCTAGCACTATCATGTCACTTAGTAGGCATTTCATAAATATTTATTGATGGAATACATGAATGAGTAATGAATGAACTCCACATCACTGGTCCTAATCCAGGCATAGGGATCGGAAACCCATGAGGGATTGATCTAGCAAGAAAAGCACTGATTGATTCCTGGAAATAAATTGCAGTTGACTTCTCATATTCATGAGTAATTATACTGGAAAGAATTTTTGATGAATCATATATCAGGGAAACAGTCATTAAATCTCACTCTAAGTTTCTCTCTCCTTTAGAAATCTGCATTTCTTCCCAAATTCCTATTGCTTTGAATGTAATGCCTGATATACAAGATTTTTCCTAGCTGATATTGCCCTACCTACCAAACACTGAGAATATACAAAAAATATCTAATCCAGGGCCTGAACATAGATGATCCAAGCTACTATTTTCTTACAGATTTTTTTCCTACCATTCAACAACATGTAACGTGGCTAACTTAAAAGTTTTTTCTTATCCATATTTCCCTACTTTCTCCAAATACATTCTTATCAGGTAACTAAGATGAAATTTTCCCCCAATTATCTTGACAATTACTTTTTATATATTAATACATACTTAGATTACATCTCATGCTGATATAAAAATTCCAATAACTGACTACAAAATATCACAAACTTTTTAATATTCATTCCTTTAAGAAACATTCATTGGATACTCACTTTATGTGCTAGGCAGTGTACAACAAGTTACATAAATGAAATTTATATTGTCCTACAAGGCTTCTCCCATGTAGGGACATAATATCATCATGTTTTATACCATTCAGTAAAATTCTTAGATCCTTTTATATAGTTCCTGCATATCTTCTTGGTAAATGTTCCAAATGTACATTGAGTATGATAGACATTGAGATGACAGACAGATAGATAGATAGAGATAGATTTGAATATTAGAATTAGGATTTAGGTAGAATAAGCTAGGTAGGAAGGTAGATAGATATCTGAATATTATATCCATATATATGCTTATTAATATCTCACATACTTATACATAAATTAGATTGACTTACAACACAGTTTTTAACCATTGAATTATTGTAGTTTTTAATAGCTCATGGGTCAAGGCTTCTAACCACTACTTTTTTGATCAATATTTTCTTAGCTCTTCTTGCTTTTTCCCTCTTCTAGGTGAATTTTAATATGATTTCATCAAGTTCCAGATAATGGTATCAAGATTTGGGGATAATTACATCAAATCCATAAATTAATTTGTGAATAATTGGCATCTTTTACCTTACATAATAACCCATGAAACTTAATAAAAATGATCAAGGACGTTCCACCATTGTCCATGCTTTTTATTAGTGTATTGAAATCTCCATATTCTACAAAATATTAACATGAACATTCTATCCATTTGATTGTTGATTAGCCAAAAAACAAAGAAAAGGGAAAAAATTATACCATGTCAAAATAATGGACAAGTTAATTTGAAATCCCTACATGAAAAGCCCTATCAGGTATGCAAAGGTATCAGATAATTAATACAACTGACTGGCTGGAGGAAGCTGTACTTACACAGAACTCAATGGAAGCAGGAACTTTTTACCTGGCATTCTTTTCATGAAAGAGTGATTGTTTATGAGCACTTTACTCCCAATCCCAGTAAAGGTGGTCTAGTTCCTTAATACCAGAATAGAAAATAATTCAAATCCTGGATACAAGGGTGCTTTAACTCTGAGAAGGTATGAAGGAAAAGAATAAATTAAACCAGTGAGAATAAGCAGAGGCAGATAAAAATTAAAATTACCTCCTCTGTTTTTGTAGCCTCATGATTTTGAATCTATGCAAAGTGAGAAAGTGTAGCATATTGGCTTCTGAGTGCTTTGAGAGCAGAGATATTCTCTTTAATTCTACACAAACTTATATCCAGAACGTGCCCACATAGAGTCAGAATTGGGAAATTTTTCTGAACAGCCTGGTGGTAGTTTTTAGATCCTAAATAGTATTTTTCTAAACATTCCAAGTGAAAATACTGTAGGCCACAGCTTACCTTTCGATCGGCATACTTACTCTACCAGATAAGAATCTCTTTAAGGTCAAGATTCCTGTCTCACTTATCCTTTCACCACCAGCATTTAACACTGACCAATCCTGCACACATTAAAGTAATGAGAACAATGGCATCATCCCTAGAAATGAAGGTAATGAGTAAATGTGTGCATGTGTATATGTGTCTGTATATACATATATGTTTTTTATTGTATCCCAATATAGAGATACATATGAGCAGTGTGAATTTATGCTTTGAAAAGTGTGAAAATAATTGGTTTGGAATTAACAAAGTTACTGACATTTAAAAAGGCCAGTGCTAGAGAAAAAGCACATTATTTTTGACTGAGTTGTAGGATGAGCCCTTAACAATTATGTCTGTGCACATACCCACACAACTGTAGACATCAGAAGTTTTTTAAAACTAGTTAAGAAGCACTAGTTGACCTTTCCCTATCTTCCTTAGAGTGCACCGTTATTAATGTGCCCTTCAAAAACTGCAAACTACACAAAGACAAGAAAACAGTGCTCTCCCAAAGAGTTAGAAAGGGATGTAAATCATGGCTGGCTCTAGCCTCTGGCAGATTCACTCACACCTTGCTCTTTGCAGAGCTCTTCCTTTATCGTCAACTCTAGAAAGAAAAGTTGAAAAAAAAAAAGATATTTGTAATTTTGACCTACAGTTTTTAAAAAACAATAAAATGCCATTGTTCATAGAAACACAAAAATGATAGCACTGAAGTCACCGTATCACCACAGCATGGGCACAGAAGATGGCAGAAATGACAATACGGCCTAGGAGAAATGGGTGTAAGGCCTCTGGGCAAGCCACCACTTGTGCATTCTCTACACATTTTCATCGCTGAACCAAAGGTCTGAGTTCCTAACAGCATTTAATTTGGAGGGTAGAGTAGCAACACCAAAAAAAAAAAATCTAAAAGATGCCTATTCCACGTGGAGTATCTGCTGCCAATATGACCTTTGTTGTAATTATGTTTTAGCTAGCCATGGAAAAGCTCTTCACAAAACAAAAGATTCCATCCAGCACCGAAGTGACCATGTTCTTCTACAGAGTTGAGAAGCATCGTTATGTTTTCACAATGCCAAAAGTTCTGCTATAAAATGGGAAGCCTCCTTCTTTCTTCCATATTCCTTCAAATGGAAGAGATGTCATTGCTGATTAAGTCCAGGTACTGAGAGTGATACTGAGCTGAAGAGTGAATGGCAGAGAATAGTGGGAGGAATATTGAAAAGAAAGCATGACCTGCAACTCTGTGAATAAATCACTCTATATACCTGCTATAACTGCTCCGTTCTCTTCAAGAATGTTGTAGAATGTTCTTGTCCTAACCTCCTTAAGAAGCTAGAGTACTAAAAAGTTACTCAAGAAACTCATCCTACATCTCAAATATGCTCAAGAAAAATGGCAGGTAAGTTGGGGAAAACGTGGTGATGTGTAAAAGGACAGTTATAGAGAACATAAAAGTATGAAGAGTCATAACCTCCTCAAGCCAGAGTATCATTTGTTTTCCAATAAACGGGAGAGGATGTGGAATCAAAAAAGCATAGAAAAAGGTAGTAAACTCCTATCTCAAGGCACACATAGAAATCCATTCCAGGAGGACTGTAGTTGTAAATATGAAAGTAAAAACAATAAGGCTTCCAGAGGATAATGCAAGTGACTTAGCTTCTAGATGATTTTGAGGTTAAGAAATATTTCCCAAACAGAGGACAAAATGCACTAACCAAAGAAAACAAAACAATAAATCTGATTACGTTAAAATTAAGAACTTCTTTTCATTAAAAAATACTATTAAGAAAGTGAAAAGTCAAGCCACAGTCTGGAAGAAAATATCTGTAGCACATATAAACAACAAAGGACTCTTACTGAGAATAAATAAAGAAATCCAAACTATCAATAAGAAAAAGCCAAATTTCAATAGAAAAAGTGGGCAAGAGATTAGGAACAAGAATTTCACAGGAAAGGATATCTGAACGTCCAGTAAACATAGGCAAGGAGGCTCAACCACATTAGCAGTCAAGGAAAGGTAAAAATATACCTCTAGAAACTCATCACAATTCGAATGAATGAAAACACTAAGAGTTGGCTAGTCTTAGGAGCAACAAACAGTCACACTACTGGCAGAAATAGAAAACCATTTGGATATCTGCTTGGTATTATCTACTCAGGTTAAAGATATCATACCTAGTGACCGAGTAACTCAGCATGTGCACATATTAACCAAAAGACATAGGCAAGAACACTCTTGCAACATTACTCATAATTGCTGAAAACTGGAAACAACACAAACGCCCATTAACTTTAAAATAAATAAATAAACTGTGATACATTCATATAATGAAACATACTACAGCCATCAAAACAAACAAACTACACCTACATGCAATAGCATAATGAATCTTACAAACATAATTTAGCAAAAGAAGCCAGGTACAAAAGAATCCATTATCTATAACTTCATTTACACAAAGCTTTAAAAAAAAAAGTAGGCAAATCCAATCTATTGTGTTAGAAGTCAAAATGGTGGTTACTTCTGGGAAAGAGGGAGGGTTCAGTTATTGGGAGGGGACATGAATGGAGCTTCTAGGGTGCTGACAGTGTTCTGTTTCTTGAGTAGGGAGGAGGTTTCACAAGTCAGTTCATTTTGAGATAATTCAGCTGAACATTTATTATTTCTGCACTCTTGTATGTGTGTCATCCTTCAATTAAGAGGTTCTCTTTCATTTTGTTTAAGTGACCAGATATAATCTTTCTTTGGAGAAATAAGAAACAAGCCATTAACATACTCAAATCCTATCAAACACCAAGTCCTTTATCAAAATAATCTAATCTTTAAAAAAAATTGTCTGAGCATTTGTCCTTTGAAAATTAAGACTGACCCAGTTTTAAAGATGAACAAAGTAATAGATTGAGTGATCTGTCCAAAATGTAACGGTCAGTAAGTTCCAGGACTGGGGTGCAAGAACCAGGTTCTACTCTTCCATGCGCAGTACCATCTGTATCATTACGATTGCTCTGAAGCTTAAGAGTAGGATTTTGCTTCACATCTTGAATCCACCAAGAAATTGTGTTTAATAGGATAGATATGCTAGTCTCCATTGTGCTGCCAGGGAAGTACTGGTGCTAAAAGGTGCACCCTGGTGAAAACGTCCCTCCTGAAAAGCCTCAGGGCATCTGCCATGCCTCTGGGGCCCTTCTGAGGGCATCCATTTGCAAAGGTCTCTGGGCTTTGAATAATGTGACCCTGAGACCTGGCCTCTGACATACTATAGTAGTTAAAGGAAGGATTTTGAAGTTAGAGTTGAGTTTGAGTCCTAGCTCTGTCAGTATGTAACCTCTCTAAGTCTTATTTCCATATCTATAAAACAGGGATAAGGTTAAACCTGCCTCCCAGAGCTGAGATGAGCAGTAATCTGAATTCCTGACATGGAGTAAGTTAAATAAGTAAATAATGTCCCTGGTACTGTTTCTGGTTTTTGTTGTTGTTCTAATCCAGGTGACTATTTGACACAAAGACACATAAAGACCACTGGCATTTAAGGTGGGCCTGGTACAAGAACTGGGAGCAACAGAGGCACACTGTCCTGTATGCTGATGGGTCGATCCAACCACACACTCCGTGGCAGGGATGAATGCAAGACATGGAGAGAATTGGAACTCAGTGAGGGTAAAAGTTGAAAATCCACATTAAGAAAGAAAAACCCATAAAGTGACAGGAGCTAAATAGGCAGAGGCCATTAAGGAGAGAAGTGAGCAGAGAAAACTTTGTTACAGCACCAATCAGAGAAACTGAGAGATGATTTAGATAACAGGCATGGCAGGGCATAAAAGCAGTGAGCACCAGACACCGTTTCTGAGGGAAAAATCCTCAGACTCACAATAATCAGAGCTTCTGTGGGGAGACTGCAGCCTTCCCAGGGGCAGGGAATGAAGCTCAGGTTCCCTGTGAGGCCTCCTCTGTAGCTATTGAGAACAATCTCAGTCCACTGCCCATTACACGATTAGGCTGAGCACATCTCTGCACCCAAAAGCCCTTCAACACCTGAAAGACCAATTAGGAGAGAAAGTTGAAGGATCTGTCTTAAATCCAAGTAAGCCAGAGTTGGATTAAGCAGAAGAATAAAGGTCCAAGTTCATACAAGAAAACACTTAACTTTAACCTAGTGAATGTTATTTGTAATCTTCTTAAACTTGTCGATCAAGGACTGATTCGTCAGTGAAAAATTATTTCTAAAACTAAAGAATAATATATAGGAGCATCTTAGCTGTCCATACAGACCAAATTTCTGGAATTGGACCACCCAGCCACAAACTGAGGCATTGCCAGTAGGTCCCCAAGTGGTCCACAACCACAGGAGGAAATAAATAGTCTTCAAAATCTATCAAAGGTAAACCAATATGAAAAGTAACAGTAAATACCTCACATGCTAAAAGATCTAGACTTAGACCAAGGTTTTGATTTCAAGTACAATAGAATTACCACATTAATTATTCATGTTTTGTTAATACTAGGAAAACTCATGAAAAAAATAGAGATAAACAGATTCATATATAATGAAAACACCAGAAAATCTAAAAGCCATTGCTACCAGATATTGTGATGCTTGAATCACAGGGGCTGAAGTTTTTAATGTTATATAGATATTTCCTTAGGCTAATATTTCAAATAATATTTAAACTATGTAAGTTCCTTTGGCTTTCATCCCCCTCCAAGTAGGTAATGGAAATATGGCTGGACATCCAGAACAAGTTGATCTGCAAGGTTATTTGAATAACTGGAGGTTAAATGCATTGTGTTATTACTTTCAAGGTGAGTATTATAAACTCTCTTCTAGATGTTTTTTTAGAAGCATTTTACTATTACAGACACCATTTGGCTACTGATAATTTGAGGGTTGTGTGAAAAAAATCATATCTGCTGCAATTCGGAAAAAAATAACAATAGGTTGTGAACAAGGGCTATGTTCATTTTGCTGGGTTTAGAATAATGTAGGAGTGCCTATAACAAGTAAACAGTGGACAGGCTTTGTTCTGCTGGATTTAGATTAACCTTTACAAGCAATGCAGAATTAGATTATGAAAATAAATTGAAAATGGCATCTCCTTAAACTCACTTTGTACTCTGCATTTTCTTAAGCTTTTATGTGACTGTCAAATATTAGTACAGGGCTCCATTTGTATTTGTAGCATTTTATCTTTTTTTTTTCTGAAAAGATAAGCACCAGTCTTCAGAGAAAGCTTCTGACTATTGGATACAGAAAATAACTCTTTCCTGAATGGTTAATGTTTCAAATATGAGCACAGATACCAGATGGCAAAAGGGGAAAAAAAGAATTCAAGTTGTTTCATTGCTCAATGATAAGGATTTTTCCATCTGCTGGTTCAATACTAACTTGGTTTACATTCACTTAGAGCCAATACAATTAAAACTCTATTTGAAGTGAAATGCTTCAGAAAAATAAAACTAGAAACCTGAGAAACCCTTCTCCGAGTTACATCTATCCCTCAAAAATAGCTAAGCTTTTATATATGTGTACAAATGTGAGTGCAAGAACAAACAAAGATATAAAAAACATTTTGAAACATTCTAAAGTCACATGCACTTAAATAATTCTAATGAAGACTATATGTGATTGAAATGTAAGTGGACATCTGCTAGAATTAAGAATCATGGTGAAATAAAATGAATCTAAAGTAATAATATACTGGGGTAATCGTCACAAAGGATGAAATGGGAGGCTACTGGTGAGTGAACAATATGGTAGCAGTTGACAAAGAAACAGGTTTGAATGGTGAATCCACGAAGACCAAAGAGCAGGTGATGAGGAGAAATAGCATAGCAATCACAGGCAACAGCATCTCACAGGATAGCAGAGGTCTTACATACTAAAATGGGTGTAAAGTAGAAAGGAGTACCCAGAAACAACTAGAATTCATAAGAACAAGCATCAAGTAAGAGCCATAAGCAACAAGAGAGTTCTGGGGTCCCCCCTAGCAAGGCAACCCCACGATCCTTTGATATTAGGACAGTGTCCCCCAATCCTTTGACAGAAGGAGCTCCTACTCAAAATATAATGTTCATAATACTAAGAAGTGGTTTTCCAGGGTAACCATCCCTTCTGTCCTGAAAATACTGTTAAACTAGGCATCACTCCTTTGGTGATACAAACTCCTCAAAGATAGGCCCATGAATTACTTCTGTATTCCTGATACTTAGCACTTAGCATATGAGAGATGTTCCACAAATATTTGATAATCTTAATAGAACTGATCTAAGAATTCCACCTTCTGGGGAAGGGGGGTGGTAGTGGTGATGGGATGAATTGGGAGATTGGGATTGACATATACACACTAATATGTATAAAATAGATAACTAATAAGAACCTGCTGTATAAAAAATAAATAAAATTAAATTTAAAAAAAGAATTCCACCTTCTAAACTGATATTGCTCTGTTAATGGGCATTCCCTTCAATCAGAGGAAGCTTATGAAGATCAAAGAAATATATATATATTTGTTTCTTTACCTTTTTTTCGTGAACTCCTCACAATAGTGTAAAACCTAAATTTACTCTTAATAAATGAGGACAAATATAATGGATGAAAAAGAAAAGTTCCTCCAAGTCTGTAGCATGATTAAATTTGCTTCCTTCTTTGCTCCTTTATCACTAGGACAATGTTCTCCAAAGAGAGGGGCACAAAAAAGGAGCATGGGGGGATACAGTCCACAGGTTAGCAAGGTCAGCCATTGAAATCTAGGAAGAAAATATTAGAATATCTATTTCTGTTTATTTTTCATCTCATCGTTTTAAAACATTTTAATTCTGTGCATGATTTATAATACGTGATGTATTAACCCATTAATCCATGCATATAATTTATAAATAATTAAGCATATTTGACATGTGAAGAACTGAAGGCACAATAAAAAAAAGTCTGAAGACCACAGAACCCTGAATTCTTACAGCCAAATGAGAATGAAAGAAATATTTACAGAACTTAATATGCATTTTTTATAATATACTTAGATTTTATAATTACTACTTTAATTGCTTTCTAAATACTAAACTATAATTGTGTGACATATAATCTGGTTTGAAATGCTACTTAGACACAAAGCACTCAATCAATAGTGTGGGCCAAATACATGTTTGTTGAATGAATGAATGATGAATGAACGAATGAACATTCTGCCAAGACTGGAAAACACTGTGATAAACTGAGCTGTCAGTAACGTGGTATTTTCCAAAATAATTTCCATTGAGCATTAGTTCTTGAGGTGCTTTATAAAAAAAGATTCAAGTTCAATTAGTTATTCTGTAAATGCTGCATACTATAGTACACTCTTTCAGAATCACAGCATAGATGAGTATGCGAAAGGCTCTGGGAAATTCTGTAAAGCAGAAATCTCTGTTTATTCTAGCATTTCCCATTTCCCCAAATTATGTGACCAAAACACTTCTCCCCTATCCATAATATCCATCGATTACCCACAGGGAATAGTGTTCCTCAGAAGGCATGTGGTGAAATCCTATTTTAATGGGATTCAACCTGAAAACTGGAGGCTCGACTGAATATGGGGTAATTCTTATGGGTTGTATATCAAGCTAAAGGACAACTCAAGCCATTGTACATGCAAGTCTGTACTATGTAATGTCATTAGTAATGACTTGGACTGTAGATATAAGCAAGGATGCTCATTGAATTCCCTACTGTCATCTATAAGGATGACCTTCACAAGCATGTTATTTAGAGGAATTTGTTTTTATCTCAGATATTTAGATAATTTAAGTACACAGAATCCTTATAAAAAGGGGAGAAGAAAAAGGAAAGGACCTATTTAACTAAAGTATTTACTGTGTATCAGGTTTCATGGTAGAAACTTATTTTTTAATATTTAAATTTCTGAACAATTTTATTGGCTAGATATTGTTTTCCCCTTTTACCAATGAGGAAGCTGAGTCAGAGAGGCACACACTGGTAACTGATGGAGCCCAAGGTGACCATTCAGGTTTCCTCTAAATTAGGACACTTTTGAAAATCGGACAACATTTTTCTGGGATAATGTTTTTAGCCTAACTTGCTCTCTTCCAACACATGGTACAGAGACATGGTTTGAACCCAGATCTCCCTAAACTTCTTCTTCCCATTACATCTTGCTGCTTGAATAGAGTTTAAACAATGGGGGGAATTCTTTCATAATGTATACATATATCAAATCATTGGGTTGTATACTCTAAATACCTCACAATTTTGTATGTCAATTATACGTCAATAAAGCTTGAAAAAAAGGATAGAGTTTAAAAACTGTTAGATAAGTCATTTCATAAAGAACGAAAAAGAATATAACAAGACTGCTTTAAAAATATTTTTACCTGCATAAACAGAAAAGGAGAAAGGATGATCAGAAGATCAAATAAAACTGTATCTTCCACCAATGAAGAGCTGCCTTTAAAAAATCCTAACATGAAACTAGGCATATCCTAATAGCAGTATAATGTAAAATGGCTGAAAATAATCCTTTATACCAGTTTTAACATCACTTAGACTTTTTTTTTAACATCTTTATTGGAGTATAATTGCTTTACAATGGTGTGTTAGTTTTTGCTGTATAACAGAGTGAATCAGCTATACATATACATATATCCCCATATCTCCTCCCTTTTGCGTCTCCCTCCCACCCTCCCTATCCCACCCCTCTAGATGGACACAAAGCACCAAGCTGATCTTCCTGTGCTATGCAGCTGCACTTAGAGTCTTTAAAAATTACTATGTTGCTTTTTTGTTTTACCACATATAAGGAAGATGTCAAGAAACTGGAAAAGATCTAGAAAATAGCAATTAAAATGGCTTAAAGGGTTGTAGCATAGAAGTCACAAGAAAGAAAAGTAAATGAGATAGTATTATGTAGTCTAATGTGGAAAGTCCAAGAGATAACTTTAAGATTGCCTTCAAGTGAATCAAAAGCTGCTGAAAAGAGGTCTTCATCACCAGAGGATAAAACAAAAGGGATGAGCTTTAATTACAAACTGTGAGTGAGAGTTAGCATGTGGAATTATGTCATGGTGGTAAATAAATGCCACATAAATAACTAAATGCTATGGAATGCCATAACAAGTTACAAGGAGGCACCTCCCAGACACTTCTACTTCAAAGAAACAGTCACCTGCAATGCCTTATTTAATTATTGCTTTTCTTGAAGGTAGAGAGGGAGAAACAACGATCACCTTAAGTCACACAAGTTGTATGATTCCTCGCTGCAATTTTCCTGATGTTAACGTTTATGTCTGATATAAATCACTGGTCATTCAACCTTCCCCACAAACTACAGTGTAAAGTTCAAACACCTTATGATGTCATAAAAATGTTTATTTGTATCTAAACCTACTCTTTCAGCGTAAGTTGCCACTCCCTCAACACATCCTGCGCTTCTGCCATACTACCCAGAACACCACAAGGGGCACTCCAAACCACCAAGTCCTAACACAATTCCTTGCCTTTACACGTTATTTCCTCTGAACAGGATGTAATTCTTCCTGCCAAGCCCTCAATCCATCCTACAAACCGTACTCCTTCTCTAAGATAAAAATCAAATGCCTTTTCTCTGTTGCTTTAGCAGGTGATAAAATTCCTCTTGCCTGCATCCAATTCCAAAATACAAATTTAGTTTCTTCTTTCTGTGCTCTCAAAGTACATTTTTTCCACATTTATCATGGTACATGTCACATTATTCTTGAAATTCTTTACTTGCTTAGCACCCTGAATAGACTGTGACCTATCTGATCGGTAGGAGAGGAGGGGCTGGGAACAGGACACAGTTTGGCCTAATTTTTTTCTTTTCAGATACCTAGCACATAGTAGGTTCCAAATTTTTTGTTGAAGGCATTAATCAACTACCTGTTGCCCACAAAGAAACATTCAACATTCAAATTACTGCCGTGGAAACCATACCTAGGGACTTATATTGGTCTTTAAATTCAATTCATTTAGACTTGTTTTCCAAGTTTCTTCTAAAAGCATTTTTACCTTCAAACAATAGAATCAATAATGTATGTTGAAATGCTCTGGAGCAAACATGTGTGTCTGATCTACTCTGTCAAAATGACAGAAATACCCGGGGCTCTAGGAGTAAAATAGTGAGGAGCATATCTCTATAAAAGGGTGGTTACAAAGTGTAAACTTTCTTCTCATCAAATTAGTTCCAGAAAAAGCCTGTGGGAGATACACAGGCATCCAGATCCCTCTTCAGCTTTATTTGTATATGAATAAGGACAGCAGGGTTTTCCATGAGGAGAAATAGTGCATAAAAATATTTTATTATTAATACAAACATAAAGCAGTATCAGACATCTTAAATACAACTGGTCTCTTGTTGCCATTTGTAAGATGTTTGCTCTCTGATGTAAAGTTAATTTAATTGTCTACATTTGCAACATTTGTTAAAGCATTTACCTTATGAAGAAAATGAATAAATGTATCAAGCGCAAGAATGCATACTTTATTTTTTTTAACATCTTTATTAGAGTATAATTGCTTTACAATGGTGTGTTAGTTTCTGCTTTATAACAAAGTGAATCAGTTATACATAGACATATGTTCTCATATCTCTTCCCTCTTGCGTCTCCCTCCCTCCCACCCTCCCTATCTCACCCCTCTAGGTGGTCACAAAGCACGGAGCTGATCTCCCTGTGCTATGCGGCCGCTTCCCACTAGCTATCTATTTTACGTTTGGTAGTGTATATATGTCCATGCCACTCTCTCACTTCGTCCCAGTTTACCCTTCCCCCTCCCCATATCCTCAAGTCCAAGAATGCATACCTTAAATGTAGTGTTTACCTTCGCAAGACAATATACTTTCAAAATATTTCCTTTTAATTTAAACATTTTTACTTCTAATTTGGATCCATTTTAGATTAAATTATTTTTAACTGGACACTTCAAAAAGCAAGGAGGAATTACATATTTATGAATTTTAATGCATATTTGACTTCTTTCGACTCAATGTAAACTGTCTTTTAAAAAACTAAAAAGAGTTCAAAAGTAATAGCTTGAGGTAACCATGTTTTGTTCTGTGCAGCTAAAATGACTTCAAATTTCTAGCAGTAACCAAGAAAATAGAACTCAGTTCCCTAATATTAGTCTCTTAAATATATTCAATCTTTTCCTTTTGACTGCCACCTTGATGTCAGCATTCAGACTGGCACTAATTCCTCCCTTATTTAAAAACAAAAAGACTTTCCCTAGTTCTCTCTGCCCTTTTACAGACGGCCTTCTTGATCCCTCTTTTTCCTTCCCTCAACTCTGCAATCTGGCTTTAGCTCCCTCCGTTCCACTGAATTTCTTCCTGTCAAAGGTGCTAACAACCTGCTCATTACTAAATCTGAAGTTGTTTCACTATTATTTTCTTACTAATAGTAAGAAAATAGTAACTAATAGTTACTATTATTTTCAACAGTAACTGACCACTCCCTCCTTCTGGAAGTGGAATCTTCTAATTGTTACAGTGCTATTCTTCTCCCTTACTTTTCACTCTTCAGTCACATACATGGGCTTCTCTGTCTATGTCCATCTCTTAAACGTTGTGCCTTTCAGAGCTCTAGACTCTTCTCACTCTCATACCTTTTGTGATTGATTATTGGAAAATCGCCCCAGTGAATTGCTGAATTCACAGCCCAGGGCCCTCCCACAATGGAATGGGCTTGTGATTTGCTTGGACCAATAGAATTAAGTGGAAATGACACTGCAAGTTCTAGAGCTGTGCTGGAGATCTTATAGCTTCCACTTTCCCTTTTCTGTAGCCCTGAGATGCCATGTAAGGAATTTGGGGCTATCCTCCTTGAAGATGAAAGGTCATGTAAAGAGAAAGGCCCTGGAAGATGAAAGATCATGGGATAAGAGAAAGGTCTAGCCAGTTCACATCCATTCCAACCATCCTAACCCAGATATCAGACAAGTGAGTAAGTCTACATCAGATCCTTGGTTCCAGTTGCACCATTAGCTTACTGCAAATGCATAAATAAGCCTAGCCAATACCATATGAAACAGAGACAAGCTGCCTAACCAAGCCCAATCCAGATTATAGAAATATGAGCAGAACTATGAATGCTTGTTTAAAACTGCTAAGTTTTGAGGTGGCTTGTTATGCAGCAACAGTTAACTGATACACCATCCATAGGCAATCACAATTCCTTCCATGCCTTCAATTTCTGTCACTGCCTGAAGGCCTCCAAATCCAGACCTCTGGTTTGGCCTCTCTTGGAGTTCCAAATCCAAGTATAAAACTGCCTACTAAATTTTCATGCTTGAATGTCTGTAGAACTCTCAAACCCCACATTTCTAAAAAATAGTTTATCTTACTCCCCAAAATACCTGTTATCCTCTTGCATTGTATTTCTCATTGAATGGCATTTCTGTTTACAGTGTGGCCCAAGCAAGAGACCTAAGATTATCCACTCTTTTTCCAGTCTTTTTCCTCCTCCAATTAATTATTAAATGTAACCATTTCTAACACTAGATATTCACTACTCTCTATCTCTCTTAGAGATGTTAACTTCATCATCTGCATGACTTCAGAATACTATCATCTCTCAATTGCATGATTCTAACTTCTCTCAGTCTTCTTTTATCATTTCAATGCAATCTCTCAGTAAAACCAGACCCAACGTTTTGAAATCTAATCAATCTAATTAACAATCTAATCAATCATTTGCCTACTTAAAACGCTGCAACATCTTCCTCTCACCCACAGAATGAAGTTAAAATTTCTTAACAGAGCTAAAAGTACCTTCACTATCTGACACATGTCTATCTCTCTACCCTTCTCCCCAGCTCCCATCACCACTAGCATTTGGTGCTTCTGCCCTCAAGGTCCATACACGTTGTCCCAAATGACAGAATTTCCTTCTTTTCATGGCTGATTAATATTCCATTGTATATCACATTTTATTTATCCATTGGTGAACACTTAGGTTGTTTCCACATCTTGGCTATAGTGAATAATGCTGCAATGAAAATGAAAGTGCTAATATCTCTTCAAAATCCTGATTTCATTTATTTTGCATAAATACCCGGAAGTGGGATTGCTAGAACATATGGTAGTTCTATTTTTAATTGTTTGAGGAAACTTCATACAGTTTTCCATAATAGCTGCACCAATTTACATTCCCACCAACAGTGCACATCCTAGCCAACATTTGTTATCTTTTGGTTTTTTTATATATCTATAATAACCATCCTGACAGGTGTGAAGCGATAACGTCACTGTGGTTTTGATTTGTATTTCCCTGATGATTAGTAACGTTGAGACTTTTTTCATATACCTGTTGACCATTTGCATAACTACTTTGGAGAAATATCTGTTCAATCCTTAGCCCATTTTTTAACCGAGATATCAGTTTTGGTTTTCAACTAGTGTTTTTTTTGTTATTGAGTTGTAGGAATTCCTTATATATTTTGGATATTAACCTTTATCAGATATATGGTTTGACAGTATTTTCTCCCATTCCATGGGTTGCCCTTTCATTCTGCTAATCATTTCCTTTGCTGTGCAGAAGATTTTTACTTTGATGTAGGCCCACTTGTTTATTTTTGTTTTTGTTGCCTGTGCTTTTGGTGTCATTTCTATAAAATCATTGTCAAGAAGCTTTCCCCATACGTTTTCTTCAAGGAGTTTTATAGTTTCAGGTCTTATGCATCTGTATTTTTCCTTTAATGGTCACTCTCTTCCATTCAAACCACAAGACTAGGGCTTCCCTGATGGCACAGTGGTGAAGAATCTGCCTGCCGATGCAGGGGACATGGGTTTGGGCCCTGGTCCAGGAAGATTCCTTATGCCTCAGAGCAACTAAGCCCCTGTGCCACAACTACTGAGCCTGCACTCTAGAGCCCACGAGCTACAACTACTGAGCCCACGTGCCTAGAGCCCGTGCTCCTCAACAAGAGAAGTCACTGCAATGAGCAGCCCATACACCACAATGAAGAGTAACCCCCGCTTGCCGTAACTAGAGAAAGCCTCCGCACAGCAAAGAAGACCCAACACAGCCAAAAATAAATTAATTTTAAAA
The DNA here is from genome assembly GCF_949774975.1 of Lagenorhynchus albirostris. Classification (NCBI taxonomy): domain Eukaryota; kingdom Metazoa; phylum Chordata; class Mammalia; order Artiodactyla; family Delphinidae; genus Lagenorhynchus; species Lagenorhynchus albirostris. Next base: position 72,590,551 of record NC_083101.1, on the reverse strand, counting down.
ACCCACAAGACTAGAGTTCCCCATTGTCTAAAGAAAGCATGTCATAAAAGAACCAGAGAACAAAGATGGCAAATTCTAGATTTTTACTCCTACTACATGTCAGACAGAAAATTCAAGGATGGATAATGATAGACCCAAGTTGTAGAGGCAATTATTATCTGTTTACCCAGACTAGATAGAAATCCCAGGAATTTGAGACTGTAGAAAAATTAAGAGTTGGGTAGAAATTGTAAATAGGGATAGGGAAGGCTTAGAAAGAAGAGCAATACAAGGACATACTGGGGTAGGAATCATGCATGAGATCCTGCCTCATGTCCTCACCCCTAGGTGAGCTCCAAGGCACAGGAGAATTATAACTTACATACTCTCTATTTCTGAATCCCAAAACCCCAACGGGGTTTCCTATGTGGTTGTCCTGGAAGTTGTCAAGCACTACAGAGTATTCATGACAACCTGTCTCTGTAATAGTACGGAGAAGCTACATGAAGTTCTCTGGCAGATGAGCAGTTTGACAGGGCATGGGAAACAGCCAAACATGTTCCCAAATGAGTAGAGTGGATATGGCTCTGAATGCAAGTGGACCATTAGGCTAAGAAGACAACGCAGAAGTGGCATGAGTTTGGATGCTGTATTAGTTTCCTAAGGCTACCATAACAAAGTTCCATAGCCCTAATGGCTTAAAACAACAGAAATTTATTTCTTCAAAGTTCTGGAAGCTAGAAGTCCCAAATCAAGATGTCTCAGAGCTATCTTTTCTCAAAGGCTCTATGGGAGAATCTGTTCCATGCCTTTCTCTTAGCTTCTGGTGTCATCAGCAATCCTTAGCATTCCTTGGCTTATAGCTGCATAACTCCAATCTCTTGCCTCCATTGGCACAAGGCCTTCTCCTCTCCTGTCATCACGTATAAGAAGACACTCACTAGTCATATTGGATTAGGGGTTTGCCCTATTCCAGGATGACGTCATCTTAACTAATTATACCTACAATGACCCTATTTCCAAATCAGGTCACATACTGAGGTACTGGGGGTTAGGATTTCAACATATCTTTTTGGAAGACACAATTTAACCTATAAGAGATGCCCCAGAAGATTCCAGTGAGGAAGTCTGGCCATGACCAAGGACAAAACAGGACTGCAGTATCTTGCATATACCCACTTAAAAGAAAAATGGCCCTGAACCAAATATCCTTCCCAAATACCATGATCCAAAGCCCCTAAAACTTAGACCAATTTTTGGAAAAAGGAAAGAAGTTAGAGGGGGAAATACTTAATTAAATGAGTTTAACACTGAGATTCCTGAGTTTATCTTGAATTAAGATTATATTTTATTGTTGCAATCAGGCAATATGAGGGCTCCAAAAATGAAGCTAAATGGAGGTATTGGAAAAAAATGTGTTAAAATTCTGGTACAATTAAATTTGTTAAAAAAATATCAGAACAGTCATAAATCTATCCATTGTAACAATCCTTGGTGGGGGAGATATGTTAGTCTTCTTAAACCAAGAACTTTATAAAGACCACAAAGGGATTAATTAAGAGTGGCTAATGTAATGCAAACTACATACAAATAATTTACTTAAACAAATTACAAAGTAGTCCTTATATTATTTTTTTAATCCCACTTCATTAAAGAATTTATGATGGGCTTCCCTGGTGGCGCAGTGGTTGAGAGTCCGCCTGCCGATGCAGGGGACACGGGTTCGTGCCCCGGTCTGGGAAGATCCCACATGCTGCGGAGTGGCTGGGCTCGTGAGCCATGGCCACTGGGCCTGTGCATCTGGAGCCTGTGCTCCGTAACGGGAGAGGCCCCAACAGTGAGAGGCCCGCATACCACAAAAAAAGAAAAAGAATTTATGACATTTAATGCCTGGTGTGACTAAGAAAATCTCCCCTCTGCTCCTTTGCTTTCAGTATTCAGTTTCTGCCTTATCAGCTTTCTCAGCATCTCCCACTGTTCACTTTCAACAACAATATATACCATCAAGATTCTACTTTGAAATGGTATAGTTTTTATTTTTCTTGATGAGAAGTATAATTTTTACCTACTTTAGACAAAAATATTTGTTTTCCCAAATGCTCTGAAAAATGCATGCCACCAACTCCTATGAACCCGGCAATAGCATATCTCTGTGCTCAGCACACGGTGATCTACCCTTCTGGCTGAGCATCCCATAGTTCAGGGGTTGGAACATGACTTCATATAGCACTGGCCTTCATTTGAATACCAGCTCTGCTACTCACTAGCTATGTGACCTAGAACACATATTTAACCTTTCTCTGCCCTAGTTTTCTTACCTATAAATTGTGCCTACTTCATAAGGTTGTCGTGCAAAGTAATTATTGTGTTAACACTTATAAAGGACTCAGAGTCAAAGTCAATTGAAATAGTAAGCATTCCACGTTTGTTATTAAGAATGTAAAGAGTTGTTTCAAATCATTAAGAAAAAGACAATCTAAAATGGGTCAAAATACCAATTCGTTACCATCAGTTAATGATATGGCACTATCTAATTAGAGACTCAAGCAAATTAGTGTTGGATAGTCGTTAATTCATCCCTTGTCCCAAAGCAGAAATGTGACAAGTTTCCACCTACTCTAAATGCTGGTGATATTTTGGTCATGTCTTCAATAAAGAGCTGCTTATTAAATAAATAAATAAATGAAATGGATCAAAGATAGGAGTAGGCAAATCACAAAAGAGGAAATTCAAATGATTAATAAACAATGAAAATATACCACCTCAATAGTGGTGAAATATGCAAATTAAAACAAGATACCAAATTTTGCCTGTTGGATGACAATGTAAAAATCCTATAACATTCCATGCTAATGAAAACCTAGAAGAACTTGCACACTCATTGATTACTGGTTAAAGTATATTTTTATACTGTGACAAATTTAAATAGTGATATTAAAATTTTAATATGTATATACCCTGAGTATTTTCATTTCTGGGATTCTAGCTGATGGGGGAAAAAAAAGAAAAAGAAAAAAATCAGCAATGTCTAATATCCTCAAATCCTTACCCAAAAATAACTCTAAAAGGTTTATAACAATCCCCATAAGCAACTAGAATGCCCATATGCAGGGAAATGTTTGCCTAAATCATGATATATTAATACTATGAAACACTAAGCAGCTATTAAAAGAACAATGTAGATCATTATGCATTAACTTAGAAATAACCCCACAATATTCTATTAAGCAAGAATAGCAGCTCCATGTTAGGGACCCATGTTTCATATATATATATATATACACACAGATATATATGTGTTACTATTAATAAAGGAAATAGATTACAGTGGTTACATTAGAGAATGGGATTAGAAAGAGAAAGTAAGAAACTATCAATTTCACTTTTGACTATATATTGTTTGGATTAGTACAGTAAGCAGGTGTTACAATTACATTTCAAGAAACTGAAAAAATTATGAAGAATACAGGAAAAAAGAAAAAATGAATGTGTAATAAAAATCAAAACTCTACTTTATAGGTACTTTTCTCATAGCACAAAGGAAGTGTTCATTAGTTACATACAAAATGTTTCCAAAATATTTAACAATGGAAAATAATTCTTACATACAAATTATACAGTTCTTTTAAAAGTTTAGTGCAGAGTTAAATGTGAATTAAATCCCTTTATGCTCACCGCGTCTATCAGCAAAGGGTTACATATCACCATGGTACGATGGAAATGGGGAACATACACTGCCCCAAGTTGGAAATGTAGTTGGGTTTTTTTTCCTCCCTAAGAGGAAAAAGAAAAATTTAATTTTCTGAACATTTATAACAGGCCTTGGAGTAAATGATAAAATACTGCCTAGAGTAGAGGAAGGAATCTATCATAGTGGAGAGAGGCACAGTGCACAACAATATTTTTCTGCAGGATGAGAAGTATGGGAGAAGCGATGCCTCAAGAATAAAAGAGCTGGGACCTGATCAGGATCTGAGAAGCAGAAAACAGAGGCTAACAAAAAGCATATTCAATATTTCTTTATTTCACTGATTCTAAGTACAGTTTTTCACCTTTTAATATCTCTGAAATTGAGTCTCAGTGGCATGTTGTAGCCACTGCTGGCCAGATGACAGTTTTGATGTGGTTGTCACTGCCTTGATTAAATTTATTCACATTGTCATCGTTTCCATTGAGTTTTGAGTATTTTTGGTGCTACAAGTGTTCAGTTTAACTGCCACTTAAAATGTCTCCTATAGGATTACACGATGATTCAGCACTGAAGCAGAAGTTATTACATACACAGAAATATACAGAAATAGAGCAGTGGGGAATAAATTTGATTTAGTGAAGCAAATATTCAACATATCAGGAATGATTAGAGCCCCATATTTTCTTACAAATAATAACCATGCGTTTATAGACCTAAGAAAAGAAAATACCCAGAAGTAGATGAGGTTGTATTGGGTTTTGTTATTAAGATACATACAAAAGGGATTAGCTATCCCTTGCCAAGCAGAGGAACTGAAAACAAAATAAACTGCTAAATCCCTTGACATTGATGAAAGACAATGAGTGGCTGATGTAAATGAATCATGCGCCACGCAGGACCATCTTTAAGGCATTATGTCATAATTTAGTTGATAGCATTTTTTTTTCCTTAGTAGAACACAGTCCAATTTTGTGTCTTTCAGTCAATGCCATCATAGATTTAATAAAATATGGGTAAAATATATTTTTCAATTTTGAAAATTGAAAGAAAAATTATTGGTTTCCTGATAAGAAAGAAAATGAGGAGGGACTGAGGAAGGAGGGAAGGGAGGGAGGAGAGAAGGAAGGAAGGAAGGAAGGAAGGAAGGAAGGAAGGAAGGAAGGAAGGAAGGAAGGAAGGAAGGAAGGAAGGAAGGAAGGAAGGAAGGAAAGTTGGGAGGGAGGAAGAAAGCTGGCCAGAAACAATCCTCTAGGATGATAGAAATAAAGAGTAGTATTTCATAACTAAGCAGAGAAAGAGATGCGGGCATGAGGGCATTAGAATCTTTTGGGACGAAAGAAAGAAAAAGTTTGAGAAGCATTAGTTTAGGATACCCACATTACATTTATGGTTCTTCTATTTATGTTTTACATGTCTCTGGGCGAGGCATTGAACCTCTCTCAGCCTCAATTTCCTCCTCAACAAAGTAGATATAATAATACCTACACAAGAGACTTGTGAGGATTAAAAGTTGTATAAACACATAGTCTATCAGGCACTTGGCTTGTAAATGCTCATTAAATGCTAGTCACTGTGTTTTCTCAAAGGAAGGTGCCATCTTTAAGTGAAATCTTATTAGGAGGTTTATGTCATCTGTCTATAAGAAGCATAAGGTGTTAAAACTCCAACCTTGAAACTGGGTAGTGAGCTGACTTGAGTAATATCTTGATTTGATATGATGCCTCTTTTCTGATGTGCTTTAATCTCACATATTTTCCTGAATATAATTCTTCTCTCCCAAGCTGCCACTAGTTGAGAAACAGTCACCCTCACCTGCTGATTCCTTTAAAATAAGGAACTGGGAGGCAGCCTGGGGGAAAAACCTCCTCTGTCAGAAGTGATAAATCAGAGTGTATTTTTTCACTGATATCTTAATTTTCATCTCTAATTATAACTTAGAAAAGACTTTGGGAGGCAAAATCAAACCAAGAAAAAGTTTACTTTTATATATTTGAGAGGAAGAGATTAATCTCCAGGAAAATTAGAGGACACCCATCCTTGTTCGGCCTGAGTCCTTTTAGTCTATGTTTAATTTCAACCATTACCAGAGAGGTTAATCACATAAATGTCAAAATGTCAGAACAAATAAAATTTCACAACAAGATGATAAATTGGTTACTTTAAAGAACATAAAGTCATAAAGTTTTTAACAGTTTTCTAACTGTCCAGGTGAATGATATCTATATAGGATTGTGGACAAGGATTATGACTCTCTCTAGGGACCGTAAGAGACTATTGCCTCCATTCTCCTGTGATTCACCTTCCTCTTAGCGTTCTGCATCAGGATTATTGCAACCAGGAAAGGGGCATTCAAGGACGTGCTTTTCTTTCTTTTATGCACTGGACTAAAATGATAAGGCATGGTTTTCTTTCTTTTATGCACTGGACTAAGAATGATAAAACAGAGAGATCTCATACTTTGGGTTCACTTAGAATCACTAAAACACACTAAAATTTTGAAGAAACTTTACAAACAAAAATTAGAGAAAACAAAATGTAAATAAATTATAGAGCAAAAGAAGAATAAAGTGCAATTCCTTTCTATTTAATTTTACAGACATATATTGACTACCTACTAAGTGTTATATGCATGTTGCCAAGAGCTCAGAGCCTAGTGGGTGAAGTAGATATATAAACATATATTTAACATCTAATATTGTTTGTGCTAAACGAATGTGTGAAAATGGTTATACTCCTGTGCAAGCACGTGTCAAGGTTCTCTGGCCTTACCTCATTCCTATCCTAACTTGAGACCCGCATTTTAATTCAAGGGACTGCAGAGTTTTCAGGGCACATGCCTAACTCCATCACTTTCTGAATCCCAGTCCACCTCCACATTTAAAGTATCATTTCATGTACAGCATTAATCCCACTCCTAGACATATTTCTTTGCAGTCAAAATGAAGACTCTATTTCTATTCCAGTTTTCTCCCAACTTCACAGAGAGGAAGTAGAATGTAACAGTTAAGAATACAGGCCTGGGATTGAATCCAGCTTTCATTATTTAACAGTGTGACCCCAGGCAAATTAACTCACTTCTCTGAACCTCAGTTTTATCCTTTGTGAATGGGGCTAATAATACTTACCTCTTAGATTTATTTGTGAGGATTAAATGAGATAATGGATAAAGATGATTTACTGAATCTATTGCATGATACACTTTCAATAAGAGTTTGCAATTTATTATGTTACTTTTCCCCAGTTAATTAATCCAAAAACAAGCTCATCATACAAGTAAGACCTTGTTCTCCCTTCTCAGAGAATGCTATTATCTTCCATCTCATGCAATAGTACTACACATTAATCATACCATTCACTTGACAAGAGCTATATAACTACTATTTCCTGGTTGTTACTTAACCCACACCAGGCATTTACTGAAAATATTCATCAGGTTTTGAAGGAAACTAGTTTGCTTGGAGACATTTAAACCCATTTAATAATAGCAATCACCTATTAGGAAACCCTTTTGTTCCACTCTCATATGGTCTTTCAGAAATTTGCTATTTCCCCATCAAGAGATGGACTCTTATTTCCCTTCCTTTTGAAACTGGATGGGCTTTTGTGACTGACTGAACAGAGTGTAGCAAAAGGACCTTCACATGACTTTTAACGGTTGGTCATAGAAAACAATGTGGTTTTTACCTTGCCATTTCTTGGGATGCTTGCTTTTGGAACCCAGCCATTATGCTGTAATGAAGCCAAGCAACCACATGGAAAGATGATGTATAGGTGTTCTCACCACAGCCCTAGTGAAGGTTTCAGTAACAGCTAATATCAATCCCCAAACAAATGACTAAATGAACCCTGAGTTGGTTGCAGTACAAGCTTTCAAACTAACCCAGCGGATTCTATGTGGAACAGAGATATACTGTCCTCACTGCCTCCACTGTCCTGCCTTCCACCATCCCTTCCTTCTCACACTAGCTGTTTCTCCTCTAAATCTAGTTCTTTATCACTTCACACCTACAGCTTTTCAAAAATCATTACTACCTTCTCTGCTCCCGTCTACTCCCCTAAAACTACCCAACATATAACTAATAACAGGTCAACCCTCCTGAAATATTAATTTTATACTGTCACTTATCTATTTCAAAAAACTCAAGAGCGCCCCACAGTTGGTACAGTATGTCCAACTGAATACTCTCCAAACTCTGCCTCAACTTATCTCTTGAATCTTGTCATCATCATCTCCCGACATGAACCTCCTGATGCAGCCAGTTGGGACTGTTTTCTGTCCCTCAACGGGACCTCACAAATCTGAGCCTTTGCTCATAATATCACATGCTGTAAAGACTTTTTCCAGTGGTATGCAAGATCTAGCTCAAACAGGCTCATCACAGAAAATTTTTAAATATTTAGGAATTTTTTTCAAGCCAGTTGTTAAATCATAAATAGCTTGAAATTGGCCATGTTGGAAGAAGTATTTATATCATGGAAATCAGAAAACACTACAAATCGTAACTTGGCAGAAGGGGGAGGGGTAGCTAGTTTATCAGCACATCATTGCCCTCAAATCTCCACATCATGTATTCAGATCTATCCATATTTTGGATCCCAGATGAAGTGGAATCCAGACCTTCTCTGGTTGCCCAATGTGTACCTTTGCTAGCCTCTGACAGTCTCTGTAAACTCATTATTTGTCCTAAAGTCCCACTCTTTACAGAAGATACTTCCTCAACAATATGGCAAGACAACTGAGGAAGGTGACTGGTTTTGGTTTGGTTTAGTTTAGACGTGATTTATAGCATCTAGTGGCATGCCATGTGTTTTTGTAAGTATCCAAGGAGTCAGAATAGGGCTGATACATGGAATCCCTTAAGGATGCTGTAGAAATTCCAGAAGTAGGTCCCTAAAGACCTTACCACAGCTTGCCCAAGTAAGACAGTTGTTCAGTGAAGATATTATAAGTCTATATAATATTGACTCTTTCAAAAACAGATATGAGATTATTGGCATACAAACACACATATATACACAAAACAATAAAATACAAATAGAAAACTCAGATAAAGGAAAAATGTATTTGTACTAACTGAAGTATTAAATGCTATATTTAACCATTACATTTTGCCCTGAGCAAATAAATGAGAATATATTGAGTTACATTATTGGAAATGTGAATTTCTCATTATATAAAGGGGAAAACATTCATGGAAAGAGATGACATTTTCCTCTGTTAAATTCTGAAAGACATGTATTTCTGAAGCTTTATACATGAGATAATAAGTGATGTAATGGACAAGTTCTTCAATGTTTTTCAAAACAAGTCCAAAATAAGTTGTTTCTTATAGCTGGCCTCAGTCACAACTGAGGGCATAACCTCAAAGCATAACTCCTTCAAGGTGTCTTTGTAAGAGGCTAAGATAACTAATCCAAGTATAGACACCTAACGGTTTAATATAATCTAAGGGAAATGAAAGTAATACATATATAGTAGTATAATAAATAATAGAAGTACATAATAGTATAATCCTTATACAACATCCCTACATATCACTCCTTTCAAGAATGCATTTGGTAAGAAGTGAAGAATTCCCAAGCCAGGAGTGTTGGCATTCTGTAATAGATTCAGGTCATATCTGTCATATTCTTCTCTCTGGCAAGGGCAGTAAATGGACATGTGCCTTATAAGTGGTGATTCTAATCCAGAGAACCAGAGGCCAAATACCAGAATGATCCTGGAGTCAGAGAGCTAAAGCAAAAACTTGTACAAAACTGGATAGAAGAATGAGGCCCAACACAGCCCCCAAATGGATCAGTAATACAGAAAGGATGAGAGCAAGAAGAAGAAATCTGTCATAAATTATGACAAGGAGATAGCAGAGATGAACATCAAAGTTGTAGAACCTAAAACATGGCTGCAATTTTGCATGCCATCACCATTTGTTTGAGTAGGTAAGGCAGATACATTTAAAGAGATTGGATGAGATGAACAAAATCTACATTTCTTTTAAAATAAGAAGATAGTATGGCTACTATCCTTCCTATTAAAAATATTGAGTCTTAACAGGCAGCCATCGGGAAGGCTTCTCACCCTGACCCCAGATGAATCACTTCCTCTTCCTCCAAGACTGAACAACAAAGGCAAAATCCTCTCTTTTCATATTGGAGGTAAACCTTAAAATGCAAGTACCACAGAATCCAGAAATACAGACTCAGGTAATTGTCAAATGTCCCCCGGGAATAGGTTTCAATGTGTAGAAAGGAAGAGAATTTGACTGGGTGTCAGGAGAGTAAAAACACATTAAGGCAAACGGAAACAGAAGGTGCTTCCCTAGTTCGCTAAGTAACTGGGTCCTCCTTGTTTGACCTCTCAGGGAAGTTTCATGTTACCCTCATGAAAGTATTCAACACGTGCATGTTGCCAGCTCAGTGCTTTGACTTTTACCAGAGACTATAAATGAAATAGATGTATGTTTCTATACACTCTGTACTTAGATCTTCTCCTCAGGATGGTAGGACTCTTTTTAATCACAATATCAATGTCTTTCTATAAGATACAACTCAATGAATACCTGTGTCAACTAAGGGTCAGGACATGTTTGTCTTCTCTTTTTTTTTTTTTTTTAACATCTTTATTGGAGTATTTTACTTCTTTTTTATCAGTGAGAACTACAGAACGATGCAAAACATCATCCTTTCTGCTCAGGCTGCTGGACTATCAGAATATTTAAAATATCTTATCCCATCTTTCTGGTACAATTATTGTTCCTCATCGAATACTTTCAATCTCATTACTTTAACTGACCTATGCTAACTGCATCCATGTTTCCTAAATTATTTGAAACCCTTTGAAAATTTGGGTGTGTATGTGTATGTACACATGTGTATGTATATGCAAATATAATTTTCACATAAATGCAGTTATCTGACAAGGCAAGTCCATGTATAAAATAAAACAAATATGTGAGAAATGAAAAATACTCAATCACATAGAGAGATACGTGTCTAGAAGTTACAATGGTGATTTTCTAGATACATTGTAACATGATGGGAAAGGAGATATTGGCCGGCATGTAGATAGAGGCACTTACTAATAGAATTCTTTCCTGTTTCTTCAGGGTATTTAAGAACATGTACTATTTGGTACAATTTAGAACTTACAAATGACTGCCAAGTAATTGTCATTTCATATTTGTATGAAATTAAAATGCATTAAATGCATTAAAATGCAGTTGTGGTGTTAATAATTTGAGACAAATCTTTTAACTTTGTCCTTAGCCATTACTTTCTCATCACTGGTTGTAATACAGATGATCAGAATTTGTGATGATGGTAACTTTTCTTGATAGATTATAATTTTATCAGGGTAACAAAAAAGAAAAAGCTTGCTCTGTGTGAAAAGAAAAAATATATATATTGAGTCTTTTTTTTTTTTTTTTTTTTTTTTGCGGTATGCGGGCCTCTCACTGCTGTGGCCTCTCCCACCGCGGAGCACAGGCTCCGGACGCACAGGCCCAGCGGCCATGGCTCACGGGCCCAACCGCTCCGTGGCATGTGGGATCCTCCCGGACCGGGGCACGAACCTGCGTCCCCTGCATCGGCAGGCGGACTCTCAACCACTGTGCCACCAGGGAAGCCCAGAGTCATTTAACCAGTTATTCCCTCTGGAATGAAAGGCCATTCCAGTTTTCCATCATAGCAGATAGAAAGAGCATATCTGTTAAATGTTTTTGCAAGAATTTTTCTCAGCTTTGGGCTGTTCGAGCCAAGCATTTAAAAAGTGCTTGATACAGTCTCAGGAGTATCCACCAAGACCATGAGATAGATGGACATTTTTATTTTGGTCTGAAATACTTTCTCATATGTATTATCAGTCACCTACTGTGGCAGGAATGGCTCCATTATGCTCCAAGAGAACAGCTGGCTCTAAACAAAATACACACCATGGCACTTGCCAGGATGAGTTAACTGCAAAAGTAACCCCCAGATGACTGAAGGACTTAATCTGTTCATTGATATTAACCAAGCAAACTGGTGAATGTCTGCCAAAGACAATGATCTTAACCCAGTAAATACGGAGCCATATTTTTCCATCAAGAGGCAGATACCACAACCTATTCCCTTTTAAGGCCACCCTTACTATGGGACAATAAAACCATGCCATCTATATTTAGGAGAGTATTTCTCCTTCTAGGAACTATGGCAGAAGAAAAGATTATTCCATGTCCCTTTCAACAATAAAATCCCCTACATTAGTTATAACAAAGTTCATAAGAGATGAATTAAGAGAAATAGATTTCACTCAAAGCAGAACAGTTATAGAGATCCAAAGACAGAATGGACATAGTGAAGATGCAATAAGTTAATACACAGTGAGGGTTTTGTCTCTGGAAATAGACAGATACTACATGGAACTGATATTGTAGAGTGATAATATTGGGGGCATGACTTAAATAATGAATGTGTGGATAGACTCGATGACATATGTTATCTTCCAATCCTAAAGTTCTATGCTTCTTGATACTGGTACAGCCTTTTGTCCAAGATCCTCCACTGGCTTTCTGAACAGCTAAGTTTTCTTTGTTGGATTATTGACCTCCACAACCTACTTTATCTCCATGTTTGTTCTCACCTTACCCTTCCCACACACACAGACATCCTCATTCTTTACTTCTGCATTCAACCACTCATGGCTAGTACTAACCTTTCTGCTTACCTGGCTGTGGCTTCCTTGTTTCAGTCTTGCTCTTAAATGCTACCACGGCTGACATCCCAAAATGATAACTGTTCAGAAATGAGTCTAATTAATTTTTACAATGATGGTTGACTCTACATAACTTTAAGTGAATCACTGTTCTTTAGTAAGCAGAAATGAACTTCTCAAAGTTTAATATATATTTCGAGTAGAGCTAAGATTCTTTCTAGCTCTCAAATTCTATGTGTTGAGCTATGAGTTTACCCAATAAAAACAGTCCTCCAGGGCTTCCCTGGTGGCGCAGTGGTTAAGAATCCACCTGCCAGTGCAGGGGGCAAGGGTTCAAGCCCTGGTCCGGGAAGATCCCACATGCCGCGGAACAACAAAGCCCGTGCGCCACAACCACTGAGCCTGCGCTCTAGAGCCCGCGAGCCACAAGTATTGAAGCCCGTGCGCCTAGAGCCCGAGCTCCGCAACAAGAGAAGCCACTGCAGTGAGAAGCCCGCGCACCTCAACCAGAGAAAGCCCACACACAGCAACGAAGACCCAACTCAGCCAATAAATAAATAAATAAATAAGTCCTCCACCTGAGATGTGAAACAAATACAAAATAGAACAAAAGAGTCTGACAGTTGGGATAGCAACATATCTTTTATATTGATAAATCTATTACTGAAGAATGTGGTTTATATATTTAACAAATTGGGATTCCTATTATTGGACATCAGATTTAGACACTTTTGCCCATCCAGTCACAGGCAGCATCAGACCACCACAGGCTTTAGGACAAAGAGTAGCAAAATAGAATGCATGCCCCTGGTATAGCTATGCTCCAGAAGAAAAAGGAGGGCAAGGAGATGAACTATGCATGCTTAATTCCACTCCCAAACTCATCAATCAGCAACTCTTTCTTGCTCCAAGGGGAAGTATAAGAAACCAGAGGAGGAAGGAAGAAGAGCCTTCCCTTCCCAATACCAAAGATTATAATTAAATCAAGAGGTGGCATGCAAGGATTTAGACTATTTATTCCTAGTCATTTGAGAGTGATCATGTCAAGATTGGTATAGGTGAGCAGTGAGAGAGGTTCAGGGAGGAGATCTGTTAGAACAAATGTGTGTCACCAACCACCTCCTACATAAACACTCTTTTACTGACCATCTACCAGGACTATTACTTGTCATATATTATTCTATTATCTAAAAGTCATGTCCTTTTATTATCTTATTGAAGAAACTCTCATTTAGCACTTACTCTATGCCAGGCTCTGGGATACAAAACAAAATATAATGGTCCCTGCCCTCAAATCTTTATGTTCTAGAAGGCAGGAGCTGTAAAGACAACTACCAAAAGACAACTCTAATAAATCAGGAAAAGAACTATAACCAAAACAAGCACATGACACCAAGGGAGCCCAAAGAAGGACTCTTAAATCAGACCAGTAAAGGCTTACAGTGAGGGGGTGGTATGTATCCCTGGGGTTTAAAGGATGACATACAGGCACAAACGTAGGAAATGTAGAGAGAGCAATATATAGAATGACAGAAGGGGCACAGGGGAGCATGGGGTATCTGAGAATAACACTCAGTTCAGAGGGACTTGGTAGATTTGCATTTTTTAAAAAAATCACACTGAAGAATGGATTAGAGAACCTAAAACTGGAAGCTGGGCAGCTTCTAGTAATGTGGCAAATAATCTAGGCAAGAAATGAGGGGAACCTAAGACAGACAATGAAAATGCAAATAGAGAGGAAGGGATAGATTTGGATGATATTTAAGTGTTAGAATCAACGGGACTTACATCTCTTTGGAGGAAGCAATGTGGAGACAGAGGCGTCTGTCTAAATCCAGTTGCCACACTGCACAACTTTTTAATCTCCTAAAGCGGGGTCTTTCCTCCAAAGCTGCTTCACTCAGTTTGCAACCTGTATTCCCCAAACATTTCAGACAGAGAGACTGGCATATGCAGAGTTGTATGCCTGTGTTGTGCTAGTATCACAACCCTAGATTTCCAAGAAGATCAAGAGTTAACTGTATTTACAAGGTTAGTATGTACTATACACATCCTCCTTCCTCTTCGTGTCATATTATAATCACTCAGATCCTGATAATTAACATGACAACTGACCCTTTGACAATCATAATAAACTGCATGACTTTTTCTACCTCCCATACTACATGGTAATTACATGCACAATAGAGAGTGGGAGGCTTTCTCCTTCAATACACTGGCTGGGGTTAAAATATTTGTGGTGTCAAACAGATGGCATCGGGCACTATATTCTGTATACAGCTCAACTTACTCCATATCAGCAGTGGAAAGGATGCCTGACAGAAAATCTATGGCTCAGGCTCCAGTGTAGAAAACATTAATGCAAACATCCTCTGCCCAAAGGACTTGGCATTTACTACACTTTCTACTGGAAGCACAAGGTTCCTGTGCCAAAGGTCAGGGGCAGAGGGATTAACTTTTCCCATATATTTAAGCAAACTGTCCATCACACCAGAAGTGCAAGCACACACACATACATGCACACCTTACTTATTGTAGTTGATTATGAAAAAGGTCAACTGAGTGATCTGCTGCCAGCACACACACACACACACACACACACACACGCGTGCTCACACACACCCCTGCTAACATTAGGAAAATAGAAAAGGAATGACCAGCTTTTAGATTTCAAACAACAAAGAAAATCTAGTCATTCCTGTCAATAGATTCTATTGCTTTCAAAGGTTGAAATTCAAGGATGTTCACTTTTCAGCTCAACAGGTCATTTATCCCCCAAAGACTTTGCAAAGCAAGAAAATAAACAACATGTGTGTTTGCCAAATGTCAATACGTGTTAACAAATGAATTATTGGGTAAATAATGCTTGAGGATCACTTCAACTCTCCAAATATTACAATATACTTATAAAAATCACATAGATGATCTATATTTGCCACTTAGCAAAGAATATGACACTTAGCAAAAAAATAAAGTATTTCTTTCCTGGTTTTTTTATTTGCTTGGGGATCTAGAACACTATATATATGATATAAAGTGAATATACTCACATAACGCATATGTTTTATATGTCACACATACATACATTTATATATTATATATCACATGTTATAAATTATAAAGCACATGAAATATGTTACAAATATATGTATATTTATAAGTTTATATTTCTCCAAAACAAATCTAAGGTTTTTATATTTATATTCTTCCATTTTGTATGTTCATATTTCCCCAAAATTAAAATCTATCTAGAGTGGTAAAAACATGCATCCAGGTGAGGTATATAAGAAAGTTCTAATCATCACTCCTCCTTCCCATTGTCTTTTGAGTGCATTTCGTGAGTCCCAGGGAAGTAGTTAATCACCCACCGTGAGTGATGTCATCCACTTGTGTGTCATCTTGCACATCCATTACAGAGCACACACTGGGAATGTACAACATCTCCCATAGGGTCAGATAAAAAGGAAAACCTTCTTTCCTCCACTGATAGGTTTGAATAATGCAAAGCAGGTCAAGTTGAAAAAAAAGCTGCTCTGTAAAATTCAAAGCCAAGAAAGAGTTCAAATTGAATCTTTGACAGAGACTGCTTTTAAAGAGACCTCCTATCAGTAAAAAGTGCTGTTCTCCAGGTGATTTCGCAAATATTTTTAATGCCAATTCATGCCAGTATTGACACTATGTTTTGACGGTAAGAGGAATTAAAATGATTCTGAGTACCTGAGGTGGCTCTATTGACACATCAGATTACACTTAATGTTTTAACAGCAAAGCAAAGTGGAGCAAAGCAATCACCCTACCATGTCTGGCTTATTAAAGCCCTTTCCAGCCAGGATGTTGTACCTTGCGAGGAAGAGACATCTCAAATAGAATCAGTAGCCTTTGAATATTAAAAAAAAAGACTCAGAATAACACATTCTCAAGCCTTTAAAGGTTATGTTCATTCTTTTCAGTGAGACTATACAAAAACTGGCTCTTTATGGAGCACTAAGAATTTCCTCCATCGGGAATTCCCTGTCTTGAGCAGGAGGAGAATAAGCATAGCAGCTGCAGCAAGACCTGGGCTCCAGGCCTGAAGGCTCCAAAGGTCCACCTGGGGATCAGCAAGGATCTTTGGGTCTGTGCTTCCAACAAGATATGTTAGAGCAAGGGGTCTAAGGTGTACAGGGCTTCATGAATTGTCACAATCTCATGCAATTCTAAATCTTCTAATCACGCGGAAGGGGCCTGCTTACAAAGGTCAGCTGTGCAATTTGTTAAGAATTATTCCCATAGCTGAAGTCTACATGGAGAAAGTACAAAGGACAATGAAGATTAAGCTCCTGTCAGGCCAATGGGGATGACAATTCTAACATCCTCTTTCTTTCTTCAAAGACAAAAATATCATCAAAGTAGGCCCTACCCAGAGGACTGGGTATGCTTTAAGTGAGAAAGAACTAATAGCCCTTTCCTAATTATTTTCTCAAACTCCCCCTCAAAAAAATCTGGCACTTTGGTAGGGAACACCTGATATTTCATACCAGTAGAATTACGTCTTGGAATTTCTAGATTTAACAGGAATTACCATAGAACGGGCATTTGTTACCAAGAGGTAACAATTCTTGTTTGTCTATTTACAACTGAATAGTTACTTTACCTTTTTGCTTTTCAAGGTTTTTTTTTTTTTTCCATCTGATTCAACGCAACCTGGAATAGAAAGTATCTGTTCACACCTAGGACTATGGGATTTCCAAAACATTTTTTTCGTCAGTGTGTTTATATATGAATCTAAGTGGAAGAAAGCAGATAATTCTCCCTAAAAGACATATTTTGCAGCTATCTGTGGAAAACAGGCAAGCCATTGCTCGCCTAGTACTGGTAATCACAAAGCATTTTTCTGAAAGCTTTGTAAATGCTTTTTGCCCTACAGATAAGAGACTTAAAGTAGACAGAAATAAATGACAGGGCTCACAGTGACTTACCTCTATGGCACTGCTGCTTGCCTAGCAGGCTGAGAACTCCAAGCTTTTCATGGTTCCTGTCAGGTTTGACTCTCCTGCTGCCAGCCAAGATGTGCTGGCAAGGAAGGCAGTGGGGAGAAAAGAATGTGAACAGGATCTGAGTCAGCCAGACCCAGGGTTGAGCACAGCTCTGCCACTTACTAGCTGGGAAGTCCAGCTTCTTCTATGGTCAAATTAGGATGATAAACCTGTACTAGACTGTGGTTAGGAGAAGTAAATTAAAGTGTCTGGACTAGTGCTTAGAATACAGGAACTAGTTATTTTTCCTTCTTGGAGCACATGCAATGCTTTTTGTCACATTGTGAAAACAATAAATATAACAACTTATGTTTACACACCAAAGTGAGAAGTACCCCACAAGGAATAACCTACTCATCACTTTACTTAGTCCATATATGCCTTCAAATTCCCAGCAGTATTAGCCAGCTTTTTATGAACTCCCCATTGCAGAAGTCATTGGCTACATTTTCTTCCCTAAATGCATTCTCTCCAATTTAAGAGAGAGCCCAGGAGGTTGGGCTCAGAGTGGAATGGATATCTAACATGTTGACTGCAGATTTTCACCACTGCTAAAGCTCCAGAGTAAGAGCAGAGGATAACTGAACTAGAAAAAAAGCTTTTGTTAATTCTCACATTCATAATTAGTTCGGTATGATCAAAAAGAGATATTCCCACTGTACCCAGGGTAGTTTCTTGGCTCCAGACACGCAGGCTCAGGAGCCATGGCTCACAGGCTTAGCTACTCCATAGCATGTGGGATCCTCCCAGACCAGGGCACGAACCCATGTCCCCAGCATTGGTAGGCAGACTCTCAACCACTGCGCCACCAGGGAAGCTCCAGGGTAGTTTCTTAGTATCCTCTCTAATTCAGAGGAATGCTGCCTTAGCTCTGTCCATGGTATCTCCACACTGAGCCTGTGGGAACCCGGTGCACCAGTCAGCCCTGACACTTTCAACTCTTGCATCCACCGCTCTCCCCATTGACAGGCAGAGGAATGAAGTTCTGAAGCACCATGTGCTCTGTTTCTGCTTTTTCCTCTCCCCCATGGCCAGCTCTCAAAATATATATTGTGGTTTTTACCATTACTTGACTTCCCTTCTCCCTCCCCTGCCCCAAACTCACTTTTTCTGATCATTACCCACATCAACACAGAACTATTCAGCAAAAAGGATTACACTGCATTTAAAAGTTTTTTAAATTATGTATCTATACATGTATATACATATATATTAAGATAGCCACCTTAAAAATAAAAATATATATTCTAATATATTTATTTTACATCTCTTTTGGAAGAAGCTAGAAAGAACGGGAGGAAGGTAGAAAGAGAGAAAGAGAGAGAATTTGTCTTTCTTCAGTTTTTCATATGAGTGTTACTACTTCTACACCGTTATAGTAGTCTCCAATTATAAATTGCTGTTGGCTTTCTTAGGATCAATATGCCCAGAAGTCTAAATCAAATCTGACTTAAGATCAAATCCTCTTTCAGCTATTATGTCTACATATTGCCAAATCCCCCAAAACAATAGAGATCGTCTCTCCAAAGTGGTACCTCCTCATCCACCATCCTGCCAAGTTTTGCTTTTTATCGTTGGATCCATATGTTGAGTCAACACGTATACATTGAGTCAACACGTACACCAGGGACTGTACTGCACTGGGTGTACAAAAATATATAAAGCACTGTTCCTGACCCTAAAGAGCTCAGAATAAATAAGGGAGACAGAGAAACCAGCAATTAAACTAACATAATGGATACAATATTAGGATTATGCACATGACACTAGGAGGGCTAGAGAAAGAAAATAATTCAAACTAAGAAGTCATGGAGGGCTTCCCAGATTCCAAACTGGGTTTCAAAGGTAAAAAGGTGTTCCTAGGGCTTCCCTGGTGGTGCAGTGGTTGAGAGTCCGCCTGCTGATGCAGGGGATACGGGTTCATGCCCCGGGCCGGGAAGATCCCACATGCCATGGAGCAGCTGGGCCCGTGAGCCATGGCCACTGAGCCTGTGCGTCCGGAGCCTGTGCTCCGCAACGGGAGAGGCCACAACAGTGAGAGGCCCACGTACCGCAAAAAAAAAAAAAAAAAAAAGGTGTTCCTAGCAATGAAAATAGCACATGCAATGACATGGGAGTATGAAACAGCACTATACTTATGGAAAACTGCTCTTCATCTAGTAAAAGGGCCTCAGAGTAGAGTGGTAGGAAATAGGATTAGAGAAGCAAGCACAACTAGATCATGAAGAATTTGGGGTGCTAAATTTATCCTGTGGGCAATAAGGATTGTCAAAGAATTTTAATCAAGGAAGTGATGTAATCACATTTGCATTTAAAAAGCTATTGCCACGGGCTAAAGGCTAAAATTAAGTGGGATGGAGGGTAAAGCCATGGAGCCCATGCAACTAGTAATCCAAGCAAGAACTGCTAAAGCAGTAGACTTGGCTATAAAAAGGTAGGGAATTTGGGAGCTAAGACTGGACAAGCCATTTACATCTATTAAGTGAGAATGAAAATGGACAAAATAATCTCAGATGACTCCTGAGTCTCTATCTTTGGTAGAATGATGGTGCCATTCCCTAAGACAGGGACCATGGAAGGAGGAACATATTTGGAGGAAAAATGAGCAATTCAGTTTGGACATTGAATTGAGGTACCCATGAAACACAGGAGAACAGTAGTCTTTGGACAGTTAGATGTTCTGGAAATCAGGAGAGGATCTAGGCAGGAAAAAAGACCAGTGACAAGACAGTTTATATTGAGTTTCCTGGATACTCACTACTAACAGAACATCTCCTTTGTGCTTTTCTTCCTCCCTTCTTTTTCACTTCAATGTTTTCTTACTCTCTTTGACATACGATCACTTTCAATCATAGTACAATTAATCAAATATGGCTTTCTTTGGTCCCTGCTATATATTAAGGCAAAGGAAAATAAGAAAACTAAACTAATGAGATGAACCAATTTTAATATAATCAATTTAGTAAATTGTTTGTATGTAAGAGAGCAGGTGCTCCACACAAGTTAACAAAACACTCTGAATATTGAGTTCTAAAAAATTAGTTTCATGCTTTCCACCTTGCAGTATTACTAAAAAGGATATTGCATTATTTTATTGTTTACCAAATGCCCACACATAATAGTAAAATAGGCTGCATGTCCTACTTGTTCCTTCTTACCTTTTCCAGAATAACTATCAAGGATAATCACTTATATTTGCAATACAGAAACAGCAGGACATTTGGGGTTCCTGAGACATTGGTTGTGATTTTGCGTAATACCCATCTTTGGATGGGAATATGCACAGCTCTTTCCACTGTTTCAGGTTCAGAGCTGAAGGTGTGGAGAATCTACCTCAAACTACAAATTATTTTGAATTGGACACACATGCCACGCATTTGTGGACAGTCTAGCATTTGGTACCTGTCATGTGTCCCGTCAACAAATGCAGGAGAAAATGACTTTTCCCCCCTCAAGTGCTATGCTTCAGAAAAAACATGATGACAGTTCTTCTCTGGTATTATATTTTGTGGGAGGAGAGAGGCTCATTTCAAATTAATTTATGATCTGTGAAAAGTGCTAGAAACATGCTTCACTGCACCTAGCAGCATAGTATGCACCATTCCCTTGTAAAATCCATTTGAGGGGCTCTCAAGGCAGGATGATGCTCCCTACTCCCGGGTCAGGCTGCCAGCATTAGCTACTGGTATTCAGAACCATGGAATCAATATAAGGAGTCAAAGAGGGCTGTCACAGGGAGAGGCTTGGAAAGACAGCACTAAATGCCACTGCAGTATCTAAAGGCTGCGCCTTGAGGAATTTCAGTCCACCAGAGGTATCACCTGGGCCAGGGCACATATGTTTTTTGAAAACCAACCAAGTCCCTTTCTTTCACAAGAACCTCATTTCTCATTATTGGAGTCTGTGCAGGGCAATAGCCAGTTTTTCATCCAGTTTTGCACTAATGTAACGCCTGTCAATAGTCAATTGGTCCCATTTGATCCAGGGCTTACACATACCAAGGGACTTCGTTACAATCACCCAACATGTCAGGCCCTGATTAAAGTTGTTTTTCCTGCAGGGCTTATGGATCCATATCTATTTTGCTGCTCTCCAGCTGTCTCATAACTCAACTATGAAGCTTTCCTTCAAAGCTAGGCTTTTTGGTTGGCACTTGTTTTCACACAGCAATATTACTACTATACACAATTACAAAACAATTTTTTCAGAGATTTATAAACTTTTCTTCAGATTCAGAGCAATTCACACCTACCACATCTAAACCAAAATTGTATTAATCAGCTGAGAGAGAATAGAAGACTCTGGCATCAAACCCAAACGTTTACCCTTCTGTACTCCTGTTTTTTAATTTTAAATATCATTGTATTGACAGTCAGATTTAGACCAACTACAAGGTAAAGAAATATTTGCTCAGGGTTTCTCGATAAGGAGGGAAGCAGTGTTGTTATGGAATCCAGAAGCCCTTTCCATAGGTTTTGGTAAATATTTGTTCTGAAATTGTGGGAGGCAAGTAGATCTGAGAGACAAGATAAGAAACAAAGAACAGGTAATCTAAAGTGAAGGCTAGAGCTTGGGACAGATTCCAGAGTGGAATAATTCCTGGAAATTATTAGTTAAGGTAGGATCCAGGTACTACTCAGGAGCTAGATAAATTATACACAGGGAGAAAAACAAAGTATGAAATATCCACACCAGAAATCAGGACACATCTAAATCAGAGTTTAAGGTAAGGTTATGGACTGAAACAGATAAGCAATAATAATAAAGAAGCACGCACCCAGGCAAGGAGAGAAGTACCTGGGGATCGACTACCCAGAGCAGTATTCCAAAATCAAAGGATAAGGATGGTAAGATTTTTTTTTTTTTAATCACTGTGGTAGCCACAGGCTGCTACCAGTAAAGAGACCTTCTAGCGAGGCAATCGTCTGCCCCAGCCAGGAGCCTTAGCATTTCTATGAAGGCTGAAACAATTCCATAGCAGAACAGCCTGTGAGAAGTAAATGACTGCACCTGGACAAATGAAGGAACAGGCTCAGCAAATCCAAACAAATGAGTTTCACATGAGATGCTCCTTCCCCTCGCAGCTTAGGCTTTTCCTTTTTGGAGCTAAACAGATTTTAAATGGAAAGTGTCCACTGATTTGTGGGTCCATTCTATGGACTCCATATGAGATACTTGCACATGTTCCTTTAGCTCATACCATTTCCCCCAGCTTCTCTAAGTTCTGGGGGGAATTAGGGGTAGGATACAACAACGGAGAACAGACAAGGGAAAGACTGGAGGTCAAGGAGTCCAAGTTTTAACCTCTGCTGCACAATCCATTCAGACTTTGAATCTGGAGAGGTCTTTAAACTTGGAGAATTGCTTTAGAATCCTCATTTTAAAGAGACCAGGGACGTCAGTATTCATGGGAATCATTCATGGAAATTTGGGGTTTAATCAGGATATTAATACTCAAGAAAACACTGAGTAGAACAGAAGCTATTCTTTTCTTAGGAGCCAACTGCTTTAATAATATATATGGCAACAGATCTTTTAAAAATATTCTACCAAGGATGAGAAACCAATTTTTAATAATATATTTTATACAATAGACATTGTCCAGGTGAAAAGCCTTGACTAACAGCCCTAACAAAATACTTTTTACTAATTTTGGCCTTAAATGCCTCTCTCTGATTATGAACAGCTTCAATTATCACTACTACAATGACTCAAATTGGTAACAGTGCTACAATGGTACCTCACTTCTAAAAGCTTCCTGTTGGCTTAAGAGTTTTTTTCCCTATCATTTCTTTTAATTGTGATGAACAAACAAGTATCAAACGATTATTCAGGACATTTGAAAGAACTATTAGAGACTTGAAGATTGACTTTAGTATTCCTCCTAGTACTGCAAAGCAAAACTTCATTTGAGGATCTATTTTCTTTGAGTCTTTGGTGCTGAGAAATAAGATTTAGTATGTTTCAGAGCTATGTTTATAGTCAGATTAATATCAAGAAAAATAGATATTCTGGGGGAAAGAAAGGGAAATTTTCTCTTTATCGTGAATTTTTCAGAGGAAAATAGTCATAAATAATGATGGAAGATCAAAATTATTGGTGTTCTAACTTTTTTATTAATAAATGAAAGCAAAAAATGATTTCTACAAAAATATCTTGAAGGCACATGAAAATCATTTTTTAATTTTGTTTTTAACCAGTCAGATATATTCGTGAAAAATGGGATGTTGCTGTCGTTCCAAAACTCTGAAAGGAAACTTATTTTGCAGTCATGTTATTGATAAACTCATGCCAAGAGAAGCCCCTCGCTTTGACTCACTACAGATTTCTCTCTAGAGCCATAGTAGGCTTATAAAAATATAAGTACCACCCAATGACAGAAAGATAATTCCCTTGAATACTTCCCAGAAAATGTTCTAATATCTTGTTCTTTAGAAAATTAAAGAAGAGGAAGAAACTAGATCCAAAGTGCAACTCTACTGTGGTCAAAACTACTACATGTTGCATTGCATGGTGGAATGTATGCCTCAAAGGAGAAAACTTCAAGTATCACCTTAGGAACTGAGGCGAGACATGGAGCACACTTCTATGCTGAGAAAAATTGTCTCCGGTACTACTGCTGTGTTTATTATTCAGATATTACTAAGCACTTGAAGTAGCAAGAATGAGAGCCCATTGTTTCTAGAGAGAACTAGAAACTATTTTATCAACAGAACAATCTCACAATCTGTTGACTGTTGTGGCAGTGATCCCTGGTGTTCTCATTTAAAGAAATGAAAATTTTAATCCTGCTCCCACGGAAGAAAAAACTAGTCCGTGAATGGCAGTGTTCAGTCAGTGGCATCTACTGATGATGTTACATTCAATTGAGAACATGCAATAGGTGTATAAAAGTAGTAAGAATTTTGTAAAATTTCCATTTGATTCTATAAATGTATAAATCAGTGACCAGGATTCTCAAATGTTCTATAAAATATAGAGACAAATGTCACCAATTAAAAATGTCTTTCCAAGAAAGAAAAACCCCTTTCAAGGCAGAAGACGAAAGGTCTTAGGATGTGACCACATATTCAGACATAAATTCCCTTTTCCTCTTGTGTTTCTCTTTACTTAAATTCCTTTCTGTTTCCATTTCCTCTTCTATATTTTTCCAGTTTTTGCACCATTTTATCTTTACCAAACTGCTTCTTTTACTCCCTCCTCATATCTTCACATGTTAAAGTCTCACCTCTTTGTCTTTTCCTCATTTTATTATAGATTTTTGGTTTGCAGTTTCCATGAGGCTTTTGTATAGCAGTCTATATATGCGTGATTATTTTTAGTTGCTGATCTCTTAATTTCAAATGCATTTTTTAAAACCCTGCATTTGTGCTCCCCTCCTCTCATGATTACTGTTTCTGATATTATATTTTATATCTAATTGTTTTGTGTATCCTTTAACTGCTTATTGTGGATACAGATGATTTTACTACTTTTGCCTTTTAACCTCCCTACTAGCTTTACGTGTGGATGATTTCCTACTTTACTGTATGTTTGCCTTTACCAGTGAGCTTTTTCATTTTGTAATTTTCTTGTTTCTAGTTGTGGCCTTTTCTTTTTCACCTAGAGAAGTTCCTTTAACATTTGTTATAAAGCTGGTTTCATGGTGCTGAACTCCTTTAGCTTTTGCTTGTCTGTAAAGCTTTTGATTTCTCCATCAAATCTGAATGGGAGCCTTGTTAGGTAGAGTATTCTTGGTTGTAGGTTTTTCTCTTTTATCACTTTTAATATATCGGGCCACTCCCTTCTGGCCTGCAGTTTCTGCTGAAAAATCAGCTGATAGCCTTATGTGAGCTCCCTTGTATGTTATTTGTTGCTTTTCCCTTACTGCTTTAATATTCTTTTTCTTTAATTTTTGTCATTTTAATTACTATGTGTCTTGGCGTGTTCCTCCTTGGGTTAACCCTGTATGGGATTCCCTCCACTTCCTGGACTTGGGCAACTGTTTCCTTTCCCAGGTTAGGGAAGTTTTCAGCTATTACATCTTCAAACATTTTCTCAGGCCCTTTCTCTCACTCTTCTCCTTCTGGGACCCCTATAATACAAATATTAATGTGCTTGATATTGTCCCAGAGGTTTCTTAAACTGTTCTCATTTCTTTTCATTCTTTTTCTGTTCAGCAGCAATGATTTCCACTACTCTGTCTTCCAGCTTGCTGATCCATTCCTCTATATCATTTAGTCTACCACTGATTCCTTCTAGTGTACTTTTCATTTCAGTTATTGTATTCTTCATCTCTGTTTGGTTGTTCTTTATATTTTCTAACTCTTTTTAACTGTTAAAAATTTCCAACTTCTCGCTTTGTTCACGCACTCTTCTCCCAAGTTCTTTGATCATCTTTACATTCATTACTCTGAACTCTTCCTTGGGTAGGCTGCCTATGTCCACTTCACTTAGTTCTTCTTCTGGGGTTTTATATTGTTCCTTTGTTTAGAACATGTTCCTCTGTCACCTCATTTTGTCTAAGTTGCTATTTGTAGTTTCATGTGTGTGGTAGGTTAGTTACATTTCTTGACCTTGGAGAAGTGGCCTTCTGTAGAAGACATCCTATGCATTCCAGCATGCATCCCCTCTCATCACTCAAGCTATATGCTCTAGGGATTCTCCCTAAGAGGGTTTCATGGGTCCTTCTGTTGTGGTGGGCTATGTGAGTGGTCTGGTAGGCTTGGTTGGCCCCTAGCCCAGTTGGTTGCCAGGCCCTACTTTGTGAAGATTCTGCTGGATGCTCTTTAGTGGGGCCTGGAAATGAGGCAGCTGGCTGCAGAACCCTAGGGGTCCCCAGGGTAGTGCTGGCTCACTGGTGGGCGGAGCCAGGGTCCTGAAGACTCCAGAGCTGTTGCCCACCCACTGATGGGTGAAGCCAGGTCCTGGGGTTAATGCCAGACTACTGGCAGGCAGAGCCAGTTCCTGGAGTCTGGCTGCAGAGCCCAGGGATCTCAGAGCTCATTTCAGATTGTTGGGTGGTGGGGGATGGGGGACTGGCTCCTGACACAGTTGGGTATGGGCTCTGGGGTGTCCCGAAGCTTGTGTCAGCCTGCCAGTGGACAGGGACAGGGCCCAGCTGGTCCCAGGGTAGGGTCTGGCCTGCTGTGGTGGGCTGGGTATGCAGGCTGCGGGATCATGGTTCTCTTGAGTCTGGTGTCTGCCCCCTGGGAGGTGAGACTGGTCTAGAGGCTAGTGCAAGCTTCCTGAAGGGCAGGGCTGGTGCCTGCCCACTGGTGGATGGAGCTGGGTCTTGGTCCTCTGGTGGGCAGCTCCATGCCTGGGGCGTGTCTAGAGGTGGCTGTGGGCTCAGGAAGCCTTTAGGCAGCCTGTCTGCTAATGGCTAGGGCTGTGTCCCCACCCAGTTAGCTGTTTGGCTTGAGGCTACCCAGCATTGATGCCTACGGGCAGTTGCATAGGGCCAGGTTTTGGCACTAATGAGTAGAAGGAGGGTCCCAAGACGGCAGCCACCAGCAGGAGTGTTCATGCTGTAGAATGTTCCCAAATATGACTGCTACCAGTCTCCATGTCCCCAGAGTGAGCCACAGCCATCCCCCAGCCCCGCTTCTCTGGGAGACTCTCTAAGACTAGCGGGCAGGTCTAGCCCAGGCTCCTATCAAATTACTCTTTCACCCTGTGACCCGGTGCACATGAATTTGGTGTGTGTCCTTTAAGAGTGATGTCTCTATTTCCCCCAGTCCTGTGGGTCTCCTGAAATTAAGCCCCTCTGGGCTTCAAGGCCAAATGCTCTGGCGGCTCATCTTCCCAGTGCAGGACCCCTAAGTTGTGAAGCCCAAAGGGGTGCTCAGAACTGTCACTCCTGTGGGAGAACTTCTGCAATGTAATTATTCTCCAGTTTGTGAGTTGCACACCCGGGGGTATGGTACTTGATTATATTGTGAGTCCGCCCCTCCTACCCATCTCACTGTGGTTCCTTCTTTATGTCTTTAGTTGCAGAAGATCTTTTCTGGTAGGTTCCAGTCTTTTCCATCAATGGTTGTCCTGCAGATAGTTGTGATTGTGGTGTGCTTGTGAGATGAGATGAGCTCAAGGCTTTTCTACTCCACCATCTTGGCTGATCTCCTGCCTTTTCCTCATTTTTACTCATACCTGCTGTGAGTCTTCTTTTCATATAGCACCAGACAAGGTTCAATACTCTTGTGCTTTCATTTAGAAACAGTATAAAGCACCAAGAAAGAGATATCTCAAATTTAGGTAAGAATATGTGATATATTTTTAAAAATAAGTGCTCAGCTAGAGAGACCTAACATCCAAAAAGAAAATCATAACAACAAAAAAAAATTTATAGAGAAATGGGGTATTGCCCAATTGAAAAGGAATTAGAAGTTACATGTCTTGACCATTCTACCAACTTTGAATTCAGGGTTTGTCTTTGGACCTCTATCTCTGAGCTAGTGACTTTTCCATAATTAGCACTTAATAAATGTGTATTGAATTATATTAATGTAATATCTAAGTTGATTCAAGTTTTCAACCACCATCAAAACTGTCTGGTTAATTAGATGTCTGTATTTCTTGTATTCTGTGTTTCTTGTATTCATGTACAGGTAAGAATAATGAAAAACAATCATCTTAACACTGTCTAATTGTAATACCTAGATTACTGATCATCTACTATATTCAAGTTTCTCCTCTGAAGATCATTAGGATACTCCCAAAATTTTCCAACAATATTTTGATGCCCACTTTATAAATGAGGAAACAATCTGAAGGTTTTGACTAGACCATATAATTCATCCAGTAAGTAAATGAGTGAGGGGATCTGAACATAGCCTCTCTGGTGCTAAACTCATGTTTTTTCATTACCCCACACTACAATTGTAGCCTTAGGAACAATAGACAGTCTTGAGGTGACGCTATGAAGAGAGATTCTGAGCCTTAAAACAATTGATACAACCTGTAAAAATAAACAATTTTTTTTTCAAATTGCCCTTCCAACAAGTCAGGCATTCTTGTCATTTATTTCTGCATGTAGAGGGCCACATTGTTTGAAGTTGTATTCAATCAGAAGTATGTTTCCCATGTGCCTACTGTCATCTCTTACTTGATTATAGAACAACTAAAACATGCAGCAAAGTGTGTAATCTTACCAGCATTGGTTACACTTCCTCCTTATTTACTGTTTGAAAGTATGCCCCTTTCTTCGGCAAACAATACACTTAGTTAAGAATAACTCTATTATCGTTCTGTAAACAGGACTACTACAAAGGTGACACTCAATTTCTGCAGCGGAGGCAAGCAGATGGCTCTTCATGGCTCCCCACTAGCCAGGCCACAGAGTGGCCTTGAGGGCAGCCAGTTGCCTGCCCTCTCAGGATGAGACATACAAATACAGCTGCTCTGTGGGGAGAGAACTGGACAAGAGAGGCAGAAAAATGACTGTCTAGAGGAGAAAAACTGAAGCAGGAGAGAAGAGGCCAGAACAACAGGCTCACTTAGAATTTGTTCATTTTACCAAATAATTGTTGCAGAGGAATAAAGACCATTGATATATAGTCTCAGTTATGTCATGGGACAAAGTATAACATTCAGTCTGATGCCTGGGCTTCTTGCCCATAATAAAACGTTATTGCATAATAAGACTGATTTCCTGCATAAAAAAAGAGGTGAATAATATTTATTTCCAGTGTAAATTATCACCATTAGTTCACAAAATGCTTTCCTTGTTCAGGAATTACAGGAAGGAGATGTCAAAACAGAACATAAAGGAGAAGCAATTTAAATATATTACTAAATCAATCATAATCTTTTTATGGAATCCTATAGTTTACCAAACACTGTCACCATTATTTGGCTAAACTGGACCAAAACCAAACCTTATAAGACAGGGTCTATAATCCTTCTTTTACAGGTGAGAAATCTGAGACTAATTGGGTTACATAACTTGCCCAAGGTATCACTGGTTGTAATGGTTAATTTCATGTGTTAATTGGAGTGACCACAGAGTACCCAGATTAAACATTATTTCTGGGCATATCTGTGATGGTATTTCCAGATGAGATTATCATTTGAATGGGTGGATCAGTAATGCAGACTGTAAACCCAATGTGGTGAGAATCATCCAATCTAATGAGGACAAGGACAGAACAAAAGGCAGAGGAAGGAGAAATTCACCCCTTTATTTTTTCTGCCTCACTGTTTGAACTGGGACATCTCATCTCACCTTCCTTTGCCCTCATACTGGGATTTACACCATCAGCTCCGCTGGTTCTCAGGCCTTCTGACTTGAGGAAATTACAGCATGGGCTTTCCTGGGTCTCCAGTTCGCAGATGGCAGATTGTGGGGCTTCTCAGCCTCTGTAATTGCATGAGCCAATTCCTAATATATATATTCTCCTGGTTCTGTTTCTCTGGAGAACCCTGGCTAACAGAAAACAAAGAATCCAGGACTTTACTAGGGACTTCAAATCCAAACTCCAGAAACACACTTTCCATAAGACTATACAACATCCAACTGAGCATTTTACTTTTGAAAAAAAATGTGTTGAGTCAGCTACTTCTCTCATGTATTTCCACAGCCAGGGCATGTGACCTGTACAGTTGCTCAAGGTTCTGCAACTAGAAGGGCCCTGCCCTTAGTTTAATACCCTGTTGTTACCATCTTGACATCTGAACAAGGTGCCCCACATTTTCACTTTGCACTGGGCCCCACAAATCATGTAGCCAGGGCTGTCCACAGCATGCAGTACAAACCAACTAGCATAGATCACACTGAGTCTTGATTGTGGGTTTAGTAATGTATTGTTGCCATCAGATGGCCACCCCTTCTGAGTAGGTCTCTGGGACCTTCCATGACAGGCCCCAGTTACCTCTGATCTCATCTGGGCCCTTCGCATTCTCCATTCCAGCCACATTGCCTCTTGGCACTTTTCCTACTACATGAAGCACCATCTCCTCTGCCTAAAAGACTTCTCCCTCAGATATTCCTGGGCATCACTCCTTCTTTCATTTCTCTGTTCAAATGCTATTTCCACAGAGAGAACTTCTCTGACCATCCATTTCTGTTTACAGTGCCCCAGCTTTCTACCCCATCATTGACCCTGCTTAACTTGCATTTATAGCACTGCAATACCATCTTAAATAATACACAGTCACTTGTTTAATTTTCATTGTTGTTCTGGGCTAAATTGTGTCCCCACAAAACTATATGTTGAAGCCTTAACCCCCAGTACCTCAGAATGTGACTGTATTGAGAAATAAGAACTTTAAAGAGGTAACTGAGTTTAAAGGAGGCCATTGGGGTGGGCCCTAATCATATCTGACTAATGTCCTTGTAAAAGGAGGAACTTTAGACACAGAGACACCAGGGGCATGCACACACAGAGAAAACATCATGTGAGGACACAGCAAAAGGGTGGTCACCTGCAAGTCAAGAAGAGGGTCTTCAGGAGAAACCAAACTTGCTAACAGCTTGATCTTGGATTTCAAGCCTCCAGAACTGTGAGAAAATAAATTTCCATTGTTTAAGCCTCCAGTCTGTGGTATTTTGCTATGACAGCCCTAGCAAACTAATATAATTATCTTTGCCATCCACTAGAATGTGATGTCTCCGAGAGAAGAGATTTTGTTTTGTCCACTGCTAAAAGGCTCAATGCCAAGCAATCGACACAGTAGATATTTTTAAATTGTTGAATAAGCAATGAATGATTTCACAATTCCTTAAGAGGAATTTGAAGAGAATCTCCAAATACTCTGTGATATCAAAATGTTTTATTCTATGCTACCTGAATTAATTATGCCACAGAATGAGACTTGGGAACCATTTTGTTTAAACAAAGGTTTTCATTGTAATGGGATCTGACCAGCTCTGTGGGGGTTTTTTTGGTTTTTTTGTGGTACGCGGGCCTCTCACCGCTGTGGCCGC
This sequence comes from Lagenorhynchus albirostris, assembly GCF_949774975.1. Lineage (NCBI taxonomy): Eukaryota > Metazoa > Chordata > Mammalia > Artiodactyla > Delphinidae > Lagenorhynchus > Lagenorhynchus albirostris. The sequence goes on along the minus strand of NC_083101.1, from coordinate 72,559,271 downwards.
TGTGGCCTCTCCGGCCGCGGAGCACAGGCTCCGGACGCACAGGCCCAGCGGCCGTGGCTCACGGGCCCAGCCGCTCCACGGCATGTGGGTTCTTCCTGGACCGGGGCATGAACCCATGTCCCCTGCATCGGCAGGTGGACTCTCAACCACGGTGCCACCAGGGAAGCCCCAGCTCTGTGTTTTTAACCAAGCTTGTAATGCAGCCACTAATGGATTATGTCAGGACCAAGAGACTGAAGATCACAAAACATGCTAGAAGGAAGGCCTTTGTCACACGGTGTTTGTTATTAGAAAAATTACAAAAACAACCTACAGCAAAAATCAATCGGGAACTAAAAGGATACCCCACAACCTCCCTCCCATGCATCTCTCTGATAGTCAAGATGAGTTAAAACTAATTACTTTTAGCACTTCTAAAGCTACATAACCACAGCTTTATTCCAACAAACAACACATTCAAATTGCTGCATGTTCCTCAGGTTGTGTCAATATTACCACAGCTTTTGTCCTCACGATAATAGGACAAAACATGAGAGTAGCAAATTACCGGTCATCACATTGATTGACAGTCCCACAGTTCTCCACTCCTATGCCCAGGGTGGCTAATATTCCCTAGGAGGTGATGGATGCTGAGCTTTTCAGGCATTTCTGCCTCTGATGATCTTTTTGACATGGGCAGTTAGCCTCTGACAGCTTCCACTGGGTAGGTAACTGGAGCTACCTGAGTGTCACAAGGCCCTAAAAGAACATAAGACCTGAAGTTACCCTCTTGGGCACAGGACATGTCTGCTTGCTGCCTAAAGTAGTACAGATCTATAGAAAATGTTACACAGATGTTCATGATTTCCATTTCTAAATGTATGAGATCAAAAGGAAAGTCAAATTGTGGTAGAAATTTCAGAGTGACTCCTATTTTACACTTCGCTTCCTCACAAATCTTATTTCCATGCTACTGAAAATAGGGAAACAATTAGATTTACTAAGGGTACCTAATGCCAGCTACTCTGGTAAGCTTGTTAATACTTTAAGTCATTTAATTTTCAACCTAAACCTCTGGAGTGACTATTTCTATCAATAAGGGGTGATGAATCTAAGGTTCAGAAAATTCAAGATCAGGCACTTAGAAGTGACAGTAATGACACCTTCACAACATGCCAATTTCTGGTGAAAGAACCTATCTCCTCCTTTCTGAAGGTCAGCCCTTACCCTATCCTCAGCCTTTGAGATTTAGTTGGGGCAGACCTAACAAGTGGTTCTGCGAAATGGAAATGTAACCTACGTCCATGTATCCATAGCAATAAGGAAGGAGGATGACATCTGGGACTCCTGCAGGAATTACTAAACAGATAAGACATTACACTAGACCTACCACATGTCATCATAGGAAGAAAACCTGGCTAGGAATGAAGCTACCAGAGAGAAAAGCAAAGCAAAAAATGGAAAGAGATGGTCCAGAGAGGGACTGGAAGAGAGAAAGAGAGAGAGAGTACAGAAGCATAATTTGACGCCCGCATCTAGCCATGCCAGAGAGCCATAGATGCATACTTTGACTTTTCCTTTTGTCTCCCCTAAAGCAAATTTAGGTATTTTTTGTTTTTGTTTTTCGTCACATGCAATCAAGAGTCCTGTAGAATTCCTAGGACAGGGCTGTACACTATTTTTGACCAATCATTTTATGATGTTCTCTTTCCATGATGGACTCAATAGTTTAGGCTTTATTTGTTTATTTAGTTTGTTATTGAAAACTAATACCAACAAGGACAATTTGACTCCACTATCTTTATTCTAATAATAATCATCATCAGAATCTCTACATGTGTTACACATCATAATGTAGTGTCAACCCTACTATGAAATGAGATAATAAGTATTTACTAGGATATCAATATCTTCTGATCCTTGCTCTACCTCCTAAGGTATTGCCAGAGGAAACCAAGGCTTGGAGACGTTTGGGGACTTGACCAAGAAAACTTGGCTAACTAGTGGCAGGGATAAGTTAACCACTCTTCACTCTCGTGTTACAAATACCTTTTGGTATTACAAAGACAAATAACCAGAATGATAGACACCCTTTCCTGTAATCCGTAAAGCACTTTAATCGATTTAAGATGGGTGAAAAAGCTTCAGTAGTAACTAAATATCTTAAGAATGAGGGCCTCATTTCTAAGCTAAATAGCCAATTAAAAATTTTGCTATATCCATGGTTTTCAACTTAATTTTGAGGAACCATAGGGCTAAAACTTGGGGTGGGCTTATTTAATAATCAAACATTTTAAAATAAAATTGTATCAAATTTAAACATGGAATTCTTAAAACATCTCCCACAGATTCTGAGGGAAACTGTTTGAAAACCACTATCCTAGAGTACTCAGAAAATATTGTTGTCTGCTTATTTTTGGAACCAGAGAACAGTCTGCAAATGGACAGAACAAGTCAAAAGAGGCTGAGAACCAGGCATAAGGTCCAGCTATCTGTATGAAATGGGAGTGAAGCAGAGAACAGAATATGGTCATATCTGGAGGCAGCTGTTACAGAGATAGCTGGATTGTCCAAGAGGCCCCATAGCAGATAGCATGGCCAGACAGAGGACTTGAGTTCTAGGCAGCCATAAGGTCAGAGTCAAAATCTCAAGAAATAGGAATACTAAATGAATTATCAAAGCAGGGGGTAAGACAAAGGACAGGGATTAAAACACGTTACTGAAATTGGGATACATGGTAAGGCTTAGTCTTGGGATTCTAATTAATAAATGAAGGAAATCAGATCAGAGTAAGATCTCCCCAAAGACATTAATATAGGTCCTCCCAAGCTATCTGCCTGAAGTTTCTTCATTTTTCCAGAAGAGAAACAGGATTACCTATAGAACCTGAAGCTAGGCTAAGCTTTCAGTTGGGAAATTTAATGATCCAGCCATAGAAGTGCTATAGGGACACAGGCTTTCCCATATAATATGGCACATATTCTAAAATCTATTGAGTGAATGTTTACATTTTGAATCATATTGTGACATTAAAAATTTAGCCCTAATTATATAATAAAACAAAAACCTAAAGAACCTTGACATTAGCAAAAACAAGAAGAACTACAATCCAGCAGCCTGTGGAACAAAAACCACATTCACAGAAAGATAGACAAGATGAAAAGGCAGAGGGCTATGTACCAGATAAAGGAACAAGACAAAACCCCAGAAAAGCAACTAAATGAAGTGGAGATAGGCAACCTTCCAGAAAAAGAATTCAGAATAATGATAGTGAAGATGATCCAGAAACTAGGAAAAAGAATGGAGGCAAAGATGGAGAAGATGCAAGAAATGTTTAACAAAGACCTAAAACAATTAAAGAACAAACAGAGATGAACAATACAATAACTAAAATGAAAACTACACTAGAAGGAATCAATAGCAGAATAACTGAGGCAGAAGAACGGATAAGTGACCTGGAAGACAGAATGGTGGAATTCACTGCTGCAGAACAGAATAAAGAAAAAAGAATGAAAAGAAATGAAGACAACCTAAGACATCTCTGGGACAACATTAAATGCAACAACATTCGCATTATAGGGGTCCCAGAAGGAGAAGAGAGAGAGAAAGGACCCAAAAAAATACTTGAAGAGATTATAGTCGAAAAATTCCCTAACATGGGAAAGGAAATAGCCACCCAAGTCCAGGAAGCGCAGAGAGTCCCATACAGGATAAACCCAAGTAGAAACACGCTGAGACACATAGTAATAAAATTGGCAAAAATTTAAAGATGAAGAAAAACTATTGAAAGCAGCAAGGGAAAAACGACAAATAATATACAAGGGAACTCCCTTAAGGTTAACAGCTGATTTCTCAGCAGAAACTCTACAAGCCAGAAAGGAGTGGCATGATATACATAAAGTGATGAAAGGGAAGACCCTACAACCAAGATTACTCTTGGCAAGGATCTCATTCACATTTGATGGAGAAATCAAAACCTTTACAGACAAGCAAAAGCTAAGAGAATTCAGCACCACCAAACCAGCTCTACAATAAATGCTAAAGGAACTTCTCTAAGTGGGAAACACAAGAGAAGACAAGGACCTACAAAAACAAACCCATAACAATTAAGAAAATGGTCACAGGAACATACATATCAATAATTACCTTAAATGGTAATTAAATGAATGGATTAAATGGTAAAATGAATGGATTAAATGCTCCAACCAAAAGACACAGACTGGCTGAATGGATACAAAAACATGACCCATATATATGCTGGCTACAAGAGACCCACTTCAGACCTAGGGACACATACAGACTGAAAGTGAAGGGATGGAAAAAGATATTCCACGCAAATGGAATGCAAAAGAAAGCTGGAGTAGCAATATTCATATCAGAAAAAATAGATTTTAAACTAAAGAATGTTACGAGACAAGGAAAGATACATAATGATCAAGGGATCAATCCAAGAAGAAGCTATAACAATTATAAATATATATGAACCCAACATAGGAGCACCTCAATACATAAGGCAACTGCTAACAGCTATAAAAGAGGAAATCGACAGTAACACAGCAATAGTGGGGGACACTAACACCTCACATACTCCAGTGGACAGATCATCCAGACAGAAAATAAATAAGGAAACAGAAGCTTTAAATGACACAATAGACCAGATAGATTTAATTGATATTTATAGGACATTCCATCCAAAAACAGCAGATTACACTTGCTTCTCAAGTGCACATGGAACATTCTCCAGGAGAGATCACATCTTGGGTCACAAATCAAGCCTCGGTAAATTTAAGAAAACTGAAAACATATAGAGCATCTTATCCAACCACAACACTGTGAGATTAGAAACCAATTACAGGGAAAAAAACGTAAAAAACACAAACACACGGAGGCTAAACAATACGTTACTAAATAACCAAGAGATCACTGATCAAAGAGGAAATTTAAAAAATACCTAGAGACAAATTACAACGAAAACACGACGATTCAAACCCTATGGGATGAAGCAAAAGCAGTTCTAAGAGGGAAGTTTATAGCAATACAAGCCTACCTCAAGAAACAAGAAACATCTCAAATAAACAATCTAAACGTACATCTAAAGGAACTAGAGAAAGAAGAACAAACAAAACTCAAAGTTAGTAGAAGGAAAGAAATCATAAAGATCAGAGCAGAAATAAATGAAAAAGAAACAAAGAAAACAATAGCAAAGATCAATAAAATTAAAAGCTGGTTCTTTGAGAAGATAAACAAAATTGATAAACCTTTAGCCAGACTCATCAACAAAAAGAGGGAGAGGACTCAAATCAATAAAATTAGACCACTTCCCTGGTGGCCCAGTGGTTGAGAGTCTGCCTGTCGATGCAGGGGACGCGGGTTCGTGCCCCGGTCTGGAAAGATCCCACATGCTGCGGAGCGGCTTGGCCCGTGAGCCATGGCTGCTGAGCCTGCGCATCCAGAGCCTGTGCTCCGCAATGGGAGAGGCCACAGCAGTGAGAGGCCCGTGTACCACAAAAAAATAAATAAATGAATAATTAAATTAAATTAAATTAAATTAGAAATGAAAAAGGAGAAGTTACAATGGATACTGCAGAAATACAAAGCATCATAAGAGACTACTACAAGCAACTCTATGCCAATACAATGGACAACCTGGAAGAAATGGACAAATTCTTAAAAAGGTGTAACCTTCCAAGACTGAACCAGGAAGAAATAGAAAATATGACCAATCACAAGTAATGAAATTGAAACTGTGATTAAAAATCTTCCAACAGGCTTCCCTGGTGGCGCAGTGGTTGAGAGTCCACCTGCCGATGCAGGGGACTCGGGTTCGTGCCCTGGTCCGGGAAGATCCCACATGCCGCGAAGCGGCTGGGCGCGTGAGCCATGGCCATTGAGCCTGCGCATCCGGAGCCTGTGCTCTGCGGCGGGAGAGGCCACAGCAGTGAGAGGCCCGCGTACCGCAAAAAAAAAAAAAAAAAAAAAAATCTTCCAACAAACAAAAGTCCAGTACCAGATGGCTTCACAGGTGAATTCTATCAAACATTCAGAGAACAGCTAACACCCATCCTTCTCAAACTCTTCCAAAAATTGCAGAGGAAGGAACACTCCCAAACTCATTCTATTAGGCCACCATCACCCTGATACCAAAACCAGACAAAGATACTACAAAAAAAGAAAATTACAGACCAATATCACTGATTAATATAGATGCAAAAATCCTCAACAAAATACTAGCAAACAGTATCCAACAACACATTAAAAGGATCATACACCATGATCAAGTGGGGTTTATCCCAGGGATGCAAGGATTCTTCAACATACACCAATCAATCAATGTGATACACCATATTAACAAATTGAAGAATAAAAACCGTATAATAATCTCAATAGATGCAGAAAAAGCTTTTGACAAAATTCAACACCCATTTATGATAAAAACTCTCCATAGAGTGGGCATACAGGAACTTACCTCAACATAATAAAGGCCATATATGACAAACCCACAGCAAACATCATTCTCAATGCTGACAAACTGAAAGCATTTCCTCTAAGATCAGGAACAAGACAAGGATGTTCACTCTCGCAACTATTATTCAAAATAGTCTTGGAAGTCCTAGCCATGGCAATCAGAGAAGAAAAAGAAATAAAAGGAACACAAATTAGAAAAGAAGAAGTAAAACTGTCACTGTTTGCAGATGACATGATACTATACATAGAGAATCCTGAAGATGCCACCAGAAAACTACTAGAGCTAATCAATGAATCTGGCAAAGTTTCAGGATACAAAATTAATGCACAGAAATCTCTTGCATTCCTATACACTAACAACAAAAGATCAGAAAGAGAAATTAAGGAAACAATCCCATTTTCCATTGCAACAAAAAGAATAAAATACCTAGGAATAAACTACCTAAGGAGGTAAAAGACCTGTACTCAGAAAACTATAAGACACTGATGAAAGAAATCAAAGATGACACAAGCAGATGGAGAGATATACCATTTTCTTGGATTGGAAGAAACAATATTGTGAAAATGACTACGCTACCCAAAGCAATCTACAGAGTCAACGCAATCCCTGTCAAATTACCAGTGGCATTTTTTACAGAACTAGAACAAAAAATCTTAAAATTTGTATGGAGACACAAAAGACCCAGAATAGCCAAAGCAGTCTCAAGGGAAAAAAACAGAGCTGGAGGAATCAGACTCCCTGACTTCAGACTATACTACAAAGCTACAGTAACCAAGACAATATGTACTGGCACAAAAACAGAAATATAGATCAACGGAACAGGATAGAAAGCCCAGAGATAAACCCACGCAACTATGGTCAACTAATCTATGACAAAGGAGGCAAGGATATACAATGGAGAAAAGACAGCCTCTTCAATAAGTGGTGCTGGGAAAACTGGACAGCTACATGTAAAAGAATGAAATTAGAACACTCCCTAACACCATACACAAAAATAAACTCAAAATGGATTCGAGACCTAAATGTAAGACCGGACATTATAAAACTCTTAGAAGAAAACATAGGAAGAACACTCTTTGACATAAATCACAGCACGATCTTTTTTGATCCACCTCCTAGAGTAATGGAAATAAAAACAAAATAAACAAATGGGACCTAAAGAAACTTAAAAGCTTTTGCAAAACAAAGGAAACTACAAACAAGATGAAAAGACAACCCTCAGAATGGGAGGAAATATTTGCAAACGAATCAATGGACAAAGGATTAATCTCCAAAATATATAAACAGCTCATGTAGCTCAATATTAAAAAAACAAACAAACCAATCCAAAAATGGGCAGAAGACCTAAATAGACATTTCTCCAAAGAAGACATGCAGATGGCCAAGAAGCACATGAAAAGCTGCTCAACATCACTAATTATTAGAGAAATGCAAATCAAAACTACAATGAGGTATCACCTTACACAGTTAGAATGGGCATCATCAGAAAATCTACAAACAACAAATGCTGGAAAGGGTGTGGAGAAAAGGGAACCCTCTTGCACTGTTGGTGGGAATGTAATTTGATACAGCCACTATGGGGAACAGCATGGAGGTTCCTTAAAAAACTAAAAATAGAATTACCATATGACCCAGCAATCCCGCTCCTGGGCATATACCCAAACAAAACCATAATTCAAAAAGACACATGCACCCCAATGTTCATTGCAGCACTATTTACAATAGCCAGGTCATGGAAGCAACCTAAATGCCCATCGACAGACGAATGCATAAGGAAGATGTGGTACATATACACAGTGGAACATTGCTCAGCCATAAAAAGGAACGAAACTGGGTCATTTGTAGAGACGTGGATGGATCTAGAGACTATCATACAGAGTGAAGTAAGTCAGAAAGAGAAAAACAAATATCGTATATTACCACATATATGTGGAACCTAGAAAAATGGTACAGATGAACCAGTTTGCAGGACAGAAATAGAGACACAGATGTAGAGAACAAACGTATGGACACCAAGGGGGGAAAGCAGCGGAGAGGGGTGGTAGTGGGTTGAATTGGGAGATTGGGATTGACATATATACACTAATATGTATAAAATAGATAATTAATAAGAACCTGCTGTATAAAAAAATAAATTAAATAAAATTTTAAAATTAAAAAAATGAAACTTGACATTTACATAAATTCTGTCAAAGGCAGCCTATCGGAACGCTTTTATTCAAGCTTTTCAAAAGTTAATCAGGGGCTTCCCTGGTGGCACAGTGGTTAAGAATTCGCCTGCCAATGCAGGGGACACATGTTTGAGCCCTGGTCTGGGAAGGTCCCACATGCCGCAGAGCAACTAAGCCCATGCACCACAACTACTGAGCCTGCACTCTAGAGTCCACGAGCCACTAGTACTGAGCCCACGTGCAACAACTACTGAAGCCCGCATGCCTAGAGCCCATGCTCTGCAGCGAGAAGCCACCACAATGAGAAGCCCATGCACCACAACAAAGAGTAGCCCCCACTTGCCACAACTAAAGAATGCCTGCAGGCAGCAATGAAGACCCAACGCAGCCAAAAATAAATAAATAAATAAAATTTATTTTTAAAAAGTTAATCAGATAGGCAATTATTCCGTATCTTCTCTGCATACTCAAATTAAAGTCATGCTATATTAAAATACAGATTATTAATTCCTTTTCATATTCATTATCTTCATGAAATTTGAAGTAGGCCCAGAGCAAACCCCAAACAGAAAGGGCTGATACTTGGTAAAACATTCAGACACCACCTACCAAGACAATATGCAATGGGGTAGCAGATATTTCTACTCTGGCTTATGAAGAATTTAACTAGTTTCTTCTCCCTCATCTTGACCATCTCCAGTCCTCCAAAATGATGCCAAAGTAATCTTTCTGAGACAAAAATAAAATTATGCCACTCTTTTAAGTCTTTTCAGGGCTCCTAATGTCTCACATGATAAAGTTTAAACTCATAAGCAAAGTATGAAAGATTCTCTGCCCACTGATCTGTCTACCTCCAGTACTTTGTGCTCCAGACCCAAAACTACTCACTCTTCCCAAACAGGGTATTATTTCATGTGTGTACATTACTGCTTCCTCTACCTTCAATGGTCTCTTCCCATCATCCCTGCTATCCAGTGAATTTCAACTCATCTTTCAAAGCCAAATTCAAATGTCTTCGTCTGTGAGCTTATTTTCTTTTTTTCCCCTGTATTACACTTAAACATACTTTTATTAGAGCCCACTATTCTATAATCTCATGTCATGTTATTCTTTCTCTCTTCTGGCCTAGCACAGGGCTAATTAAGCTCCCTTAGTTTCTTTAATGTATCTGAGAATAGAGCAATTTAAAGAGAAGTATATTTGACCATCTTCTGTGTAGGATCTTAGACAAGGTCAAACATCTCTGACATAACATCCCAGAAGATCCATTAGATAATTATGGTCATCTTTTAAATTGCAGATTATGTAATCAGTATATTTGAGAAACAATGGTGGCTTATTCCAACGTGCCCCTGGATGTTACTAAAGGGTTTCATACATCAGTCTAAAATTCAGACTTTTTAAAATGCACTCTTTACTCTGGTCTACTCCACAGCCCCTTGTACTGAAGAAGAACAAATAATATATCCCAACAGTACTAAAAACCATCGACTTACTACTACTTCTTACTACTATTTATGGCTTACTACTACTACGTGCTCCTAGTATTTGATTACGCCAAACTATGCGTAATGCAAATGCCCCCTTAGCTGCAAGAACTCATATTTGTGTGATTCTGACCTTCACTTTCCTGCTCTAAAAAGTATTCCCAGGTATTCTTGGAGGTACCCAGAGAATATCAAACACAAGCTCATAAATAAATATGCTCCCACCAGTCTGAACTTATGCCTGCTGGAATTATTGTTAGGAAATTATCTCCTGCCATATCTGAGATACTGCAATACTCAAGATATGAAAGCTACTCAGTTATTCGTCTGCAAAGTGGGAGAATGTTGCTCTTTCCCTTGGGTTTCTCTTTGCTGGAGGAGGCTGCAATGCAGTGCTACTTGTCTTACAGCAACTTCAATATGGACCTCCAATCCCACTGCTTTCTTTGGGGTTCATATACAACTCCAGGGGTCGGTGGCTTAGGGAACTAATCTGAATGGGAGGCACTATGCTACACTTGCCTCTCTCCTCCAATTGCAAAGGCTTTCACTTTCCTTCAAACTTACCTCCTCTCAGCATGAAACTTTTCTAAAGGCTCTGAGGTCCTCACACAATAGTTTTCTACCAGACTCACCCCACATATCTGCCAGGCCTACCCGGGCAAGTCTAATTCTTACTTAGACTCAAGCTGCACTACTAGCCAAATACATAAAATTCCATTCCTGGAACATATTAGATGTTCAATAACTCTGTATCAAATAAATACATAAGAATGAAGTCAAATTGGTACATAATTCATTAACTCAATCAACAGGCTCCAGCTCTTGATTTCTTCCTTACAGCATTGATCCTTGGGTATTTCATTCTTTTCTTGTTGACCTCCAAAGTCATCCCCTCTGTCATTGCTGGAAAATGTTCTCTCCACAGGCACACAGTGTCTGTAGCAGTACTGTATTTCTACTATTCCTGTTAAACGCCACTTCAAGGTGATCTATGGCTCTCAATTCATGAGGTTTGGATGCGGCCAACCACAACCTCTAGCTTTATGGATGTGTACATGATTCATGCTTTGCTAATGTGAACCATAACCACTGAGAGGTGATTCATAGTCTTTTTTTCAGAGTGCACCCCAATGGATCTCAGTACTCTGAACTATGGCTGAGACTACTGCAAAAGAGACAGTCTATTTCAAAAGGAGTTGCTAAGCTGAAAGTATATAAGCCTAGAATTACTGCTGACTTCTTTTTCCTAGACTCGAGGAAAGCCTGCCTGAGAAATAAAAATCGAAAAACGAACCTGAAAGATGGAGAGACACTGATTCCCGGCAGCACCATTTGAGGCCTTTATCCAGTTGTACTTACAGTCAGCATTATCCCCCCAAATTTTTCAGTTGCATAAGTTAATAAATTCCCTTTTTTTAATGAATCCAATTTGAGTTCAGTTTTGTCACTTGCAATAAAAACGCACCACCAATATGACAAAAAAAATAGCTCAGGTTTTCTGAATTCTTTGAAAAATATTCTAATTAATGCCTTGCCCCTAGAATCAACATTCTGGGTTCTGTTCAACACTATTAATCATATTCATTATTCAGGCCACAAGTCAAAAAAAAAGTTCCATATTAGTATATATTTTTTAAATCCAGCAAGTCTAAAATACAATGTGATCATGACTACTTCTGCTCCATGGTGGCAGATTACGCTTTCCAAAATTGACCACAGCAATATTTCTGGTTCCACACGTGCTTCAAGCACTTTTTCACTCCCCTTGAAGAGATGGATCCTATTTCCCCACCCCAACACACTGGGCTGCATTTTGTGAATGCCAGCACAAATAGAGGCAGAAGTGATAATGCATGACTTCCAAAGCTAGGCTATAAACAGCAGTATAGCTTGCTTTCTCTCTCTCTCTCTCTTCCCGCTCGCTCTCTCTTCTCTGACTCTACCTCTTCTTTCATCTTTATCCTTGGAATCCAACAACCATTTTGTGAGGAAAGATCCAGCCTCCTATATGGGCATTCTGACCAACAATCCCAACTAGACCCCCTGGCATCAACCATGTGAGTGAATAAGCCTTCAAATTACTGCAGCCTCTACTCCCAATTCTTCCAGCTGAGGCTCCAGACATTTCAGAGCGGAGATAAGCCCTCCCATTATGCCCTATCTAAATTCCTGACTCATGAGAGAAAATAATTATTGCTGTTTCAAGTCACTACATTTTGGGATAATTTTTTTAAACAGCAATAGGTAAGTAATATATCCATTCCTATCATAACTGTCATGATTTTCATGAAACCTACTCTTTATAACTATATTGGCTACCCCATATTTTAAGGCACTTAACTCAGTCCTCAATCTTTCAACTTTCACCGTAAGACTCCTTCTACTTTTTCCTTCCATGGACCTCATACTATGAAAGTTTATCTACTTAATAAGCTATAATATAAACACATCAATATGCTTTTATTTTTCTCATTAATCTAAGTTAATACTTGTTATTTTAATGACTAATTCACTGGTAAAATGAAGTTTTTAACCACTCAATATACTTTTGGAACATATCAACAGTAATCTTTGAAAAGTTGTCTAATGTGAACCAGCAATAAGAAGTATTGTCAAACAGACATTGACTGGCACACTATACTTTTATTTTGCCTACACACCCACAATTTGTCCCACCTTTTTGACCAAACGGTTAGTCGGCTCAGACAAACGATTAATTACCTAGCTTTTAAAAATCAAATGGTTTTGTTTGCGTGGATTGAGCAGTTGTTTAAATAACTAATCTAGTCAAAATTGTCAATAGAGCATGAGTCTTTCAATTTCACTCTCCACTTACCCTTTCTACCATCTCTTTTCCCTGAAAGTGTTTTTACATTCAGTTCAGTTCAATGAATAATTATGTAATGATGGGAAAGGTGCTGAGGATACAGAAAAATATAAGCCAGCCAAGGTCCCTGCCTCAGGGAGCTTATAGTTTACAGGGTGATACAGATAAGGAAAGGCTATCCCAAAGGACAAAGGAAAGCTACGTTGGCAGACCACACAGATGATCATAATAACTCTTCCCATCCTGTATCACTCCCGTTTATAATGTGACTTTACCAATCCTCCCATCAGGAAGTGACATCAATTCCTCAATCACTTGAATCTGGATTTACCCATGTGACTTCCGTTAGCCCCCGGGAATATATGCAAACATAATATCACAAGCAGAGAACTGAAAGTGCTTACACCCTCTCCTAGCTGTGGTTTCAACTCTGAAACCTCTGTGTGAATGAGCCCAAGCTAGTCTACTGGAGAGGCCACATAGAGAAGAATCAAAGATTTGACTGCCAAACACCAGACGTGTGAGTAAGGTCCTTAGACCATTCAGCCCCATTTGAGCTGAGAGTTGAGCTGAGGGTTGCATGAGTGACCCCAGGCAAGACAAAAAAAACAAAAAAAAACAAAAATAGTATTACCCAATTTAGCCCAGCTCAAACTACTGATCTACATGATTATAAGTGAACAAATGGTTGTTGTTTTAAACCGCTAGGATTTGGGGTGGTTTGTTCTGCAGTAACAATTAATAGAACCACCAAATTCAGACCCAGGTTGAACCGATAGACAGGGGTCAAAAAGAAATGGCTTCTTAAAACCTATGAACTAAAGAAAGAGAAAATAAATGACAGGAGATAGGCAGCAAGGGAACTTACATTCTGAAAGAGAAGAGAAACAGCCATTACAACAACAGCGGATTTTGATCACTGCCATGATTCCAGGAGGATAAAGCAGGAGGATGTGGTAACCAGCCCCTAAAATAACCCCTTATGATCCTTGCCACTTATGACCCTATGTGACCCCAACAGAATACGGTAGAAATGACAGGGTGTAACTTCTGAGGCCAGGCCAAGGTATTGCAGCTTCTGTCTTTTGATTTCTTGAATCACTCACTCTGATAGAAGTCAGCCACGATGCCATGAGGATACTCAAGCAGTCTCATAGAAAGGTCCATGTAGAGAGGAAATGAGGCCTCCAACCCACAACCAGCACCAAATGGCCAGTCATGTGAGGGAGCCACCTTATAAGTGGATCCTCCAGCCTCAGTCAATCCCTCAAAGGCCTGTAGCCCCAACCAACATCTGACTACAGCCTCATGAAAATCCCTGAGCCAGAACCTCCCAGGTAAGCCACAGAAAACTTGACCCACAGAAGCCATAAGGAATAGTAAATAAGTATTACTATTATGAGCCACTAAGTTGTGAGGTGATTTTTTATGCAGCCATAGTAACTAACACAAGGAACCTGACCATTACACTGAAAAATCCTGAGGCAAGGGAGTATATACAGCAATTACTCCCCTGTTCATCATAACCCTGCCTCAATTCTCCAGACAATATGATCATAGATCACTCTCCAGGAAATCCTCCAGGAAAGCTGGTATTCCTATTAACTCAACAAATAGAAACTAGTTAAATGAATTATTTTTCAAATGATTTTAATAACCAAGTCTAAAACACAATGTCTTTTTTTCACTTATGAATAATTCAGAAAGTGTCAAGTAAGTAGTTGGGGAAGCCAGCATAAAGTAGAGAAGTTCTGGGACTTACATCTTCAACAATATTGTCATGTCATTATAAGTCATTTCTGTTCTTTCCTACCGCTTAAAAGCTCTACATCTTAGAAGTAGTGTATATTGGTAGAGTCTCTAAGGAAAATAAAATTCTGATAACAACACTAATCATTACGTGATATGATGAAATATCTTTCCCTGGAGTTTTTGAAAGTCAAATAGGTTAATACCTATCTGAGAAAAGGGAAGATCTTTCTGAGGGCAGGGAATATAGTGGGGGACCTTTCAAGATTGGCCTCAGTCCAATAATTTTCCATAGAGTTTCCTGTCATATGATTCCTAACCCTCAAATTTATCATCCTTGGCAAGGCAGTAAAGGACAAAGGATAGGCCCTGAAGAACCACACAGTTGTATCCTACATCTAGCTTTGCAACTTTGTCTTAGCTCTGCCATTGTACTAGATTATAGGATCTAGGTTACTGAGCCTGCACCTCAAGTTTTCTCAGCTGTAGATAGGACAATAATAGAGAAGAAATGCTCCTATTGGGCATCATTATGTAATCATAAAATGATGAGCACATACTTTTTTATTTTAATCTGACATGTATAAATATCCACTCATTGGCCAATCTTTTGATTTAGAACCAAGGTCTTTTCTTTGAGAGCTTGGAATTTCTTTAAAGTGAATTGAAAATTTAAGCACAATTGCAAAGCAACTGTTAGTGAAGAATTTTTCGGTATTTTATTATACTGGAAATTCTTTACAATGGCATCACTCACACCTAATTTAGGTAAAAAAAATTTTCAGCTTGCCTTTATTAAGTCTTTCCATCCAGTTTGGTTTTTATGGAAATAATAATTATATTTCTACATTCATATTTCACTAGTTTATATAGTCATTAAAATAACTATATAACTACATAACATGGTTAACTGGCATAAACAGGTTTGGAAACCATGCAACTGTAAACACACTACTAAACAACTGGGAGCAGAAATGTGCAAGCATACTAGAAAGTAGCCCATTAATCATGAGTACTGAAGATGAAGTGAGTACCAGTCTGTATGTTTTACAGAAGTGATGAAGAACATCAGTTACTTTGCTAGGGTCTTTGAAGGTAGATCTATTGAGAGAGTTTCTACCATATCTAGTGTTGTCTTAAGGGTCAGAAAACCTTGAGTTTGCTTGTCCCCTCTGCCTCTTGATAGCAGTGTATCTTTGGTCAGATGCAATATCTCTGAATTTCAGCATTCTTACTAATACAGTAGGGATAATAATAATACCTGGAAAAGTTATTTAGAATTTGTGCCTTGGAGTCAGAGCACCCTGGATTACAGTCTATGTCTTCCATTTACCAGGTGTATGACCTTGCAAGTTATTTAATCTCTCTAAACTTCAGTTTTCTCACTTATAAAATGACAAAAAGAATTGTGCCAACACTCTAGAGTTGCTTTGAGGATTTAATGAGAAAACATACACAAAGCAATAAACTCAGCAACTGGTAATTTGTAAACACTAAATAAATATTAGTTGCTGTTGCTTTTGCTAGAATTGGGAAAATTAAATTAGGCATGGACTTAAAGTACCTCATCAAGTTTCTAGCCCATAGTAGCCACTCAATAACTGGTGGTTATTAATATTAAATTAATATTAATAAATGTTAATTTGATAATAGTTGAAGAGTAACTATTATTATCATTCTTTTCATGGATGATATATCACAGAAGCTTGGTAACTTATTAAGGACACAAATTTAGCCTTAGAAATAACCTCTACGTTTGGAATACCAATTAAAGACTATTTTATAGTCTTTAATAAGAGAGAATTCATTTTACCACAAAGAATTCATTTTACCACAAAGAGAATTCATTTTACCACAAAGAAAAAAGTCACTGTCTTGGCAACTGAAAGACACACATCATCCTGAAAGCCATACATGACAATACTTAGCCCAGAAAGAATTTTAAGGCCATGAGTGTATCTCAATACCCTTAATAGAAAAAGACTGAGTTTGCTTTAAATTATCAAAAAAATATTTTAGGATTCTATGTGTAAATCTAATACATTTCCCTGGTACATTATACTACCATCATTATTTGCAACAGAGCTAATAGTGCTTATCTATTGCCAGCTTATTTGCAAAGAGAAACTACTACTCTAATGTTCTTTCTAAAATACACAGTCCTATAAAATGGCTAATAAACATTTTGTTAAGCTACTTTTGAAAACAGCAATATAAAAAACTCTCTACATCCCTTGCACTTAAGGTATTTACAGTAACGCCACAAATGCTCATCCACCTGCACTCACACAACACCACTCTAAACAAAGAAAGGAAAAGGAGTGTCTCTTCTGAATGCTTCCAGTGGGGTTAATAGAGCCTTTTTAGGGGTCCAGTGTATTTAGACAATGGCATCTTCTTGGCCTCAACTTTCAACAATAACCCCTAAAACAGAAAAGGAATCTAAACTGTCTCTAATTCTCTGGCCAGAGCTGGGAATGCTCATCCACATACAAACCATTCACGTTGCAGTTCTCTGCTAAGTATAAGATTGACCCATCTGTGTAACTTGTCTTATTATTTCTCACAAATTGCTTACATTCAAATTAGCCAAATAGACACTATTCCTAAAACCATTAGGCACTGAAAATAAAATATGTAACTAAGGTCTACCCTCCCCACCCATGTTTCCACTGTGAAAGCACTCCCCAGCGTTTGGTGAAATTGTTGCTTTTAAGTTTGCTTTCTGAAGAAGGATTTGGTGACTCCTGACCCTCGAGGGTTGTTCTTTGACCCATCACTTTTCTCCACCATCTGGCATGTTTACTTGAAGCAAACGCCTTGGGTCAGAGGGCAGAGCAGACATGTGGAGGGACAGCTTTGTCATAAAAGCAATAAAGAATGAGTAGGTGCCTCAGAATATAGCACTGTGCATTTTGTTCAGCTGCTGGGCAGAATGAGGTAAGGTTAGTCATGTGGCTCAAAACAAAATAAATAGTTAGCACATAGCCCAGAACACAGGTAAAATGCAAGATGCTTAAGTTCAAAATCTGAGTGCTGCTTCCTTTTCCATTTCTGGGAGTTACTTTTTATGCTTTACTGGGCACATTAGTAAACAATATGTTATACCAGACACAAGGGGGAAAGCAGTTTATAGGCTAAATTAACCAGATTGATTATTCAGGAAGAGTGTTGATAGTCCAATAATCCCCAAGCAACAAAACTAGAGATAGATAGAATAGAGGAAGAGACTAAAGATCAGGTAATCAATTTTTTCATATCCAGGGCCCATGTTATAATAAGATAATAATGATGATTTTATTTTTGATAAATTGAAGCTTTTTTGAAAAGTACAATTCAGAAGTGAACATTGACATCAATTGTGTACACCCACTTTAGACTCCGAGACAAAGAGCTCTGTGCAATAATCCCACCTCCTTATTTTGGCATTTTTCCTAAAAATTAGGACACATCAATGACGCCTGTAAAATCTTTAGCACAGAAGCCCCTTACTAAAAACCTTAAGTTTCATTAATAACTACCTCTGGCTCCCTTTATACAACTTCCCTGGGACTCTGAAGATCTTTCTAAAGTCTATTTCTCTCTCTAGTTCATAAAGATTATAAATGATCTTTGATTAATTCAAATTGCTTTCCTGTTGCCACAAGACACATTTTTCTCCATGACTCTACACTGCATAGAGAGAAAAGAGGAGAAGGGACACTCTTAATTCTGTTCAAGTCTTGGTGCTATTCTCAGTTCAACTTTCTGTTGCTTACCTATGAACAGTTCAGGAGAACGATGCCCTGACATAGAAACTCAAAAAAGATTTGCCTTTATATTCATTCTTAATGTAAAGGGGGAAATTGCTAAGAGTCACGAGATAAAAATGATTAAAGGGAAGAGTTAGCAAAAGAAAATGAAAAAGGAATTTTCCCCTCAGGAAAAAAAAAATAATAATAAAACAAAGGAAAAAAGATTAAAGGAAACCTCCCTCTTCCAGTCTGATTGTCTGGGGATAGTTCTTCATGATGCAAATACACTTTGATCCTAGAAACTCTGCATTTTTAGTCTTTGCAAACTTGGTAAAAGGGCTGTCCCTTGTGGAAGATTTTCTCATATGGAGCTTTTCAAAAAAAATTCTTATCTATCAAGACTTCCATCCCCTGCAACATTTCTCTTGAAAAATTCATGGCACACACCACAGCCATTCTCTTTCCAATTCCAGACTTTTCTGTAAAGGGCAGCTATTTGCCCAAGTTTGTCCTTGCCAGTTTCAGAATTGATCACACTATAGAAAATTTATAGGTGGACATGGAGATCATACTAATGTGTCCACTTACAAGCAGAGAAGGGATTCCTAGACTTGCTTTGAAGAAAAAGCCTTCTAGTGAAGTCTCCCTCACTCATATTTAATAAATAGGTTATGCAAGAAAGAGTGAAATGAGCAGGGGCTTTGAAAACAGACAGACTAGGACATGAGTACGAGTGCCTGCACTTACTAGAGGGGCGACCCTGGGCAAAATATTCAATCACTTCGAGCCCCAGTTTCATTTTTGTAAAGGCAAAGATAATAATTTCCACCTTTCAGAATAATCATGAAGATGAACTGAGATAATGTGGGTCAAAACACCTAGCACAGTGTACGCAACAAATGTTGCTTTCATTTTCTATTAGCTTTATAAAATAACCTGTACCTGTTTCAAATGATGACTAAAGTCAAGTTTGCCCCTTGAGAAAATGGCCTTTTCCTTAAAAAAGACAACCATAAGCACAATACACTTTGTTCTATAAAATGTCTTTTGGTCTAATTCCCTAATTGAACAAGTTTGTTTTGTTTTGTTTTGTTTTTCCCTCAAATCCCTTACCTTTTATGCAGCCTCTCTGTGGCTATCAGAACAAATGCATTACCAAAATTTCCCCTAAGCCAAGTGTAATCCTTTCTACATATTACTCTTCCTTGGGCAGTAACCACATTGCTTTCAAGGTTGAGAATGAAAGAAGACAGGCATAGAGGGGATTAATGGGGACTGAGAAAGTTGATGTGGTGCAGGAAGAGATGACCTCTAGCTGGACGAAGTAGGATTTGCAGATAAATAAAACACTGTAGTAGAATTCTGAAGGGTGAGAACATGACCACAAGCTATATGATTCTATATTAAGAAACCAGTATTTTAAAATCTGAACTTTAAACAGGGGAAAGTGATAGATGGATAAAAATCATTTTTCTGTAAAAACCCATAGCATCCTCATGTCAACTTGTAAACCTTTACTCCTGCAACCTGTGTGAGGGCTCCTACCACTTGGTTCAAGTCATCCTTCTGCTATCATTTAGTGATCTCCTTCATAGTGGCCCACACTCACAGGAGACCTGAGTATCTGATTCTATGCTCACCACCACAGGTCCTGCTACAATCATCAGAGCTGTGTCCTGGAAGGAACATGGACTTTAGACTTGGTATGGAACACCAGTCTTTCTTCTTGCCAGCTGTGTGACCCTGCACAGGTTGTTTAACCTCTCTAAGCCTCGGTGCCCACACCATAAAATGGTGAAAATCATGCCTACATTCCTATATTACAGTGTTTTGTGAGGATGAAATGAAGTAACACAAGTTATGCTCAGGTCTGGGTCCGTGCAGGCTGGGTCAGGGGGTGATCGGAATGACAAGTATACTATGTACCCAAAGTCACCTCTCCCTTCTAACCTTAGCCCACTGAACTAAAACCAAACTTCTGCATCTTGATTTTTCCTCCTTTCTTTTCCCAAAAAAATGTTCTCAGTGATTTTATACATATTAACTCATTTGAGCCTAGGAAAAAAAAAAAAACATGAGGAAGGAAAAATTATGTCCTGTGTATAACTGAAGATTCTGAGGCATGGAGTGGTTAAGTATCTTGCCTATGGTTTCACACAAACAAAGACATTGAAGATTAGAAAAGTATCTGAGTCTATCTTCTAAGAGTTATGGACGGTCAATAAATAATCCTTCCTTCTATGCCAAAGTGTGTAACAAACTGAGAGATATACATTCGAGTCAGAAAGATGGATTCCTGACAAAGAGCTAAACAGGAGAACTTAACTCAAATACAAAGAAACAGGCTGATTTTAAGCATCCCTGAATTGAATTTACCTCTCCCCTGCCCATAAAATACTATTGGTTGTACCCACAAAGACAGAACATGCACTGCCAAGGAACAGCTGAAAAAGCATGTTCTTTCCACATAGGTAGATCCCAAATAAAGAGACTAGAAGAAAGGGTTAAGGCAATGATGACCAGCTCAAACCTCCTCACAAACAGATTGTCAATCTCTTTAACATGAGAAGAGAATGAAGGGACAGAAAGTGATCAGAAGAGTCTCTCGGGACCTCCCTGACAGTTCGTGGTTAAGACTCCGTGCTTCCAATGCAGGAGGCATGGGTTCAATCCCTGGTCAGGGAACTAAGATCCCACATGCCGTGTGGTGCAGCCAAAAAAAAAAAAAAGTAAGAGTCTCTCCACGTGAAAGGACACACAAGGCACGGGGAATAAGTGTAACCTCCCCAACATATCTGATTCCAAAATCTGGGCTCCTGTCACTACATTAAAGAGACGCAGAATTAAAGCTACTAGATATAAAATAAATAAGCAACAAAAATATAATGTACAGCACAGGGAACATAACCAATATCTTATAATAATTTTAAATACAACATAATCTTTAAAGATAATGAATCACTACACTATAAATCTGAAACTAATATAACATTGAAAATCAACTATACTTCAATTTAAAAAATAATAATAATGATGTTAAAAAGATATTCAGTTGCTAGAGAAAAAAAAAAAGACACAGAATAGCTCAGTGCACCTTATAGAATCAGATTCCCTAATTTTTAACTTAATCCTAACTCTACCACTCTACCGTGAGCTCTTGGGCCTATTCCTTAATATTGAATGCTTTGATTTCCTCATTTATAAAAAAGTGCCACATATATAGGGTTGTTTTGAGGTTTAAATACAGACACATATATATTACCTGGTACATAACAATAGCTCAAGACATGTTAGTGATTATTAATACTGCCTTACTGAAGAATATTCAGTGTTTGTGAGATTAGAATCTGGGATTACAAACCCACTCTTTGTACGTAGATTCATTATTCAATATGTTTTATGAGCATAGAAAAAATAATCTTATTACCAGTGCTTTCTCAGTGTTGTGATATAAGACACACAGTTTTAAAAATTATGACTAAGGGTTTTGAAAGTGTAAGCTAATTTTTTATTTCTTCTTCATGCTTTTATGTTTCCAGATTTTCTATGATGTATAAAAGCAAAGAAAGGAAAGAAATATGAGTTAGCCAGTGGTCAATAAATATCTACTGATCATCTACTCAATGTCAGGCACTACATTAATGATATTCAATTCAATAGGACTCTCTTCCTGGAACTATTATAAATAGTTATGGGAAAGTCATCTTTACAATAACATAAAAATGAGAGGCTATTTGATATTTTATTCATAATTATAAAGAATATCTCTTTTCTCTCATTTTTGAGGTTTTCTTACTGAAGAATATAGGCACTCCTGACATTTTCAATTTTTTTATGAATGGATATATACCTCAAAATGGGAATTTTCATAAATAAAAAAGTGTATTATCATTTATTAAGCATCTACAAGATATAAGAGTCTTTGAATGCAGTTTACTGACACTATCCCTAATGTTCACAACAGACCTGCACAACACTATAACACTGTAGGCATTATTCTTCCCTTTTTGTGGAGAAGGAAACTGAGGCCCAGAGAGGTTGTGACTCACTCAGGAGTCTTTGAATATCAAGTGCTCCAGGTGTATTTTAAAGCATATTTTAATTTGCACAAACAAAGGTGAAGGCACCCACCTACTTCACAAAGCAAGGTACACCTATAAAACCATACATACAGTTTGGTAGACCACAAGATTTTTTAACAGCATCCCATATTTCTGTTTTGAGTCTCTTGCCACTTGGGTAAACATTGTACTTTTCATTGGATATACTGTAAGTCATTAAAGTCAGTAAATAGCAGAAATGAATAAAACAGCAACTTAGATATTTTTAACACCTCTGAGTTAAAACCACTTTGCAGTGGGGAAGAAGAACAGATGCCCGCTTCTAAATGTGAGAGCCACCAACTGGGAATTTGCTAGTTGTAACTGCTGCCATCTGTTTTCCACTGTTCTTTTTACCTGCCTCTCTTAGATTTAGTATTTGAATTCTGGGCCATAGATTCTTAGTATAAGCAGGGGAGGAGTGGGAGGGACTCCAATTTGAAAATTTCCCAGGTGCTCTCTCCTGCATTAAATCAAAGGTAACTTCTCTAAAAATATCATGAGGGCGATTATTTAACAACTGCATTTTTATTCTTCTATGCACACTTTGTACTCCTATTTCCATGTGCATTTTTTCTATTTAATCGACTTCCTGCTTTTCCTAAGGGCATTAGGAAATGCCTCTCTGATGTCAATTAGGGCACTGCTGTGTGAATTAGTTTCTTCCCTGACTGAATAAATAATTTTTGTCAAGCCATACATACATTCAGAACTCAGTCAGCACTTAACTTGCATTTGGTACCAGCGTGATGGGCTTTTCCCCTTAAAGTCCACATGTTGAGGTAGTTACTATTTGTGGCAAAGAGAAGCAAATGAAATAAACAGGTTAATAGGACTATAAAGGATAATAAGAGATTGTACCAGTTCACTCTTCTGCCTTCAACTAGAATTGCTCCTAAACCACCCTAGAAAGAGAAAATCTGCCCTTTTCTTTTAGGAGCATCTGTAGGGGAGGTTTTTTAATGTTTGATTGTAATTCTGAATGACAT
The DNA here is from genome assembly GCF_949774975.1 of Lagenorhynchus albirostris. Classification (NCBI taxonomy): domain Eukaryota; kingdom Metazoa; phylum Chordata; class Mammalia; order Artiodactyla; family Delphinidae; genus Lagenorhynchus; species Lagenorhynchus albirostris. The sequence continues at coordinate 72,535,765 of NC_083101.1, read as the reverse complement.
ATGTGCATGTGCATATAACTTCTGGCTAAAGGCCAACAAAGAACAAGAATAATCATCCAACCTGTAAATGAGCTTCCTCTTTAAATCTACATGATAAAGGTGTACTTCCCATTTTCATAGAGAAGTTTCCACTTTCAGAGAAGTTATGTATTTTGGTCAGAGTAACACAGCTAGTTAGTGACATAACAAGATTTAGTGCCAACTCTGCCTAACTCTGCCTTTCACCCAAGCTAAGAGAGGAGCATGTCAGAAGGCAAGGCCATAATTTTAGGAGTTTCTTCTGCTTTCTTTGCATATCTTGAGTTAGTTTGGAAGCATATAAGAAATAGAGAAGGTGGAAGGATCTATCAACTTATCTGCTCAACTGAAATGCCCGACTAGGACTCTCCAAACCAAACTAGGACACTAATCCCATACTCCAGTATTACAGAGAAGCCTATTTAGGAAAATAGCACAACTTTGGTTTATTTGGATGTTTCTTCAACAAATGTATAATAAGTGTGTCATACAGATGGCCAACAGGCAAATGAAATGATGCTCAACATCACTAATTAATTATTAGAGTGATGCAAATCAAAACTACAATGAGATACCACCTCAAACCAATGAGGCCATCATTAAAAAGTCTACAAATAACAATGTTGGAGAGGGTGTGGAGAAAAGGGATTCCTCTACACTGTTAGTGGGAATGTAAATTGGTTCAACCACTATGGAAAACAGCATGGAGGTTCATCAAAAAACTAAAAATAGAGTTGCCATATGATCCAGCAATCCCACTCCTGGGCATATATCTGGACAAAATTATAATTGAAAAAGATACATGCACCCCTATGTTCATAGCACCATTATTCACATAGTCAGGACATGGGAACAACCTATATGTCCATCAACAGATAAATGGATAAAGATGTGGTACATATATACAATGGAATACTACTCAGTCATAAAAAGAAATGAAATAATGCCATTTGCAGCAACATGGATGGACCTAGAGATTATCACACTAAGTGAAGTCAGAGTGGAGGGATAGGAGACTCCCCTATGGGAGACTTAGGTGAGTGGTCCAGAGCAATTCTTTTCAACAAAAATTCATTGTTCATATATTTGTGCTAAAGTGCCCTATTAGGCACCATGGTGCCTGAGCTAACATCCAGGACTGGACTGTCAAATCAGGCCCACACAAATCAGAGATCTCACTTGGAATCAAACTTTACTAAAGACTTCAAGGATACAGGCAATCAAGATAAGACACAGCAGAGGGAGATCTGGGATTTCAAGGATGGTTCCTCAGGCCCTTCCTCCCTCCTTGGATTTGGGCCTTTGTTCAGAAACAATGGTTGAGTTCTCTAAGTAAGGCTTGCAGGTTTACCCCACACAGCAGAGAGCATTTAAGTTCCAAATTGTCTCTGTTTTAGACCCTAGATCAGAGGATGGCAAACTACAGCCCATAAGACAATCATCTGTTTTGTTTTGTTTGTTTTGTTTTTTAGTGAGATATAATTGACATGTAACATATTAGTTTCAGATGTACAACATAATGACTTGACACATGTATATACTGCAAAATGATCAGCACAATAAGTCTAAGTTAACATCCATCACCACACGTAGTTAAAAAAATTTCTTTCTTGTGATGAGAACTTTCAAGGTCTTCTCTCTTAGCAACTTTCAAATATACTATACAGTATTATTAACTATAGTCACCACGCTGTACATTACATCCCCAGGACTTATTTATTTTGTAACTGGAAGTTTGTACCTTTTGACCCCCTTCACCCATTTCTCAAACACCCTTCCCCCTGCCTCTGGCAACCACCAATCTGTTCTCTGTATCTATGAATTCAGGGGGTTTGTTTTTATTGTTTTTAGATTCCACATATGAGATCATACTTTATTTGTTGTTCTCTAATTTATTTCACTTAGCATAATGCCCTCAAGGTCCATCCATGTTGTCACAAATGGCAAGATTTCCTTCTTTGTACAGCTAAATAACATTCCATTGTGTGTATGTGTGTGTGTGTGTGTGTGTGTGTACCATATTTTCTTTATCCATTCTTCCATGCTTTGGCTATTATAAATAATGCTGCAAATAGCCAGGAGATGGAAACAACCTAAGTGCCCATCATCGGATGAATGGATAAAGAAGATGTGGCACATATATACAATGGAATATTACTCAGCCATAAAAAGAAACAAAATTGAGCTATTTGTAATGAGGTGGATAGACCTAGAGTCTGTCATACAGAGTGAAGTAAGTCAGAAAGAGAAAGACAAATACCGTATGCTAACACATATATATGGAATTTAAGAAAAAAAATGTCATGAAGAACCTAGGAGTAAGACAGGAATAAAGACACAGGCCTACTAGAGAATGGACTTGAGGATATGGGGAGGGGGAAGGGTAAGCTGTGACAAAGCGAGAGAGAGGCACGGACATATATACACTACCAAACATAAGGTAGATAGCTAGTGGGAAGCAGCCGCATAGCACAGGGAGATCAGCTCGTGCTTTGTGACCACCTGGAGGGGTGGGATAGGGAGGGTGGGAGGGAGGGATACGCAAGAGAGAAGAAATATGGGAACATATGTATATGTATAAATGATTCACTTTGTTATAAAGCAGAAACTAACACACCATTGTAAAGCAATTATACTCCAATAAAAATGTAAAAAAAAAAACAAAGTGAAGTAAGTCAGAAAGAGAAAAATAAAGATCGTATATTAACGTAAAAAAAATAATAATAATGCTGCAGTGAACATGGGGGGGAGGGTACAGATATCCTTTTGAATTAGTGTTTTCATTTTCTTCAGACACAACCACCTGTTTTCAAAAATAAAGTTTCACAGGAACACTGCCATGCCTAACTGCTACATATTGTCTACCACTGCTTTCCCATTACAAAGCAGAATTGAGAAGGTGTAACATAGACCATGTGACCCATATGCCGAAAATATTTACTATCTGACCCTTTAAGAAAAAGTTCATCATCGACCCCTGCCCTCAATTATTGTATAGCTCAAGTGACATTCTCCAGGGAGCCAAGCCTCATATTTCCTGGGTTCTATTTATTATAGATAATCTTTGGCCAGAAACATCCTACCATGAGCAATCTGCAGATAATGTCTCTTCCTCCCAGCAAATATCATTACCCTATTTACCTGGAGGTCAAGTTAACAAGGAGATTAGACCAGGACAACTTCCTTTTTTTCTTTCCCATGGGGGCATCTCTTACCCTACCCTTACCCCCAGTAAAGGGAGTAAATGGATCTCAAGTCAGATGCTAGAACTCCTTCCTCCACAGTGCTGAAGTGTCAATAAAACCTGCTGCCCTCAAGGAAAGGAAGAATAAAAAGAGACAAATTACAAATGGTAATAACACGGAGTAAATATCATAACACAGATGTGTACTAAATGTATGAGAAAAAAGAAGGAATCCATAATTTCAAATTGAGAGAAGGAAGGTAATAAAGAGAAAATAGGGATTTGGAGAATAAAAGTGAGCTTAAAGAATAAGTAGAATTTGATAAGTGGATCTAAGAAAGGAACAGCAAAGGGAACAGAATGAGTTAAATATCTATACATATATGCATTTGATGGGTAAGGAGGAGAGAGTAAGTCTGAAAAGCCACTTGCAGAACACAAGGTTCCTGGGCTCTGAAGTTTGGAGATAGGAACCAAGAAGGCAAAGATAAAGAACTACCTGAGGTCATGAAGTTATGAATATATGCAGAGAAGAAAATTTCCTGACTGCAAACTTAGTTTGAAGAGTTTTTGCCTTTTTTAAAAAAAAATTTTCTTGTCTTACATTTACTCACTCTTGGTCACTGCATGACTCCAGTGAAAACTGATATAATACTTAAAGGTTAAGCACCACAAACAAATTCGCCTCATGATGGGAGAAATGTCAGGAAAAGGAATTAATTAAAAGAGAAAACGATGTCCCTCAGTAACCAAAGTCCTCATCCACAGTTAAATCATCAAGATATCACCATTCTAAAATGTCAAATTAATCTCTTTTGACTCTCTCCGCTTTTTTAAAGAAAAAGTTATTCCTCAACACAAATTAATAAAATTTCCATGAGAAATGATTTTGGCTTTTTAAGTAAAGAAAAGGGTTTCTATCACAAGCTGAATATCACAAGGAATAGCTGGATTCATTTCTTTACACACATATATTTATATACATATAAAGCAAAAAAATATACTCCAAAACCTTGTGTCTATGAACAGAAGCCAAACAACAAACATGCATTCTTTTGTTTTCTTTTTATCTCTACAGCATCTTCCAAGGGAAAAAAAAAATGTAAGTCCAAATTCAGTCAGCATTTTTTGGTTTAAAAATGACCCACTAGGGCTTCCCTGGTGGCGCAGTGGTTGAGAGTCCGCCTGCCGATGCAGGGGACACGGGTTCGTGCCCTGGTCCAGGAAGATCCCACATGCTGCGGAGTGGCTAGGCCCGTGAGCCATGGCCGCTGAGCCTGCGCGTCCAGAGCCTGTGCTCCGCAACGGGAGAGGCCACAACAGTGAGAAGCCTGCGTACAGCAAAAAAAAAAAAAAAAAAAAAATGACCTGCTATATGTCATTAAGTTCAAAAAGAATGTTTTTTTATCCAAAATTATTTTGACTCTAAGGTGGCAAAAAATATAAAGCTTTTCAATCAACAAAGAGAATATATTGCAAGAACACAGCCTCTATTGTCAGAAATAACTCACCAGAGAAGGATATAATGAAATCCTAAGAACTGTTAAGGGATTCCTATCAAACAAGTCTATTCCACTAACCAAGGGCCCACCTACTCAGGTGTCTGGTCTCCTTTCTGTCCACCATGAATACTCAGGTTCCTCAGGGCATCCCTCCCTATTCTCTACTTCCAAGAGGATTCTGTTAGGGAAAAGCTTTTAGCCAGTCTCCTAGACCCTATTTCAATGAGAAAAGGTTGTCAAAGGCCAAAAGCAAACCAGAAGTCCCCCTTAAGATTCTGCGACAGTCATTTCAATACACCTCAAAAAGATACCACACTTAGGGGGAAACAGCATTTAGTTGATAAAAGCAAATTATAGGACATTTACTCCCTTTACAGTGCATGTCGTTTGAAGCTTTGTGGCCTAAATCAAAAATGCCTCTACCTCATCCACTAAAATGCCAGCTGGGATCCAGAGGCCCAAGATGACTACATCAGAAGCAGTCAAATACCTGTGATGCTTTATATGCTGGTAAAAACCACAGAAAGTCTCTTGATAAATTCCTACTGAACTTACAGAGAAATGAATTTCCAAACCCTGGTACTGAAATAACTGTAGGAAAAGGGATAGCGTAGAACTTTCTTAAATGGTTTTTCTCCATCCAAAGGGGAACTAAAGTGAACTTTATTTGTAATAAAAGATACTTTAGCGATAAGAACAAAGTCAGTAAATATAGGGTCTCCAGATATATCATTTGGGGCCCAAGAAATGCTATCTTTGGCATAAATATTACAGGTCTGTCATTTCTGACCTTGGCAGCAAGATTTTCTGTAGGTGGCAGGAGGTTGTTCTTGCACACTGACTTGGAAGGTCTCTGTTTTAATCTTTTCAAGGCAGAAGATTCTTTAGAACCCCAAAAGGCTTTAATAAATTGATAGAGATCTTTTTATAAAACACAGAAAATCAGTATTTAACAGAATAATTAAGTCTGGTAAAATATTACACCAGTATAGCACAACATCTTTTTTTGTGAGGCATTCTCCTAGACTTGCCATGTTGTTGTTGCTGTTTGTTTTACCTTGCATGGTTCTTTTATCCAGAAGCAGGCAAGATAAACTTGGCAGTCCCACTTCAGCCACATTCCCATTACGAATAAATCTCTAAAAGAGGAATTCTAAGACCTTAAGGCAAGTTAGAGGGAAGATATTGAAGAAGCCCTAGTTTCATACTTCATGTGATGCCTTATAGCCCTAAATTTATTTACTACTCTAGCCACTGCTTCAATTCCAATAGCAAGTGTGGAACTTACTCCCTAGTAAGATTCAACTGGGACTCTTTCTTTTCTTCTTTTCATATATTTAATTATTTATTCATTCAACAAATACCGGCCTTACAGAATTCTATGGTGAGCTCTGGAGCTGGAATGGCCTATCAGAGTTATTCCAAATTAAGGCAAGAGGACCAAGTTTTTATACTTCCACTGGAGTAGGTACTAGGTGCAGTCTGCTCACAGAGATGGGATGTGACTGTGGTAAAGATGACACTCTTTAGTTGAAGGCAATTCTCAGACAGGGACTCAGCTGAGACCTTTCAGTCACCAACATTTCTGACAGCTTGGGAATGAGTGTCCTGGCGCTAAAGGGGGATCCGGGAAGTGCACCACAGCATCCACTATTGTAAGTTACCTAAATTTATCACTAGTAAATAAGCTCATATAGTATGGCACTATTCAGATCAAGGGAAGATAACTTTAAATTACAGAAAACATGCTGAAATATTATTTTATTTTAAACAGATTCTCATCTAAGGTAGAAATAAGAATTTTCAAACTTAAAGACTTTTCAAAATTTGGTGTGTGTGTGTGCCTGTGTGTTTGCACACACGTGTATCTGCATATGTGTGTATCCTACAATCTTAATTATGCTTATTTCCCTGGTAAATTTCTTTTCAGATATAGCATATTCAAACTTCAGTTCAGTGCAGGTAAAATTATTGCAAATTCAGCCTTACTGGAGACTACTTCAATAAAATTGTACTGTTTTCTCATTATAGAAAAAGTACAAGTACTTTGCCTGCAATGAGAGAAAGGAGAACATTTCCTCCCTAGTTGGTAGGAGAAAACTTCTTAGAGAAAGTCACATTTTAGCAGTGGGAAAAGTGGAACTTGCAGAGGTACAGAAGTTCTTAACATAGATGTACAACGAGTGAATTTCAAAAATTCTGAGGATGGATGATAATCAGGCACATGGGAGAGTGAGTCAGTTTGCCTCAGTGGCTATTTTAAGAAAGTCTGATTAAGAGATTTAAACCAAGAGTTTTGTTCTTGTATCTAAGGTAATTAGAGTTTCCCACAGAAATGTAAAAAAATCTTATTATGGTGGAAGTAGTGTACAGACAAAAGAAATGTGACTACAGTATTCAATACTAACTATAGGACAATATGCTGGGACTTGGAAATCGATGAGGACAGAAGCATTCTATTAGAAAGTGACCAATATATGGGCTATGGATATACTCCAAAGAAAATTTAAAAAGACAAGATATAAGGAAGGGTATTACATATTTAAATTCAGTCTAAGTGTGAAGGATATTAAATTAAGGTATTAAATTTAACTTTGAAAAAAATGTAGTTGAGACTGAAACATACTCAATTCAAAAGAGAAATAAAGCTGAGAGAAAAGAGTAGAGGAAGAAATAGCTCATTTATGTTATTTTTTTGTCTCAATAACTGCATTTATTTTTGCATTAAATGGAGAGAAAAAAATAGGAGCCATAACTGTAATTCAAATACTGGAAAATCGAGCTATTCAGAAGGATGCACAGAATCATGTCACAAAATTTTGGAACTAGAAGTGACTTTAGATGATCCACCTAGGCAAAGGGATTTTAAACTAGTTTTAATTGCCAAACGTTTATTTTTTTCCCCCAAAATGAAATCTTTTCTAGTACTTCTCATATAAAAAAAGATAAATGCTCAGCTTTCTTCCCTGAAGTATGGGCAGGGATTTCAAAGCACCACCCAAGAGGGTCATCTTCTCATCCTTGAAATAAAATTTAATCACCCCTGCTCTAGTTCAACAGTCTTCTGTTTATGTATAAAGACACAAGGAACTAAGAAAGCCAACTAACTTATCCAAAGTCAAAGCAAATTCATGGCAGAGCCAAGACTAGGACCCAGTTACTAAACTCCTTCTGCACAGCTTGCCTTTTTACAAAATGTTCCATATAAACAAGATTTTACTGTCATTGAAGGGGAAATATTGACCATATAAGAAATAATATAACTTTTGGACTTCCCTGGTGGCGCAGTGGTTAAGAATCCGCCTCCCAATGCAGGGGACACAGGTTCGAGCCCTGGTCCGGGAAGATCCCACATGCCACAGAACAACTAAGCCCATGTGCCACAACTACTGAGCCTGCACTCTAGAGCCCATGAGCCACAACTACTGAGCCCACGTGCTGCAACTACTGAAGTCCATGTGCCTAGAGCCCATGCTCCGCAACAAGAGAAGCCACCGCAATGAGAAGCCCACGAACCTCAATGAAGAGTAGCCCCCGCTCGCCGCAACCAGAGAAAGCCCGTGTGCAGCAACAAAGACCCAACACAGCCAAAAATAAACTAATTAATTAATTTTAAAAAAGAAATAAAATAACTTTAAATAGGTAAATATTAGTAAAATATAAATGTCTAGAAACAATCTTTGTATTTTCTAATAACATTTAAATTTGTCAGAAAATATTTGCAGAAAACTTTCAAAATGCCTTTCTCCCAGCGATTCCACTTTTATAAATGTATCCTACAAGCATATGCTGATACAAGTTTATAAACATTTAAACACAATGATGCTCACTGCATAACTTGTGAAATAGCTAAAAACTGCGAATAGTCTTTATGCCTCTAAGCAGGGGTATGAATTTACAATATGCTACATCTTTAAAATCTAATACTATGCAAACGTTAGAAAGATGGAGGTATATCTTTGTAAGTGGATTTGAAAAGATTACAAAATATATTATTGAAGACTTGTGCTCTTTGAGATTTGATGGGCTAAATATTCTGAAAGGTCCCACTGTTACCAAACAACTAGATGCTGCATAAAACATATTACATTGATAGACTCCCAAGAAGTAAGAAATCTCCAAGGGGAAGAAAAAATCCTATGAGCTGAAAACAGGTTAGTGAATGGTAAACACACACAAAAGGCAAGCATACATTAATACCACAATTAAGAGACAAATGCCTTAACCTGAAGGTCATAGGTATGAACCAGAGACTGTTAGATTAAGCTCAAGATCCTGGAAGGGGGTAAAGTAAAACCAGGTTAGTAGTAGCTCTTGGCTTCTGAAAGAAAGAAATGCAAACAATTTATGAAGCATAGCACTTATAAATTCAAACTTTAAATCTTCCACAAATTAAAAGCAATCCTATATGACATCACAAAGATCACAAGTGTACAATTTTTTTAAATGTATTATAAATAAGGCAGATTTGAATAGAAGAGAGTAGAACATTATTTTATAAAAGTTTTACTCATCTCCTGTTCCTCTAAAATTGGGTGAAGGGTAGAAAAACATCCTAGGTCCCACCATACCCAATTAATTTGGGGTTAAATTGTGTCCCTTGTAGGCTGAATTTTGTCTTCCCCAAATTGAAATATTGAAGCCCTAACCCCAGCACCTCAGAATGTGACTTTATTTAGAGACAGGGCCTATAAAGAGGTGGTTAAGTTAAAATAAGGCTGTTAGGATGGGCCCTAATCCAATCTGACTGATGTCCTTGTAGGAAGAGATTAGGACATGCAGAAAGACACCAGGGATGTGTGTACACACAGGGACAGCCATGTGAAGGGGCAGCCAGAGGGGAGCCACCTGCAAGCCAAGAAGAGAGGCCTCAGAAGAAATCAATCCTGCCAACATCTTGACCTTGGACTTCTAGCCTCCAGAACTGTGAGAAAATTTCTGTTGTTTAAGCCACCCATCTGTGGTATTTTATTATGGCAGCCCTAGCAAACTAATATGTCCCCCTCAAAAAGATATGCTGAGGTCCTAATTCCTGGTACCTATGAATGTGACCTTATTTGGAAATAAGGTCTTAGCAAATGTAATCAACTTAGATAAGGTCATATTGGATTAGGCTAGGTACTAAATCCAATCCCCAGTGTCCTTGTAACAAGACTATGTGAAGACAGAAACACAAAGAGGAGTATGCCACATGAAGAAGAATGCAGAGATTGAACTGATTCAACTACAAGCTAAAGAAGGCCAACAATTTCTGGCTATCACCAGAAGCTAGACGAGAGACATGAAACTGAGTCTCCAAAAGGAACCAAACCTGCCAACACCTTGATTACCAATTTCTAGCCTGCAAAACTGTTAGAGAATAAATTTCTATTGTTTTAAGCCATCCAGATTGTGGAAATTTGTTACAGCAGCCCTAGGAAAGTAAGACACTTACTCTCCTAGGAACGATGCGAACGCTCCACAATCAAGACCTAGGAACACAACACACACCCAGAACCTGAGAAAGCATTCCATCCCCTTTCCTTCCCCCTCACACACAAAACCAGGAAAGCAAGAACCAAATAAAAAACAACAGTAGTCTATTGCTGGAGGAGAGGCAAGAGCACAGAAAGACAGCCTTTCTGAGGTACAATTTCAACAGAGAATGTCAAAAGTTGAGTGTGGAACAAGTACATTGAGAAAAACTCTCCATCAACTCAATCCCCACCCTAAGCACAAAGAATTCTTAGAAGAATTTGAAAACTTTGGAGCAGTAGGGAAATTATAGCCAAAAGAAAACACAAACCTAGCTCAACTCCTGAATAGGCTGACTCAGGGTCTAGCAAAAAGAAGAGGCTTTTACCAACGTTAATACTATTAACCTCAGTCTAGTATCCAAAACAATATGCCTAATTTTCAACCAAAATTACAAAACACACAAAGAAGGAGGAAAAAAAGGAAATACAACGTCAAGAGTAGAAGCATTTAACAGCACCAGATTCAGATATGACAGATGTTGGAACTATCAGACAACGAACATGATATAATTATGATTAATATTTTAAAGGCCCTGTGGAAAAAGTGGACGGCTTGCATGAACAGATGGAGAAATTCAGCACAGAGATAAAAACATTAAGAAAAAAATCAAACTGAAAAGATATAAATGAAAAAGATGGTAGCAGAGATGAACAATGTTTTTGTTGTTTTGTTGAAAAGCTCATAAATAGATTTGAACAAGCTGAGAAATGAATTGATGAAATTGAATTAAAGTCAACAGAAATTACCCAAGCTGGGCTTCCCTGGTGGCGCAATGGTTGAGAGTCCACCTGCCGATGCAGGGGGACACGGGTTCGTGCCCCGGTCCAGGAAGATACCACATGCCGCGGAGCGACTGGGCCCATGAGCCATGGCCGCTGAGCCTGCACATCCAGAGCCTGCACTCCACAACGGGAGAGGCCACAGCAGTGAGAGGCCCTCATACCACAAGGAAAAAAAAATAAGAAATTACCCAAGCTGAATCAAATTTAAAAAGAAAAGAAAAGAAAGAAGAGTGGTTGGGGGAAAAAAAATATCACTCAAGAAATGTGGGACCAAAAAAATGGTCTAACATATGCTTAATTGTAATACAAGAAGGAAAAATGAGAAAACAAAAATGGGCAGAAGAAAGAACTGAAGAGATAATGACCAAGAAAATTCTACAATTAATGAAAGATGGTAAGCCCCAGGTCCAAGAGAATGCCAAGGTGAATAAATACTAAATAAAATCACACCCATATCATATTAGATTTAAGCTTAAAAACCAAAACAGAGAAAATTTTGAAGGAAACAGGAAAAATATAAGTTACACACTATACTACAGCAGACTCTTGTCAGAAATTATGCAAGACAGAAGACAATTACTGTAGCAAAAAAAAAAAAATGTAAACTCAGAAATCTATACCTAATGAAAGATCTTTCAAAAATAAAGGCAAAAATATAGACTTTTTAGATACCCAAAAGCTGAGAGAATTTATTGTCAGCACATTTGCACTACAAGAAATGTTAAAAGAAGTTCCCTAGTTAGAAGGAATATAACACTAGACCGAAATTGGAGCTACACAAATAAAAGAAGAGTTATGGAAATAACATTTATGAATGTAAACATAATTTTAATTGATCTAAAAAATAGTAACCCTCTTGCACTGTTGGTGGGAATGTAAATTGATATAGCCACTATGCAGAACAGTATGGAGGTTCCTTAAAAAACTAAAAATAGAACTACCATATAAACCAGTAATCCCACTACTGGACATATACCCTGAGAAAACCATAATTCAAAAAGATACACGTACCACAAAGTTCACTGCAGCACTATTTACAATAGCCAGGACATGGAAGCAACCTAAGTGTCCATCAACAGATGAATGGATAAAGAAGATGTGGTACATATATACAATGGAATATTACTCAGCCATAAAAAGAAACGAAATTGAGTTATTTGTAATGAGGTGGATGGACCTAGAGTCTGTCATACAGAGTGAAGTAAGTCAGAAAGAGAAAAACAAATACCGTATGCTAACAGATATATATGGAATCTAAAAAAAATAATACAAATTTGACACAATCTCTTCTAGAACAGAAAAGAACAAGGAACAGTTCCCAACTCATTTTCTGAGGCCAAAAATACTCTAATATCAAAACCAGAGAAAGACAACATGGGTGTGGGGGTGGACGGTGGACTGCAGGCCAATATTCATGAATACACAGACAAAATACCTGCAACAAAATACCAGCAAATTAAATCAAGAAATGTGTAAATAATAATAATAATAATAATGTATCAAGACCAAGTGGGTATTCAAAAAATGCTGGACTTCAACATTTGAAAAGCAATCAATGTATGCACCATATCAATGGAATAAAGAATAAAAACCCATCAACATCTCAGTAGATGCAGAAAATTCGGGAAAATTCAACATTGATTCATAATTTTAAAAAACTTTCAGCAAACTAGGAATAGAAGGGCATCTACAAAAATATCTATAGCTAACATCATATTTATTAATGAAAAACTGAGTGCTTTCTCCCTAAGATCAGAATAAGACAAGGACCTCTGCTTTCCTATTCATCATCATACAAGACATCCAAGACAACACGATAGAGAGTGTTTCTACTCATGAGAAACAAGATTGTGTAGATTTTTTTTAACCCAAAAATCTATTTTTAAAAACCTACTAAAACTATTAAGTGACTTAATCAAGGTTTCAGATACAAAGTCTGTATACAAAAATCAACAGTATTTCTATACACCAGCAATGAACAATTGGAAACTCAAAAGTACCATTTATAATAGCACCAAAAATCTAGCAAAACATGTGCAAGATCTGTATGCTGAAAACTACATAATACTGATGAAAGAAATCAAAAAGATGTCAATAAGCAAAGAAATAGGTTATTTTTAATGGACTGGAGGACTCAATATGGCTAAGGTATCACTTCCCCTCATACTGTTCTAGATTCAATTTAATTTCAATCAAAAATCCCAACAAGTTTTTTATAGAAACAGATAAGCTGATTGTAAATTTTATATGGAAAGAAAAAGAAATAAATAGCCAAGATAATTTTTTTAAATTAACCACTCAAATTCACATTGCCTGATTTCAAGACTTACTTTAAAGATACACCATCAAGACAATATCACATTGGTCAAAGAATGGACACATAAATCATTTTTTATCAAAAATAGAGATTCCAGAATTAGATCACACATATGTATTCACTTGATTTTCAACAAAGATGCAAAGGTAATTCAATTGAGAATGGACAGAAAATATTTAGAAGATGGTGGTGCTAGAAGACATGGAGTTCGCATCTCCCCACAACTAGGGCACCTGCAGGATGCTGGCGGGGGACCTTGATGCCTAAGGAGATGGGAGGAACCCCCAAACAAACTGGTAGGACATAGGAGGACTGAGGGGGGATGAGAAGCGGAGGCCAGATAGGACCGGCACCCCTGAGAGGTGTCCAAGAGGGGGGAGGGGTTTTCATGCTTGGAGGGACCCTCAGGAGCTCGGCTCAGTGGGGAACAGGCCCAGCGTATCCTCTGACCAACTGGCTGGGGAAGTCTGCCCGGCTGTTGGGCCAGGTCCTACACCCTCAGAGGCCCCCTCTGGTCCACATTGGTCCTGGGGGGCGTAGGAGGGAGATCAGCAGAGAACAAGAAAATCAGGCGGGAGGGGCCCTCCAACACCACAGGGAGAGGAGGGGAGGGCGTTGGCCCCTCCCACTTGAGCCCAGGAAACTTGCTGTCTTCCCAGGTGGGGTCCCCCGCCCTCTAAGACCAGAGGTGGGAGACACACCTGGGCTCCTTCTGTTCCACTGAGCCTAAGCACCTACCCCACACACCCCCAGGGCCTTTTCCAGCCCTGTGGGTCCTAAGCAAAGGCCCTGCCTCTCACTCAAACCCTGCCCCTGCTTAGGCGCCGCCTTCCAGAGCCAAAGCCTTTTCCACCTTTTTTTTTTTTCTCCTCCCCTTTTTTACTACTGTGATTCTGTTTTACCTTCCAGTTGTTATTTCATGTATATTTTTATTTTTATATACTTTCTAACATATTGATTCGTTTCCTACTCTTATTTTTTACTTTGTTATTGTTCTCTCTTTTTTTTTTTTGCCACTCCAGGAGGCTTGTAGGATTTTGGTTCACGAACTGGGGGTTGGGTCAAAGCTCCTGTGGTGGGAGTTCCAACTATGAACCACTGGACTAACAAAGAACCACAGACCCCAGGGAATATTCATCAGAGTGAGGTCTCCCAGAGGTCCTCATCTCGACACCAAGACCCAGCCCTACCCGACAGCCTACAAGTTTCAGTGTTGGAAGCCTCAGGCCAAACAACCAGTAAGACAGAAACACAATCCCACTCATCAAAAAAAAAAAAAAAAAAAAAAAAAAGTGAGAGGGCAAAAAAATATGTCACAGATGAAGGAGCAAGGTAAAATCCTACAAGACCAAATAAATGAAAAGGAAATAGGCAATCTACCTGAAAAAGAATTCAGAATAATGATAGTAAAGATGATCCAAAATCCTGGAAACAGAATGAAGGCAAAGATTGAGAAAATACAAGAAATATTTAACAAAGATCTAGAAGAACTAAAGAACAAAGAGAGATGAACAACACAATAACTGAAATGAAAAATACACTAGAAGGAATCAATAACAGCATAACTGAGGCAGAAGAACGAATAAGTGAACTGGAAGACAAAATGGTGGAAATAACTGCCAAGGAGCAGAATAAAGAAAAAAGAATGAAAACAATTGAAGAAAATCTCACAGACCTCTGGGACAACGCTAAACACACTAACATTCGAATTATAGGGGTTCCAGAAGATGAAGCGAAAAAGAAAGGGTCTGAGAAAATATTTGAAGAGATTATAGTGAAAAACTTCCCTAACATGGGAAAGGTAATAGTCACCCAGGTCCAGGAAGCACAGAGTCCCATACAGGTTAAACCCTAGGAGAAACACAGCAAGACACATATTAATCAAACTAATAACAACTAAATTCAAAGAAAAATATTAAAAGCAGCAAGGGAAAAACAAAAAATAACATACAAAAGAATCCGCATAAGGTTATCAGCTGATTTTGCAGTAGAAACTCTGCAGGCCACAAGGGAATGGCAGGATATACTTAAAGAGATGAAAGAGAAAAATCTACAACCAAGATTACTCTACTCAGCAAGGAGCTCATTCAGATTTGACAGAGAAATCCAAAGATTTTCAGACAAGCAAAAGCTAAGAGAATTCAGCATCACCAAACCAGCTTTACAACAAATGCTAAAGAAACGTCTCTAAGCGGGAAACACAAGGGAAGAAAAAGACCCACAGAAACAAACCCAAAACAATTAAGAAAATGGCAATAGGAACATACATATTGATAATAACCTTGAATGTAAATGGATTAAATGTCCCAACCAAAAGATACAGACTGGTTGAATGGATACAAAAACAAGACCCATATATATGCTGTCTACAAGAGACCCACTTCAAACCTAGGGACACATACAGACTAAAAGTGAAGGGATGGAAAAAGATATTCCATGCAAATGGAAATCAAAAGAAAGCTGGAGTAGCAATACTCGTATCAGATAAAATAGATTTTTAAATAAAGACTGTTACGAGAGATAAGGAAAGACACTACATAATAATCAAGGGATCAATTCAAGAAGAAGATATAACAATTATAAATGTTTATGCGCCCAACATAGGAGTACCTCAATACATACGGCAAATGCTAACAACAATGAAAGGGGAAATCGACAGCAACACAATAATAATAATCGACAGTAACATAATAATAAAGTACGGGACTTTAACACCCCACTTACACCAATGGACAGATCATTCAAACAGAAAATAAATAAGGAAACACAGCTTGAAATGACACAATAGACCAGATAGATTTAATTGATATTTACAGAACATTCTACCCAAAAGTGGCAGAATACACTTTCTTCTCAAGTGCACATGGAACATTCTCCAGGACACATCACATCTTGGGTCACAAATCAAGCCTTGGAAAATTTAAGAAAATTGAAATCACATCAAGCATCTTTTCTGACCACAATGCTATGAGATTGAAAATCAATTACAGGAAAAAAACTGAAAAAGAAACACAAATACATGGAGGCTAAGCAGTGTGCTACTAAATAACCAAGAGATCACTGAAGAAATCAAAAAGAAATTAAAAAATACATAGAAACAGATGAGAACAAAACATGATGACCAAAAACCTATGGGACGCAGCAAAAGCAGTTCTAAGAGGGACGTTTATAGCAATTCAATCTCACCTCAAAAAAACAAGAATATCTCAAATAAACAATCTAACACTTCCCCTAAAGCAACCAGAGAAAGGTCAAAGAAAACCCAAAGTCAGTAGAAGGAAAGAAGTCATAAAGATCAGAGCAGATATAAAAGAAATAGAAATGAAGAAAACAATAGCAAAGATCAATAAAACTAAAAGCTGGTTCTTTGAGAAGATAAACAAAATTGAAAAACCCTTAGCCAGACTCATCAAAAGAAAAAGGGAGAAGATGCAAATCAATAAAATTAGAAATGAAAAAGAAGAAATCACAACTGACACCGCAGAAATACAAAGGATTATAAGAGACTACTACAAACAACTATATGCCAATAAAATGGACAACCACAAAGAAATGGACAAATTCTTCAAAAGGTACAGTTTTCCAAGACTGAACCAGGAAGAATTAGAAAATATAAACAAACCTATCACAAGTAATGAAATTGAAACTGTAATTAAAAATCTTCCAACAAACAAAAGTCAAGGACCCAATGGCTTTACAGGTGAATTCTACCAAATATTTAGAGAAGAGCTAACACCCATCCTTCTTAAACTCTTCCAAAAAATTGCAGAGGGAGGAACACTCCCTAATTCATTTTACAAAGCCACCAT
This sequence comes from Lagenorhynchus albirostris, assembly GCF_949774975.1. Taxonomy (NCBI): domain Eukaryota; kingdom Metazoa; phylum Chordata; class Mammalia; order Artiodactyla; family Delphinidae; genus Lagenorhynchus; species Lagenorhynchus albirostris. The sequence continues at coordinate 72,518,636 of NC_083101.1, read as the reverse complement.
CACTCTGATACCAAAACCAGAAAAAGATACCACAAACAAAAGAAAATTATAGACCAATACCACTGATGAACATAGATGCAAAAATCCTGAACAAAATACTAGCAAACAGAATCTAACAACATATTAAAGGGATCATACACCATGATCAAGTGGGATTTATCCCAGGGGTGCAAGGATTCTTCAATATATGCAAATCAATCAATGTGATACACCATATTAAAAAAGTAAGGAATAAAAACCATATGAACATCTCAACAGATGCAGAAAATGCTTTGGACAAAATTCAACACCCATTTATGATAAAAACTCTGCAGAAAATGGGCACAGAGGAAACCTACCTCAACATAATAAAGGCCTTATACGACAAACCCACAGCAAACATCATTCTCAATGGTGAAAAACTGAAGGTATTTCCACTAAGATCAGGAACAAGACAAGGATGTCCACTCTCACCATTCTTACTCAACATAGTTTTGGAAATCCTCGCCACTGCAATGGAAGCCCGCGCACTGCAAGGAAAAGTAGCCCCTACTCGCCACAACTAGAGAAAGCCCGCATGCAGCAACGAAGAACCAACACAACCAAAAATAATAAATAAATAAAAATAAATAAATTTATTTAAAAAAAGAGAGAGAGAGACATGTACCACAGTGTTCATTGCAGCACTATTTACAATAGCTAGGACATGAAATCAACCTAAGTGTCCATCGACAGGTGAATGGATAAAGAAGATGTGGTACATATATACAATGGAATATTACTCAGCCATAAAAAGAAACAAAACTGAGTTATTTGTAGCGAGGTGGATGGACCTAGAGTCTGTCATACAGAGTGAAGTAAGTCAGAAAGAGGAAAACAAAAACCGTATGCTAACACATATATATGGAATCTAAAAAGAAAAAAAAAATGGTACTGATGAACCTAGTGGCAAGGCAGTAATAAAGACGTAAATATAGAGAGTGGACTCTCGGTGGGGGAGGAGGAAGCTGGGGTGAAGTGAGTGTAGCATCGACATATGTACACTATCAAATGTAAAACAGTTAGTAGTGGGAAGCAGCAACATAGCACAGGGAGATCAGCTCGGTGCTTTGAGACGACCTAGAGCGGTAGGATAGGGAGGGTGGGAGGGAGGCTCAAGAGGGAGGGCAGGGCTTCCCTGGTGGCGCAGTGGTTGAGAATCTGCCTGCTAATGCAGGAGACACGGTTTCAAGCCCTGGTTTGGGAAGATCCCACATGCTGTGGAGCAACTAGGCCCGTGAGCCACAACTACTGAGCCTGCACGTCTGGAGTCTGTGCTCCGCAACAAGAGAGGCCACGATAGTGAGAGGCCCACACAGTGCAATGAAGGGTGGCCCCCACTTGCTGCAACTATAGAGAAAGCCCTCGCACAGAAACGAAGACCCAACACAGCCAAAAATAAAAATAAATAAATAAATTAAATTTTTTTTTTAAAAAAAGAGGGAGGGCATATGGGGATATATGTATGCATATGGCTGATTCACTTTGTTGTACAACAGAATCAAACACAGTACTGTGAAGCAAATATATTCCAATAAAGATCTATTAAAAGAAAAAGAGAGAAAGGACAGTCTTTCCAACAAAATGATGTTGAAACAGCTATCCAAATACAAAAAAATATGAATCACAATATACTAAAATTAATTGAAAATGGATCACTGATTTAAAATAAAATCTACAACAATAAAACTCCTAGAAGAAAATGTAGGGAAAAAAATCTCTGTAACTTTGGGTTACAAAAATTTCTTAGATACAACACCAAAAGCATGACACATTAAAGAAAAAATTGATAAACTGGGCATTAACAAAATTAAGAACTTCTGCTCTTCAAAAGACTATTAAAAGAACAAAAAAAATAAGTCACAGACTGAAAGAAAATATTTGCAAATCACATATTTGTTCAATGACTTTTGCCTCTGCATAAAAATTCATGAAGCTCAGTGAGAAAATGAGCAACCCATTTTTTAAATGGGCAAAAAACTTGGACATTTCACCAAAGAATATATATAGATAGCAAATAAGCACATGAAAGATGCTCAAATCATTAGTCATTCAGTAAGTGTGAATTAAAACACAATGAGATACCACAACAAAAGAATGACTAAATTTGAAATAAAAAATAAGACAACTAACAATATTAAATGCTGAGGAGGATGCAGAGCATCCTGAAACTTTGATAAATTGCTTGTGAAAATGCAAAATGATAAAACCTCTTTGGAAATATTTGTTACATCTTGTAAAGTTTCTTATGAAGTTAAACATACACTTGCCATACGACCCAGAAATCTCACTTCTAGGTATTTACTCAGGTGAAATCAAAATTTATGTTCACAGAAAAACATGTATACAAATGTTTACAGCTGATACATTTGTAATTGCCAAAAACTGGAAACTCAAAATATTTTTCATCTGGTGAATCAATAAACTATAGTAAATATATCCCTATAATAGAATACTACTCAGTCATAAAAAGAAATTAACTTCTGATACATACGAAAACATGGATGAACCTCAAATGTATTATGCAGAGTGAAAGAAGACAGACTTAAAAGACCACATGACATATGATTCTGCTTACATGACACTCTGGAAAAGGTGAAGCTCTTGAGACAAAAAATAGCTCAGTGATTGCCAAGGGCTGAGGAAAGGTGAGGGACTGACTACAACGGGGCATGGGAAGATTTTGAGAGGTGATAGAACTGCTCTACATCTTGATTGTAGTAGAGTACGTGTTTGTCAAAACGCACAGAATTGTACACCACAATGGGTGTAATTTACTGTATGTAAATTATACCTCAGTTTTCAAAAACAAAATAAAAAGAATATACACTTATGTGATAAAAACCATTTTAGGAAAGAAAATGGTAAAATTCAGACTACTGGGTATCTATTGAAAGGAGAAAATGAGACAAGGTGGGAAAGAAACATAATCATATAAGTAATGGTCGAGGTCCTAATTGAATCGTGTATTTACTAGGCTCCGTTATTATTATGCTTCATTACTTACATATCTGTAATACAAATACAATAATTTTTTATATTTGTCAAACATTACATCATTTGAATAGAGGACAGAAGGAAGTAACTTTTAATTGAAAAACCAAACAGCAAAGAAGATATATTATTTAAGTAAAACAAGCATGTGAATATCACATGATCCTTGATATGAAAATATCACACCAAAGGTTATGCACATTTTAAATGCTTGGGATACATATTAGCAGGTTTATCTAACCAGTTTCCTTTCTATGAAAATTAATATATTTATGCATTTTATTTTTTTAATGACATAATACTTCATTCCAACTCACTAATTTAGAAAGCTTTAATCCTTCAAAACAAAAACATAATCTCTTTTCTCTTCTATCACTTTCAATTTGAATTTTAACAAATGTAGCCCAATTTCAATATCACGTACTACTACAGCATTCCTAAAACTTGACAGTCTTCCTCTGAGGTATATGTATGTAAATTGCATATGTAATGTTCAATATATTTACAGACACACCAACCCAAAAATGATGATTATTCACTGATAGTGGGTATATTTTAAAAGAAGAACCCTGCTCGGTCATGCAAGAATTCACGCTGGGATCTCTAAATCCTCCAAGTCTTTGACTAAATATTTCATATACTCTTTAGTAAGGGTAATACAAATATGAATCACTTCCTCCTTAATTGTCAATATATGACTGCTAAAGAGATACATGCAACTGACATTCTGCTCTGCCACTTGCTGCTCAGAGGACTGGAATAGCAGCTGTCACCCTGATACTAGTGATCAGATCAGAGAAGCAATCAGACCAGGCATGCAGATTCCATTATCTTCTCAGCCTCAACCCTAATCCTGCCATCCCACTGAGAAGGGCTGTTAGAGGAGGATCCAGCAAGCATCCCAGCTGCAAGTTTTCCGTCAGTTCTCCATTAGCTGCCACCAGCGACACTCCTCCATGGAGTCTCACAAGAAATGCTGGTCCACAGCTTTCATCTACAGACATTAAATCAAGCAGTTACTTTTTTAAGTGTTTGCAAATCTCTCCCTCCCCTTCCCACCCTATACCTAATGTGACTTATTTATATTTTTAAAAGCTTTGCAGACAGTCTTTCCAGTTTTTATCATGGACTAAAATCCATCTGAGTCAAAATCGTTCAAGACTTTATGCACGATGGGGGAAAGGGACTGCAAATTAATGTATTCAATCCAGATTGTATTCAGCTAACATCTTTCTTCACTTGAGCCTAACACCTCGAGGGAAGGCAAAATTATTGCATCAGCTTGACTGTGATGCTTTGTTCATTTTAAAAAAATAAATCTTTAGGCTGTGGTATCACCCTACCTTAAAATGCTATTATAGTTTCCTAGTGGCTACATAGTCAAAGGGACCGTGTAGTTTCATTTAATCTCTGACTCTTCTGAGCTCTGCATACCTTACCCATCTCCATTACCTCAGGAATTATGATTGGATTTAACCTTCTGCTCATAGAATTAGTCTCAGCTATCATTCTTAGTGTACATTTGTTAAATTCAATCTCTCCTATAAGGGAATGCCAGGCAGAGAAATGATTAAGTGTATTAAATAGTAAAAGAGGGAAGACTGCAGAAACTGGAACTTAGAATCACTGTGCAGATAAAGAGAACTAAATTCATGTTGCTGCTTCATTTTTTTCAAGGAGGATACAATCGCAGCAGGAAGTGTAAGCCTTTATAGTCAGACCTCCAGAGTGTAAGGAATACTAAGTGACTCGGGACTTTCTTTTCCCTAAAGTGAAGAGGTGTGTTTTTTTTTTTTTTTTCAAGTCAATGTTAGTGCAACTGGGAAAGCAACCATATGCAAAACCCTAAAAGTTCAGGTCTCCTGTTAATCCTCAAAAAAAAAAAAAAAAATACAACACAGGCAGTCTCTGTGAACACTTCCCTCCAGCAAAGCACAGCATCTTCGACTGCTGGGTCAAAAATGAGGCAATTATATCCTGCTTAGCCACATGGCTCCCAATATGGAACCACTCCTGATCTTCAGAGGTCCACAACACAGCTTAGAGCATGTAGTCATCATACTTTCATGGGAAATCCCTGTGTCTGTTCCAGGGCTGTACCCAAAATAAATAAATAAACAAAATACTATGAAAATGTGGGAAAACAACTGAAGCACAAGTGAATAATCAAAATTTTTTAAACTGATCAACAGAAGTATTAAGTATTAACATATTATTAAAGTCAAAAAGGAGAAAGCCAAATAAGGTTTAATGGAAAAAGCTAAGCCAACACACCTTCTAAAAAATATCCCACTTGACCTATCAACCCTCCGAAGAAGTGAAAACTGGCTGATTTAAGAAGACTCCAGAACAGAAACTTCCAGAAGGCCCAAAGATAGGATGAAATACAAAGGAGTGATCAAACACACAGAAACATTATCCTGCATCAAAAGAACATAAATTAAACAACAGGCTTAAATGAAATTTAATGTAGGCTGCCTTTCATTTCATTCTCTGTTAGCTTGGTTTTCTAAAGAATTGGCTCCTCAGGGTAAAACTGTATGTGTTTTAGCTTAAGGGAGAGAAAGAGATTTTGGCATCCCAATACAATGTTTCTCTAACATTTTTCTCCCCAGCATTTCTTAATACAGCAAAACAGCCTAAACCTTTAAAAAATAAAATAAAATAAATTAAGGGGAAAAAAAACCCTCAAAAACCTGGGAAGGGCTTCAAAATCAAACTGCTAAAGAAATGTAAAACCACATTGCCAACGGTTAAATGCAGAAAACAACTGTCTGAGGACTACAGGGAGAGTAAGGAAGGGAGGACAATAAAGGTTTTATGAAAGAGAAGAAGCAAAGATAGGGGCAGGGATAAGCCAATCCTGCTCATACCACTATGACAGGAAATCAGGGTTTTTTCCTGACAGTTTTATGAAGGCGGGGGGCGGGGGGGCGGGGGGGGCGGGAGTTAAAAAAATGGAAACATCAAAAATAAAAGCAGCTCTGCAGAAATTTTTCAGTGTTTTCTTCTCCCATCCTCCTGCCAGGAGATCATGACTATTAAGAATGTGTGGTTTGGGCTTCCCTGGTGACGCAGTGGTTGAGAGTCCGCCTGCCGATGCAGGGAACACGGGTTCGTACCCCGGTCCGGGAAGATCCCACATGCCGCGGAGCGCCTGGGCCCGTGAGCCATGGCCGCTGAGCCTGTGCTCTGCAGCGGGAGAGGCCACAACAGTGAGAGGCCTGCGCACCGAAGAAAAAAAAAGAATGTGTGGTTTACCAAATGACCTGAAGGAGATATTGTATTTCATGATGGAAAAACCAGAATTAGAAAACAAACATATAGATACAGCTATATACAGATATGTTTGTTTTCTAACTCTAATACATGGTATCTATATTATATATTTATATATGAATTATACATCCATCATCACTAATAAAAATAGTCTATATTGAGCAAAGTGCCATCACTTTTCATTTACCAAAATAGCAAAGATTGGAGCTTCCCTGGTGGCGCAGTGGTTGAGAATCTGCCTGCTAATGCAGGGGACACGGGTTCAAGCCCTGGTCTGGGAGGATCCCACAAGCCACGGAGCAACTAGGCCGGTGAGCCACAACTACTGAGCCTGCGCGTCTGGAGCCTGTGCTCCGCAACAAGAGAGGCCGCGATAGTGAGAGGCCCGCATACCACGATGAAGAGTAGCCCCTGCTTGCCACAACTAGAGAAAGCCCTCACACAGAAACGAAGACCCAACACAGCAAAAATAAATTAATTAATTAATAAACTCCTACCCCCAACATATTAAAAAAAAATAGCAAAGATTATTACAAAAACAGAGGCTGGCATTGTGATAAATCTCTGATAAGAGTAAAAAATTGGTATAACTCCTCTGGAAAGTAATTTGTCAACAAGTATCAAGAGACTTAAAATGTGTAACATGTATTAACCCAGTAGTGTTCTTCTGGGACTCCATCCTAAAGGCATAGCTTTGAAAATGGAAAAAGTTTTATGTTGAAAGATGTTCAACACAGTATTTACTATGAATGAAATTGTATCAGAAAATAGAGGATTCATTAAATAAATCTGTGTTGTAGTATATTCTGCAGTCATGAAAATGTTCATGCAGACTGTAACATAAAAAATCGTTTACAATATAATGTTATCTAAAAAAACAGGATATAAAATTTTATATACAGTACTATCCCAACAGTGTTTTTACAGTTGTACGTTAAGACCAAAAGAAGAAAAGACAAACTATTTACATTATCTTCAACGTACACAATTCTTTCTTCATTTTCTTTTGTTAGTATTTTATATTTTCTCTAATAAACATAAATTTTATAATAAAAAACACTGGGCTGGGGCTTCCCTGGTGGTCCAGTGGTAAAGAATCCACCTTACAATATGGGAGACTCGGGTTCGATCCCTGGTCAGGGAACTAAGATCCCACTTGCCACAGGGCAACCCGCACGCCACAACTACTGAGCTTACATGCCTCATCTAGAGCCCACATGCGGCAAACCACAGAGCCCACGCGCTCTGAAACCCAAGCGCCACAGCTACAGAGCCCACGCACCCTGGAGCCCACACACCACAACTAGAGAGAAGCCTGCACGCCACAATGAAGACCCCTCATGCCGCAACAAAAGATCCCACGTGCCTCAACTAAGACCCGACAGAGCCAAAAATAAATTAAATAAATAATAAATAAATCTTAAAAAAAAAAACCACTGAGCTAAGAAGCAATGTAAAGGTAAAACCACACGGATCATATTTTTCTGCCTGATTTGTAAAATTTTAACTTGCACACCTGATGCAAAAATAATTGATGGCAGATAAGGATAAAGCTATTTTTTATATTAGCATTTTACTGTGAAGCAAGCAAGCAAGTACCTACCTTTCCATACAAAATCCACATCCAATCTTTAGGATGAGTAAGAACACAATAAGTTAAGGAAATAAGATTGAGTAAGTGGTTATGGGCTAATTAAACTTTTTAAACTCGCATAGAGACTGAGTGCCAACTGTGGTGCAAATAGGGATTTATTTCCTACATTAACTTACTATCAGAAAAGATTTAATAGAGCACATGTGATAGGACTGCTGTTAGGCACTTTTATAATTTCACTAAATCCTTAAATTAAGATAGGCATTATCCCCTTTTAACAAATGAAATAAACTAAGACAGACAGATTTTAAAATTTGCCCAAGGTCACAATGAATTCACAGGTTAGAGAACCCTTGTCATTTTTCTCTGAAGTCAAAGCCAGAGAGATAAGGGTAGAGGAGTAGGGCTTGAATGCCATCTCCAGAATCTGAGGTACAAACAATTAAAAACAGAATAATAAACCCTGGTAACCCCTCAGGCCCCAAATTAGACAAAAACTGAAAATATTTCTAAGTCTTGCATGTAAGATGCAAGAACCCAAAAAGTATATAGAGGATATCCTATAACTTAAGAAAAAAAAAATTATGTAATTCAGCATTTATTTTATGCCTAAACCTGACATAGCTGCATATTTAAATACTGGAGTTTTAGAAGTAGTCCTTTATTATGGCAATTTCTCTCCCAGCCTAGTCAAGGAAGCTCTTGCTTCCTGGCTTAAGGAGGTAAAACGAACCCAGAATTTTGTAGGAAGATGTGATCAACTATCTGTTGTGGCAAGGTCAGAGAAAGGGGACCAGTATGAGCATAGCAGGCAGAGAAAGTATATGAAGACCCTACATCAGGCCCAGCTTCATGGGTGTGTAGCCTGTGCAGTAGCATTGATTGGCCCCTGAGCTTGGTTTAATGCTCTTCTGTTATCATCTTAAAATCTGTAATAATTTTATCTTTAAACTTGTATATTATAAGTGAAGTCCAATGGGACAATCAAGCATGTACCTGAACAGAGGGCACAGGTGTCATATGATGTCTGCATTCCTTACCACCCCTTCACATATGCAGTTCAGATGTCCCATGAACACAGAAAACTAGTGGATCCAGAATGCATGACAGTTCATCAAGATTCAAAGTGAGTACTAAGTAAGAGTATTATATCTGTGACTGAGTAAGCAAAGGCACTGAAAGCCTTGAGAAGCCAAACTTTCTACTCAAATCAGAACTTGATTCAAATACAGAGAGAAGGTAACAGTGTTCTAAAAAACACAACTGACCAAGGAACCCTATTTATCCTTTCTTACCTGTGTTACTTCCCTGTATTAGCCAATCTCTTATACCAAAAATGAGGACATAGAAGGAAAGGGAAAGATAGGGTAACCCATAACTTTTTTCCTTTCAGTCCTTTCTTACTCATCAATAAGCCAAAGACTGGGAGTATTAGTAGAATGTGTGCATATCAAGAAGTGAACTAAAAATAGCTGAGTTAGTTTTGTGCAGAGTTTCCACCCTTCTGGTAAGAAAGAAATACATATGCATGTATGAGCTATAAAATATAATTTGCATAGTTTTGGTGATTCCACATACAAGTTAAATATTCTCAAATTGCATTTAAAACTGACATTACACAATATAAAGATGAACAATAAAATTTATGCTAATAATTTAAATTGTCTTTTTTTTTCTTAAAATGACATTAAATAGCAAATAAAAAACACCATACAAGTCCAGAGAGAGACCATGGAAGAATAGAAAAAGCTTCACATCTTAGTAACTTTAGCTACATTTTTTCCCTTCTTTATGAATAAGGGGCTCCACATTTTCTTTCTGCAGCGGGCCTCGCAAATTATGTAGCTGGCCCTCCCTTACACTAATGCAGCATTGCTTAGAAACTCCAAGAAAAAGCCACACGCAATTTTTTTTTTTTAAGTTTAAATTCCTGCAGAAAGAAGAAAAACATGTGGAGATGCGCCTATAAGAAATGGATGATTCTATTTAAAACAAAACTGTTCCAGGCCTGATCCGCTGTGATCTAGCAAACAGAATACACAAATTCATAGTAGCAAGAGCTCACTTCGTTTCTTAGACATGCCTGCAGGGATGTTCAAAACACAAATAGCCTTTGAGATTTTGAATGCAAAGGACAAGTGCTTTATCACAGCAAAGGTCATTTAAAATTCATACCCTGCCCTACAATGTGCAAGCCACCCCTTGCAGTCTAATGTTTTTCCTAAAGTTAACCGAACAGGCCTGCTATTTCTCTTCCATTATCTTGGTCATTGATGAAGATGTTAAATAGATTGGTTCTTGGACTGACCTCTTGAAGATGAGCACCGGTGATGTCAACCCAAGCTAACACAGTTTAGGAGTCCTTTTTAAGCACAGCACTCTAATAACCTCAGCAATTACTTAACAGGGTGTCTCTCCATTTGTAGACAGCATGTCATGAAAAAAGGAAAAGTCTTACAAAGTCAAGACAAATTACAACTGATGTCTCCCCTCCGTTACATTCCTCCTCTTCACCCACTCCCACAGTCTATTATGCCCACTTGCCTGGTCTCAGAAAGAAATTAGATCCATTTGCCTTAGCTCAGAAAGGAAACAAATGAGTCTCATCGGTCTGACTTGTTTCAATCTTGATTATAATTTGAAAAATAAAGCTGAGGCAAGAAGACACTTATTTGCAAAAGGGAGAGCGTTAAGAAAGGGAAAATAAGCCACATCACCTACTTCTGCTCTTTTGATCCATTCTCCATTCTCCTTGGATTCCCTAAGATTTCCCTCTAAGGTCCTTCTGCTCTTATTCTTCATTCATGTGTCCTCACCCAGGGAAGGTTGAAATTTTGCATTGGCACTTAGGATAAAGGGATCGCATTTCCAAGATAGTCTGGAACATCAATATCCTTTATTCATAGAAAATACTCATTCTCTGACATGGTCGGTATCCTAAGTATCAGGCACCTAGAAAAAGGGAAATAACATATTGTTTCTCTTACTCACTTTAGTTTATTTTTTAATGGGAAAACTATATTTTTCAGGCAAATTTGTATTTATTGTAAATAAATTCTTATGTTTTCTCTTTGTGAGATGGGTAACATAGGACAGAATTCTCTAGGAGAATGTAGAAGTAAAAATTATTTATGAACAATCTAGAATAATGATAGTGAGGTTAAAACAGGACACCCAAACTGCTACAGTCCTAATCATTTTTTAAAGTCATCATTAGGCTAACTTGTTAAGACTTTGCAGGATCCACTCTATAAAAATTTCTAATACCCAGTATACTTCAGCAATCTAACTGCACGTCAGAATGGGAAATTTTACTAATTCATCTTTGACCAATATATTGAACAATTCTGTTCTTCATACTGCTATAAATATGGGTGTTAATATCATAGCAATGGCATCCTTTAACCATTTTGTAAAATCTTACTGCTCCCCTAACACCACCCTTCGCTCCAAGCATTATAGTTTAAAAAGATCTGACTTGCATTGGAAGAATTATCTAGGAAGTAAAACAAGGAACTTTGTTTAATTATAAACTTGACAGGCAAAAACAACATGGACTCATTGCTTCTTGAATTCTTTCAAAATGTTTTATTTTTCCATATCAGTCATAGATGTTCTTGGGTATATGGTAACAATAACTAGTCATTTCTAGACCTGACAGATGAACTCCTGGACAAAAATTTAATAAGAAACTTGCTTTCTGCCTTCCAAAGATTTTCACTATAAGCATAGATGATACCATCTTTCCTTTGACTGTTATGAATAAGCTGAGAAAATAGCAGATTACTAAAATAGTATCCACATATTCCCTGTGATAGTGGCTAAAAATGAAATTAAACCTGTCAACAGTTGCAGCATATATAGTGACCATTTTCCCATCTACCAAAACCCCTAAACTTCTTCTTTAGCTAGGTCATCATTAATTGAACAATGTAGAGGACAACATTTCAAACTGATAACAGGTACAAGTATCCTCTTTCTTTTATAATATTCTGATATGCTAGTGGATTTCTCCTCTGGGATAATAGAGAAATATTTGTATATCCTCGTCTTCTAAATAGGGTTATGGGCTTTCTGCTTGTGCAGGCTTGCACAGTTGTTAATTATTAAAAAAAAAAAAAAAGGCTAAGGGAGCCCAGAACCCCATAACTGATATTTATGCCTCTTCCTATAAACTAGAATTCAAGGTATAAGAAACAACACCAAGCTATTATCATCTTCTTTGCAAAGAAAAACAGCTATCAATCAAAACTTTAATTCCTTTGATTTTTTTCCTTAGGGTTCACTACTACTTCCCAATTATTTCTTTTGATTTTTATTATTATAGAAAAATAATACTATATTTTAATATTAAAATATTAAACTTAGAGATTAAAATGTGGTCTAAACCAGTCCTATCCAATAGAACTTTGCACGATAATGGAAATGTTCTGTCTGTATAAGTGCTGCCCAATAATGACAGGTAGCCACCATCCACATGAGGCTATTAAACAATTGAAATATGGCTAGTGCAACTCAGGAACTGAATTTTTAACTTTAATTAGTTTTAATTAATTTGAATTTAAATAGCCTCATGTGGCTAGTGGCTACCATATGAGATAGAACAGATTTAGATCAATCAGCCTTCAGATGGTTGAGACCACTTTGCAACATCCCTCTAAAGCTTCTGTCTCCAAATGGCTAATAATAACTATTCTGAATTCCATTTTGAATTGTATTAAATAATTCTTTCAAAAAACCAAAGTTCAGATTTAACCATTCTAAAATGTCAATGGTGTATGGGTATATGCGTGGTGAGGGGGTGTTGAAAGTTTTCTATTTGCTCAGATTTGTGTTTCACATAATGGGGGCTATAAGAAGAATAAGCATGTGCCTATTCCTTATCAAACAGCTTGAGACAAACACAGGCAAATACAACCCTGAACAATACAGAACAATATAGGATTGTATATCTACACATCTGTAAGTGCTAAAAGACTTAGAAGGAGGATTGGATTAATTAACAGCAAATCATTAATTTCTTAGTACAGCATTTCAAATGTTTTATTGGTTAAATGATGATAAAAATATCATCTTTTTTATTTAACTTCAAGTATTATCATAAGGATAAACATATCTAAAAATGCTTTTGAAATTAACTGTGTAAAATAAGTACAGTGCACTGTTTTAGGGATTAAGACTAAGTAAGAAATGGTACAACAAACTACAAAGTAAAGATACTTGGTGGGCTTCCCTGGTGGCACAGTGGTTGAGAGACCGCCTGCCGATGCAGGGGACACGGGTTCATGCCCCGGTCCGGGAAGATCCCACATGCCGCAGAGCGGCTGGGCCCGTGAGCCATGGCCGCTGAGCCTGCGCGTCCGGAACCTGTGCTCCGCAACGGGAGAGGCCGCAACAGTGAGAGGCCCGCGTACCAAAAAAAAAAAAAAAAAATTGGCTATTGGCTAAATTTTTGGAATTTTAGAGAAAAAGAAATATAACTCAAAATAAAAAAATTACCCTAGACATAACAGTACACAGCTCTTTGGATGATCTACCAGACAAACACCACTTTCTCTTAACAATAAAAAAGGAACCCAGGTATTAATGAAGATCTGGCAGCTTGTCTGTACAGGCTACCCAACAAGGCAGACAACCTTCAGAGAGAAGATACAAACTGTCAGGTTCATCCAGCTATAAATGGAGTACATATTGACTTTGGTCAGTTTAACAAAGAGAATATCAACTTACAAAGCTATGATGGAGATGTGATAACTGAAGATCATCGTTAATATGTCTGCCACTTTCGAAAAGATTTGTCTTCAGAAGTTAATAGGACTTTTAAATTGCAGCAAGAATAGCAATGTCAACATGAGCTATTTCTTGACTATTAAACATAAATTTATAAAATATTAAGTTGAGCATATTCTTTCTGTCATTTAATTCAATTAAAATTGAATAATTGTAAACATGTGAATAATTAGAGCCTAAAGTAACTAATTTTCAAGTAAAAATAAACTAAGAAGATAAAAATTATTCAATCACATTTTGCCATCAAGCTTATTTTTCTGATGAAATATTTTCAAAAAATAAAAACTTAAAATGGGGTATTGTAATAAAATCACTAATAGATCCTTAACTTCATAAAAGATGATTAATGCTTCAGTTATACATATCATACATTGTTTGGGTTAAATGTATCGTATTTAGTTAAGAGTTCAATTGGTCTGCTTTCTCTTAAATTAAAGCAAATTGTTTCAGAAAGAAATATATATTTCAGAGTATACAGGACCATAAATAATGGATATATTTGGAAGCATGAAATTGACAATGCTTTGGTTTGATAGACCCCAGAAATGAAAATGATATTATAGTCAGTCTGGATAAACTACCTATTGTTTTATATAGTTTTGTTTCAAGCTTAAACATTAAGAGAAATAAAAATAAAACTAATTATTTTCATTAATTATTTTCAGATTATGACATTACATCATAACCTGAAATCCAAACTTTACAGTGGCCTGAAAAAACCTGATCAGGCTTCTTAGCTCAAAGAGCATTTCTAGACCACCAACTTTTGCTAATTTAGTAACAGGAAAACTGGGTTTAAAAGTCTGTTCTTCATTTCTCATTTAAATTCAAAATATGATTTTTTTAAGGAATTCAGAAAACAGTAAAGAAAACTCAGTTGTCCGGATCACATAATAAAAACTATCTTTAGTCCAGCATTAAGAACCATCCCTTTAAAAAAAAAAAAAGAACCATCCCTTTCCCCTCAATCTAGTTCCCAGCTTATGAAATGAAATTTTATATACTAGAATAAATGAAAAAATCCACTTCTGCCCAACTGAATCGGACTATTATCCTCACTGGGATTCCATGAAACAGCTTCAGTAACATAATGCAATTACGATAAAGTATTTTGAAACGTATTAACATGATCACCTTAGCCTCATATGGAAAATACTGAGAATGTTTAATTTTTTACATTTTAAGTATTTTAGCTTAGTAAATCCTATCATGTTTGCCATTAAAATACAACTAATGCTAAAAGATGCACAATACTTCTTCACTTTAGGCTCCATGTGACTAGAGACCTGGCACTTGATGGCTCCAGGGGAATCACTAATGAGCTACAAAGTCTTTATACCTCTGGGTCAGAAGTTTGGATTAGACCTAGGTTGGGAGTGACAGAAAGTCGTTACCATCTCATGATAGTTCAGTGGTTTATGTGAAGGGAATTCATTGTTTCAGGCCACTTTCTAATGAACAAGCATTCACCTTACAAAAAGTCACCACTGCTTTTGACAGTAATTGGCAGAGACCTAAAGAATGAAAAATTCAACCAAGAATGTGTTCCCTCCATGCTATGACTACCATATCCAAGTTAGGAAATTTTATTAATGGAAAAAGACACAATGCTTTGCACATATGTCTATAGAAAGTACACCTAGGAGAGAAAAAGAGAAGGAGAAAGAGGGAAAAGAGAGCCATCCAGAACAGAGTAAATCAAAATGCATAAGACTCATCATCAAAAGCTGTACTTAGTACTTGTACAACAAAGATATTTAATTCAGAAAAGGCATTTATCTGTTAATCTGTTTCTCTCCTGGCTGAAGGCAGTAAAATTTTAATAATGTTACTTGAGGCCTATAGTGAGTCAAAAAGATGATAAATGCCTTGCAATAAATAGTGTTCCCTTAGTAGAAAGCCGTCACTACACGTGTCACTATTACCCTCTTTAGGAAGCCATACTGGTTAGAGTTATGCAAAGAAGCCTTCCCAATCTTTCTCCTTCCAAGTCTTTTAGCAATTTAAAGATATAGATACATAACCACACATTGTTCTGTATTGTTCAAGGTTGTTTTTATGTGTTCAAGGTTGTTTGTCTTAAGCTATTTGGCAAGGAATAGGCACATGCTTATTCTTCTTACAGCACCCATTACGTGAAATACAAATCTGAGCAAATAAAAAACATTTAATACACACATAGACACACACACACATTTTAGTTTAATCAAATATGAGCTCTGTCTTGTTTTAGAATTATATGATAAATTCTAAACAGAATTCAAAAGTTATTAGTGATCACTTGGATACAGAAGCTTCAGAGGGATGCTGAAGAGTGTTCTGAACCATCTGAAGGTTAACTGATCTAGATCTGTGCTACCTCATATGGTAGCCACTAGTCACATGAGGCTATTTAAATTCAAATTAATTAAAACTAAATAAAGTTTAAAATTCAGTTCCTGAGTTGTACTAGCCACATTTCAATTGCTCAATAGCCACATATGGATAGTGGCTACCTTACTGGGCAGCACTTATACAGAACATTTCCATCACCACACAAAGTTCTATTGGATGGTACTGGCCTAGATCACATTTTCATCCCTAGGGAAAACATTAATTTTAAAATGGTATATCACTTAAGGATGCTTTCACATCTTTAAGGTAACATAAAACCTTACTTAGATCAACTTAAACAATAAGGTTTGGACTCTCCTAAGTGCAAGTCAAGAGGTCCTGGTCCTCAGGAAATGCTTGATCTAGTATTTAAGTTCTATTTCTTTGGGATCCCCTTCACTCGTCTTTTCTCTGCATTGGTTTCACGTTCAGCATATCTTCCTTCATGCCAGAAAAGTGGCTGTGGCAATTCCCAGTTTCACATCCACACATCCTGAAATCCAAAGGAAGAGAGAAGATCTCATCTGATCTCTTCCGGGTCAGAAAGCTTCGTTCCCCGAAGCCCCAAACAACCTTGTCTTCTTGCATTTCATTGACTCAAATTGAGTTCCATCGGCCTGGGCCTTCCTGAATAAGATACTGACTTAGGCCACCTGGCTTAGGCCCATATTCCTGAACCGTGGCTATGAAAAAAGGGTAAGATTGATGAGCCTTAGACCAACCAGGACTTACTCCTTGGAGTCAGGGTGTGGTCACCTTTCTCTGAAGCACTTAGACACCATAGTAGAAGGGCAGCTACAGGAAAATTTTGGGGTATTCCTATCAGAAAGGAAGGGTGAGATGAAAGTAAGGGTAGGCAAACAATAGTGGCTACTATAGGCAGATTAAAGCATTTGTTTTATTTTATAATTTTTATACATTTACTAAGACTTCCTTTGGAATGTGACAATTTAGGAGTCAGTATTCCCACCCACTTGACCCCAAACACCCAAGCACAAAAATAAAAAGCAGAAACATCTCTATTTTTAAATTATATGAGCCTCTGACATTTGAGTGGGTAGAAAAAAATGAGGCAAGTGACAAGGGTTGTGATACCATGGAAGATAATTAAAATATAATATAAAAAGAAAGAACTTCTTGGGCTTCCCTGGTGGCACAGTGGTTGAGAGTCCGCCTGTCGATGCAGGGGACACAGGTTCGTGCCCCGGTCCGGGAGGATTCCACATGCCGTGGAGCGGTCATCTGGGTAGGAGGCTAGAGCGAGCAATCCAAATTAACATATCTTAAAAAAAAAGATTCTGTCCCAAGGCAGATCTTTAACAATTCTCCCAACCATAGTCTGATTTGGGTCCTCTAAAGTTAAAAAAAAACAAAAACAAATTTGAGATATTAAGCAAATATCTAGAGATGGTCAGAGACAGAGCCAGAACTCAAACCAGACCTAACTCTAAAGCTCATTCCAGATTCCTTTCACCAAAAGCCAGTGTATGTGAGCCAAAGCCTATATGCCACGTACTTTCCATTAAATCCCCAGGTCACATGTACTAAGGAGGAAGGCATGACAGGCAAAGCACTGTGCTAAGTGCTCTTTGGGGAGACGCGATATAAACTTAAAATATATACATGTCAGTGCTTGAAAGCATATACTAAATGTTCAGTCAGTCATTCAGACAAGAAGTTCCACCTGAGCAAAGACAGAGAGACAGGAAGAGAAGAAACCAGTAACTACAGTCCCAAAATAAACTAAAGGGAAAGAGGATTATGGATCTAGGTGAAGTTAGGGCATTTTTAAAGCCATATGCATCTGAGGAGGATTAACATGAAAATTTTTCAGAAAAAGGAAAACCCTAATCATTTATACAGCACTTTGTAAATTTCAAAATACTTTCACATCCATAAATTTCACTAACAGCTACCATATATCAGCTACTGTACAATAGTATATCAATTCTAATTGTAGCTGATATAGACAGGTCATATGATTTGACTGTAGTCACACAGTGAAAAAGCAGATAGGGAACTCAAACTCAGATGTGTCTGATTCTAAACACTATACTCTTCTTACTACATTGTGATTTCTCTATTTTCTTTCACCTCCAGGTTGATATTTAGGGGTAGATAGGGTGCGAAATTTTATATTATTTTAACTGAGTTGGGTTGACAGTAGAGAGATTGATAATTGGAGAGGGCATATTCAATAAAATTTTATATGTAGGAAATAACAGAAAGAAATCGATTTTACTTTTGTAACTCACAGGCAGTCAAGGTAGACTATACATTCCTGGGTGATGAAAATGCCAAAAAATCAACATTGATCCTCTATGAGAATTCCAGAGTCCCTTTCATTCTGGAAAGGATGGAAGACATATAATTTTATGACTGCTTTTGATTGCTCTTCCTCCACCCAGCATGACATTCAAGTGGATACATCACCGCAAAACAAAATGTAAATTAACAAAGTACAGAAGGAATTATATTAGGATTCCAGAGGCACAGGATTGAGTCTTAAAAGATAGCAGAATAAAGAGGAAGAAAACATTCAGAGAAATAAAACAGATTTGTAAGTGTTAGGTTACCTAAACTAGACTATCAACTCTCATGAATGGACATAAAGCAAGAGTTCAAGTGTTTGGCAAAAGAAACTTGCCATGAACACCACAACTCTCTCCATTGATAGCATACATTTGTCCTAATGTGGTAGCATACATTAGCCCTAGCATTACAGCTTGCATTTCCCCATATATGTGTCCTGGAGCAACCACACTCCTGCAAATATGAACAAAACTAAGGGAAGGCACTAACATGAAACCCCTTTCGAATAGAGCTCTATTGGTTTTACTATCACTTTTGATAGTTCTAACCTCCTATAACCTAAACTACCAAACAATGTATATCTTCACATGTGAGAAGGGGGTCAAAAGCAGGAAATACAAGAAAAAGAGGTTCAATCTAGAATCACCACTTCAAAGACAAGAGTAAACAAAATCAAAATTCCTATAAGCAAACATGTTAATATCAAAGTCTAGCAGAATATTATTTTAAGGACTATTTTAAGTACTTTTATCTTTTCTACTATTAAAATTATTTTGCTCATTGAAATATCAGAAAAGACATACTGATACATAAGACATATTTATATATATAATACATAAATATTTATAAAGATACATATACACAAAGATAACAACTGTTAATATTTTATTGCATACCCTTCTGAAATATTTAGAATATTCTGGGAGATGCATATAGATTCTGAGATTTATATCATAATTTATACTGACAAAAAAAGGTTTATCTCTTTAAATATAAGTTTGGGAATCAGTGGAGTAAATTGTCGTAACTAAAATAAAAGTCAGGTACAAGTTCCATTTGTCATAAACATTAAAAAGAATACTAAATGGGAGAATCGGGAAGATGGCAAAGAGTAAGACGCGGAGATCACCTTCCTCCCCACAGATACACCAGAAATACATCTACACGAGGAACAACTCCTACAGAACACCTACTGAACGCTGGTAGAAGACCTCAGACCTCCCAAAAGGCAAGAAACTCCCCACATACCTGGGTAGGGCAAAAGAAAAAAAGAAAAAACAGAGACAAAAGAATAGGGACGGGACCTGCACCAGTGGGAGGGAGCTGTGAAGGAGGAAAAGTTTCCACACACTAGGAGCCCCTGCGCGAGCGGAGACTGCGGGTGGCGGAGAAGAGCACAGCAACAGGGGGGCAGAGGGCAAAGCGGAGAGATTCCCGCACAGAGGATCGTTGCTGACCCACACTCACGAGTCCGAGAAGCTTGTCTGCTCACCCGCTGGGGCGGGCGGGACTGGGAGCTGAGGCTCGGGCTTCGGTCCGAGCGCAGGGAGGGGACTGGGGTTGGCAGCGTGAACACAGCCTACAGGGGGTTAGTGCACCACGGCTAGCCAGGAGGGAGTCCGGGGAGAAGTCTGGACCTGCCGAAGAGGCAAGAGACTTTTTCATCCCTCTTTGTTTCCTGGTGCGCGAGGAGAGGGGATTAAAGAGCGCTGCTTAAAGGAGCTCCAGAGAAGGGCGTGAGCCGCGGCTAACAGCGCGGTCCCCAGAGACGGGCATGAGACGCTAAGGCTGCTGCTGCCGCCACCAAGAAGCCTGTGTGTGAGCACAGGTCACTATGCACACCTCCCTTCGGAGGAGCCTGTGCAGCCCGCCACTGCCAGGGTCCCCGGAGCCATGGACAACTTCCCCGAGAGAAGGCACGTTGCGCCTCAGGCTGGTGCAACGTCCCGCCGGCCTCTGCCGCCGCGGCTCGCCCCGCATCTGCACCGCTCCCTCCCCCCTGCCTCAGTGAGCCAGAGCCCCCGAAGCAGCTGCTCCTTTAACCCAGTCCTGTCTAAGCGAAGAGAAGACGCCCTCCGGCAACCTACACGCAGAGGCAGGGCCAAATCCAAAATTGAGCCCCAGGAGCTGTGCGAACAAAGAAGAGAAAGGGAAATCTCTCCCAGCAGCCTCAGGAGCAGCGGATTAAATCTCCACAATCAACTTGATGTACCCTGCATCTGTGGAATACCTGAATAGACAACGAATCATCCCAAACTGAGGAGGTGGACTTTGAGAGCAAGATTTATTATTTTTTCCCCGTTTCCTCTTTTTGTAAGTGTGTAGGTGTATGCTTCTGTGCGAGATTTTGTCTGTATAGCTTTGCTGTCACCATTTGTCCTAGGGCTCTATCCGTCCTTTTTTTTTTTTCAAAAAATTTTTTTTCTTAATAATTATTTAATAACTTTATTTTATCTTATTTTATTTTATCCTCTTTCCTCTTTCTTTCTTTCTTTTATTTTTTCCTTCCTCCCTTCCTCCCTTCCTCCCTTTCTCCCTTTATCTCTTTCTCTCTCTCTTTCTTTCTTTCTACTTTTGCTCCCTTTTATTCTGAGCTGTGTGGATGAAAGGCTCTTGGTGCTGCAGCCAGGAGTCAGTGCTGTGCCTCTGAGGTGAGAGAGCCAACTTCAGGACACTGGTCCACAAGAGACCTCCCAGCTCCACATAATATCAAATGGCAAAAACCTCCCAGAGATCTCCATCTCAACACCAGCATCCAGCTTCACTCAACGACCAGCAAGATACAGTGCTGGACACCCTATGCCAAACAACTAGCAAGACAGGAACACAACCCCACCCATTAGCAGACAGGCTGCCAAAAATCACAATAACTCCACAGACACCCCAAAACACACCACCAGATGTGAACCTGCCCACCAGAAAGACAAGATCCAGCCTCATCCACCAGAACACAGGCACTAGTCCCCCCCATCAGGAAGCCTACACAACCCACTCAAACAACTTTAGCCACTGGGGACAGACACCAAAAACAACGGGAACTACGAACCTGCAGCCTGCAAAAAGGAGACCCCAAACACAGTAAGATAAGCAAAATGAGAAGACAGAAAAACACACAGCAGATGAAGGAGCAAGATAAAAACCCACCAGACCTAACAAATGAAGAGAAAATAGGCACTCTAGCTGAAAAAGAATTCAGAATAATGATAGTAACGATGATCCAAAATCTTGGAAATAGAATAGAGAAAATGCAAGAAACATTTAACAAGGACCTAGAAGAACTAAAGATGAAACAAACAACGATGAACACCACAATAAATGAAATTAAAAACACTCTAGATGGGATCAATAGCAGAATAACTGAGGCAGAAGAAGGGTAAGTGACCTGGAAGATAAAATAGTGGAAATAACTACTGCAGATCAGAATAAAGAAAAAAGAATGAAAAGAACTGAGGACAGTCTCAGAGACCTCTGGGACAACATTAAACACACCAACATTCGAATTATAGGGGTTCCAGAAGAAGAAGAGAAAAAGAAAAGGACTGAGAAAATATTTGAGGAGATTATAGCTGAAAACTTCCCTAATATGGGAAAGGAAATAGTTAATCAAGTCCAGGAAGCACAGAGAGTCCCATACAGGATAAATCTAAGGAGAAACACGCCAAGACACATATTAATCAAACTGTCAAAAATTAAATACAAAGAAAACATATTAAAAGCAGCAAGGGAAAAACAACAAATAACACACAAGGGAATCCCCATAAGGTTAACAGCTGATCTTTCACAGAAACTCTGCAAGCCAGAAGGGACTGGCAGGACATATTTAAAGTGAAGAAGGAGAAAAACCTACAACCAAGATTACTCTACCCAGCAAGGATCTCATTCAGATTTGATGGAGAAATTAAAACCTTTACAGACAAGCAAAAGCTGAGAGAGTTCAGCACCACCAAACCAGCTTTACAACAAATGCTAAAAGACCTTCTCTAGGCAAGAAACATAAGAGAAGGAAAAGACCTACAATAACAAACCCAAAACAATTAAGAAAATGGGAATAGGAACATACATATTGATAATTGCCTTAAATGAAAATGGATTAAATGCTCCCACCAAAAGACACAGATTGGCTGAATGGATACAAAAACAAAACCCATATATTTGCTGTCTACAAGAGACCCACTTCAGACCTAGAGACACATACAGACTGAAAGTAAGGGGATGGAAAAAGATATTCCATGTAAATGGAAACCAAAAGAAAGCTGGAGTAGCAATTCTCATATGAGACAAAATAGACTTTAAAATAAAGACTATTAGAAGAGACAAAGAAGGACACTACATAATGATCAAGGGATCGATCCAAGAAGAAGATATAACAATTGTAAATATTTATGCACCCAACATACGAGCACCTCAATACATAAGGCAAATACTAACAGCCATAAAAGGGGAAATCGAGAGTAACACATTCATAGTAGGGGACTTTAACACCCCACTTTAACACCCCACTTTCACCAATGGATAGATCATCCAAAATGAAAATAAATAAGGAAACACAAGCTTTAAATGATACATTAAACAAGATGGACTTAATTGATATTTATAGGACATTCCATCCAAAAATAACATAATACACATTTTTCTCAAGTGCTCATGGAACACTCTCCAGGATAGATCATATCTTGGGTCACAAATCAAGCCTCGGTAAACTGAAGAAAGTTGAAATTCTATCAAGTATCTTTTCCGACCACAACGCTATGAAACTAGATATCAATTACAGGAAAAGATCTGTAAAAAAAACACACACATGGAGGCTAAACAATATACTACATAATAACGAAGTGATCACTGAAAAAATCAAAGAGGAAATCAAAAAATACCTAGAAACAAATGATAATGGAGACACGATGACCCAAAACCTATGGGATACAGCAAAAGCAGTTCTAAGAGGGAAGTTTATAGCAATACAATCCTACCTTAAGAAACAGGATGGGCTTCCCTGGTGGCACAGTGGTTTGGAGTCCGCCTGCTGGTGCAGGGGACGCAGGTCCGTGCCCCGGTCCAGGAGGATTCCACATGCCGTGGAGCGGCTGGGCCCATGAGCCACGGCCGCTGAGGCTGTGCGCCCGAAGCCTGTGCTCCACAAAGGGAGAGGCCATGGCAGTGAGAGGCCCACGTACCAAAAAAAAAAAAAAAAAAAATCTTCCAACAAACAAAAGCCCAGGACCAGATGGCTTCACAGGCAAATTCTATCAAACATTTAGAGAAGAGCTAACACCTATCCTTCTCAAAATCTTCCAAAATATAGCAGAGGGAGGAACACTCCCAAACTCATTCTACGAGGCCACCATCACCCTGATACCAAAACCAGACAAGGATGTCACAAAGAAAGAAAACTACAGGCCAATATCACTGATGAACATAGATACAAAAATCTTCAACAAAATACTAGCAAACAGAATCCAACAGCACATTAAAAGGATCATACACCATGATCAAGTGGGGTTTATCTCAGGAATGCAAGGATTCTTCAATATAAGCAAATCAATCAACGTGATACACCATATTAACAAATTGAAGGAGAAAAAGCATATAATCATCTCAATAGATGCAGAGAAAGCTTTCGACAAAATTCAACACCCATTTATGATAAAAACCCTCCAGAAAGTAGGCATAGAGGGAACTTTCCTCAACATAACAAAGGCCATATATGACAAACCCACAGCCAACATCGTCCTCAATGGTGACAAACTGAAAGCATTTCCACTAAGATCAGGAACAAGACAACGCTGCCCACTCTCACCACTCTTATTCAACATAGTTTTGGAACTTTTAGCCACAGCAATCAGAGAAGAAAAGGAAATAAAAGGAATCCAAACCAGAAAAGAAGAAGTAAAGCTGTCACTGTTTGCAGATGACATGACACTATACATAGAGAATCCTAAAGATGCTACCAGAAAACTCCTAGAGCTAATCAATGAATTTGGTAAAGTGGCAGGATACAAAATTAATGCACAGAAATCTCTGGCATTCCTATACACTAATGATGAAAAATCTGAAAGTGAAATCAAGAAAACAGTCCCATTTACCACTGCAACAAAAAGAATAAAATATCTAGGAATAAACCTACCTAAGGAGACAATTACCTGTATGCAAAAATTATAAGACACTGATGAAAGAAATTAAAGATGATACAAATAGATGGAGAGATATACCATGTTCTTGGATTGGAAGAATCAACATTGTGAAAATGACTATACTACCCAAAGCAATCTACAGATTCAATGCAATCCCTATCAAACTACCACTGGCATTTTTCACAGAACTAGAACAAAAAAATTCACAATTTGTATGGAAACACAAAAGACCCCGAATAGCCAAAGCAATCTTGAGAATTAAAAATGGAGCTGGAGGAATCAGGCTCCCTGACTTCAGACTATACTACAAAGCTACAGTAATCAAGACAGGATGGTACTGGCACAAAAACAGAAAGATAGATCAATGGAACAGGATAGAAAGCCCAGAGATAAACCCACGCACATATGGTCACCTTATCTTTGATAAAGGAGGCAGGAATGTACAGTGGAGAACGGACAGCCTCTTCAATAAGTGGTGCTGGGAAAACTGGACAGGTACATGTAAAAGTATGAGATTAGATCACTCCCTAACACCATACACAAAAATAAGCTCAAAATGGATTAAAGACCTAAATGTAAGGCCAGAAACTATCATACTCTTAGAGGAAAACATAAGCAGAACACTCTATGACATAAATCACAGCACGATCCTTTTTGACCCACCTCCCAGAGAAATGGAAATAAAAACAAAAATAAACAAAAGGGACCTAATGAAACCTCAAAGCTTTTGCACAGCAAAGGAAACCATAAAGAAGACGAAAAGACAACCCTCAGAATGGGAGAAAATATTTGCAAATGAAGCAACTGACAAAGGATTAACCTCCAAAATTTACAAGCAGCTCATGCAGCTCAATAACAAAAAAACCAAACAACCGAATCCAAAAATGGGCAGAAGACCTAAACAGACATTTCTCCAAATAAGATATACAGACTGCCAACAAACACATGAAAGAATGCTCAACATCATTAATCATTAGAGAAATGAAAATCAAAACTACAATGAGATATCATCTCACACCAGTCAGAATGACCAAAATCAAAAAATCTAGAAACAGGGCTTCCCTGGTGGTGCAGTGGTTGAGAGTCTGCCTGCTGATGCAGGGGACACGGGTTCATGCCCCAGTCCGGGAAGATCCCACATGCCGCGGAGCGGCTGGGCACATTAGCCATGGCTGCTGAGCCTGCGCGTCCGGAGCCTGTGCTCCGCAACAGGAGAGGCCACAACAGTGAGAGGCCCGCATACCGCCAAAAAAAAAAAAAAAAAAGAAAAGAAAAATCTAGAAACAATAAATGCTGGAGACGGTGTGGAGAAAAGGGAACACTCTTGCACTGCTGGTGGCAATATGAGTTGGTACAGCCACTATGGAGAACAGTATGGAGGTTCCTTAAAAAACTACAAATAGAACTATCATATGACACAGCAACCCCACTACTGGGCATATATACCCTGAGAAAACCATAATTCAAAAAGAGTCATGTACCAAAATGTTCATTGCAGCTCTATTTACAATAGCCCAGAGATGGAAACAACCTAAGTGTCCATCATCGGATGAATGGATAAAGAAGATGTGGCACATATATACAATGGAATATTATGCAGCCATAAAAAGAAACGAAACTGAGCTATTTGTAATGAGGTGGATGGACCCAGAGACTGTCATACAGAATGAAGTAAGTCAGAAAGAGAAAGACAAATACCGTATGCTAACACATATGGAATTTAAGAAAAAAAAAATGTCATGAAGAACCTAGGGGTAAGACAGGAATAAAGACACAGACCTGGGCTTCCCTGGTGGCGCAGTGGTTGATGGTCCGTCTGCCGATGCAGGGGACACAGATTCGTGTCCCGGTCTGGGAGGATCCCACGTGCCGCGGAGTGGCTGGGCCCGTGAGCCATGACCGCTGGGCCTGCATGTCCAGAGCCTGTGCTCCACGATGGGAGAGGCCACAACAGTGAGAAGCCCATGTACCAAAAAAAAAAAAAAAACCAGACACAGACCTACTAGAGAATGGACTTGAGGATATGGGGAGGGGGAAGGGTAAGCTGTGACAAAGTGAGAGAGTGGTATGGACATATATACACTACCAAATGTAAAATAGATAGCTTGTGGGAAGTAGCCGCATAGCACAGGGAGATCAGCTAGGTGGTTTGTGACCACCTAGAGGGGTGGGATAGGGAGGGTGGGAGGGAGGGAGACGCAAGAGGGAAGAGATATGGGAACGTATGTATATGTATAAATGATTCACTTTGTTATAAAGCAGAAACTAGCACACCATTGTAAAACAATTATAGTCCAAGAAAGATGTAAAAAAAAAAAAAAAGAATACTACATGAATTTTAAGTAAGTGTAAAGGAAGAAATGGATGATAGGAAGGGTAAAAATCAAAGATCCATTAGGAAAAAAATGTGGCAAAAATGCTTTTATGTTTGTATTTACAAACTAAATTTTTATTACTAATCTGATTAACATATTTTTTAATCTAATGACAAATTTGAACCCTTTTAAGACAGTATTTTACTTTTCAAGATATTTTTTCAAGAACATTAATAAAATCAATTTTCTTTTAAAATGGAAAGTATAACGCTACATTAGCTCTGCGAGATCACCTAAAGTCATATTTTCTTTCTCTCTTCTAGACTCCTATGTGTTTATTTTCTATCTGGCTAGTTTTTACTGAATCACTGCCTAATGATGTATCTTCAATGGCTGAATTGAAATTTTAATGAGTTAAATAACCACATTGGATTTAAAGCATAAAATAATATTGCTTTCTTCAAAATCCTTTTTTTTTCATCTCCTTGATATATTTGCAAAGTTCTTAAAGGAATAGACATTTACCTGAGATGCCCCAAAATGGGTAACATGAACCCAGAAAAGACAGGTAGTCTACGGTAGGTACACACAGCCATGGCATGAATATTGTTCAACTTTCTTGTCAATTTTACTCAGACTTTTGGAGGGACCAGTTAAGCATTCATTACCTTTAATACTAAAAAGAATCTTAAAATGTGTTTACATTGTTTATAGTCCAACGCAAAAATCACAATTAAAAGAAAAAAAACACTTAAAGAAATGTGCTGGTGGCTTGTTTTGGCTAGAACCCTGAGGGTAAGAGGTTTTACACTCTGCATTTAGGATTTGGGATAGAAAAGTCTGAGAAGCAGTGCCTCACAACTAGCATAAAGTGACTTGCATATAATGGAAGTTCAGTAAATAACTGTTGATTTGATTTGAGTTGCCATCAGATGTAACTTGGAAGTCTTGGAGAGTTTACTTTTTGACACGTTAAACAGCGTATCAGAGGGAAGAGAAAGAGAAAAAAAACAAAAAAAATTCTGCTAAATGACTTCTTAACATCTCTCACAAGACAACTGGAATTCTCTACAGAACACTGAATACTCCAATGGCTGCATTAGGGCCAACTGATTTCTCAAATGTCTATGGAATAAAATCCAAATTCCTTAACCTGTTATGCATCCAGGATCTCAACACATCCTGTCCCATTTTGTTTTCCCATTTTATTACTCTGCTTTAAGCCAAATTGTACCACTCCCAGGTCTCCATACACATCCAAAATGTTCCTATCTATGTCTTTGGCCAGTCTATTTTCCCTAACTTGGATGCCTTTCCCTGTCCTGCCATTATCATCTACTAGGCACAGTCCAAATGCCACCCCTTCTAGAAAGCCTTCTATGATCTTTGACCCTGATAAGTTATGCTTCTTTCTGATCTGAATAAGAAATTTGTATATGACTCTTTCACTGAATTTATTTTCTGCCTCATGTTATATTTAATATGTCTTACTTTCCCTGTTAAATTAAAAACTCTTTGATAGAAGATAAAATATATGTCTTATGCTATGAACTCACTGCCAAGTTCCTTTTGGATTCTGTCAACAGACTTTCAATCATTTTAATTTAAATGAATCATCCAAAAAGTTTATAGCATTTAATACACCCACTTCTCAGAAATATGAAATTCAGTTTTTCTTTATGTAATTTAATTGATAGTGCCAGATAATGTAGAAAAAAAAACTGATTAATAGCTGTTTCTGGTTTGGTGGAAATCACCAAAACAAAAGCTGGATAAATTACTTTTTACAGAGATGTTTGGTCTAGGTACAGAACTAGACTCAGTAGATAATAGTTGCAAGCCCTTCTCAGGACTGCTTATAACTATCATAGACTGTAAGATACACTTTGAACTGGTTTAAGTGAGGGCATGATTGCAGCAAAATATATATTTGTAATTCTCCCAATAATACACAAACATAAAAGCATGTTTGTTGTTCCTTTAGAAAGCACTGGAGGCATCTGAGAAAAAAAATAAAAGCACCACCACAACATCTCTTTGTATAGAGATTGCCAACAGGAAAATCTAAAATTCAGCGTAAGCTTTGGAAACTAGTCAAATGCTGAGAAATCTACAGAATTTATTTTATAAAATCTTGTTTTTCTATTTGTTGAAGTGAGTATAATATAAAAACAAATGGACATTAACATGTATGATTTCAATAGCTTTCTCTTTATTCCCGGTTTTACTGAGATATAACTAAGGAGTTCCTTTTGGAGTTACTTCCAGAAGGTAACTCCAAAAAGAACTGTCAGTCTGATTGGCTTAGATTTATGCAAAACCAATTTTTGTTGGAGGTAGCTCTTTGAATTGCCTATTTTCCTTAATTGGAAATTATCATTTTCAAGGACCCTTAACTCTAGTCTTTCCTCCTCTCTTAGAATTTCTCAGCTACTTCATCCTTATCCATCATTCATAATATGCACAAGTATTTCTGTTGCACAAGAGCAAATAAGTAAGATTTTTTTTCAAAAGAAATAAATTATATTAGCTTACTCTACTTTTCCAATAACATGTTATTCAGAAGTGTAAGTAATGTTATATCCTTTAGAGCTGGAAATTCCAAAGAAGGTGAATTACGCTGAAATATACCTAACATCAAAATATGCTATCAACTACTTCAGAGAGTAACTGAATATCCATCTATTGTGAAGAAGTAGATTTTGCTGAATTCTGTTTTCCCTTCTTTTTTTTTCTTTAATTTATTTATTTATTTTTGGCTGCATTGGGTCTTCGTTGCTGCGCGTGGGCTTTCTCTAGTTGCGGTGAGTGGAGTCTACTCTTCGTTGCAGGTGTGCGGGCTTCTCATTGCAGTGGCTTCTCTTGTTGTGCAGCACAGGCTCTAGGGGCACAGGCTTCAGTAGTTGTGGCATGCAGGCTCAGTAGTTGTGATGCACGGGCTTAGCTGTTCCACAGCATGCAGGATCTTCTGGGACCAGGGCTCGAACCCATGTCCCCAGCATTAGCAGGTGGATTCTTAACCACTGTGCCACCACGGAAGTCCCTTTCCTTCTTCTTAAAGTCAGCTTTATTGAAATACAATTATATACAATAAAACTCACTCTTTCAAATGTAGTTTGATGAGTTTTGACAAATGTACACAGTCATGTAAACACCACCACAATCAAGAATCAGAACATTTCCATAAAGTTCCTTTATTCCACTTTGGGGTCAATCACACCCCTAACCCCCATCCCCAGGCAACCACTGATTTTGTTTTCTATCCCAATAGTTTTGCCTTTTCTAGAATGTAATATAAATAGAATCCTACAGTATTCAGACTTTTGTTTCTGACTTCATTCACTTAGCAAAATGCTTTTGGGATTCATCCATGTTGTCTCATGTATTTGTAGTTCATCCCTTTTTATTGCTAAATAGCATTCCATTGTATGAATATAACACAATTTATTTAACCAGTCAGCATTTGATGGACATTAGGCTTGTTTTCAGCTTTTAGTTATTATGAATAAAGCTTCTATGAACATTTGACTACAGCTGGGCCTTTGTGTGGACCTGCTTATATTTCTTTCGGTTAAATACCTAGAAGTGAGATTGCTAAATCATATGATGTGTGTTTATCTTTATAAAAAACTGCCAAAGCTATTTTCCAACGTGGCTGTATCATTTTGTATTCCCAACAGCAACATATGAGATTTCCAGTTGTACCACAACCCCATCATCACCTGTTACTGACAATATTTTAGTCACTATAATGAGTCTATAGTGGCATCTCAATGTAACTTGCATTTCCCTACTAACTAATGATGTTGAGCATCTTTTCATGTGCCTATTCGGTCAAATGTTTATTGAAAACTTTTGTCCATTTAAAAAATGGGATTGTTTGTCTTATTACTATAAAAGTTCTTTATAAACATTAAGTCCTTTTTCAGATGTGGGTATGGCTTTGCTGAATATTGTAGTACATATCTTTTTGAACACTCATCCAATGACTTTACAGGTCAAATTAGACAGGACTGTAGTACTCAAGATCAAATTCCCTAAGAACTGCACCATTCAAAGGTCAATTTCTACTAAGACTATATCACCCAGTGGTCAACTTCCAAAGGACTGTACCACTCAAAAGTCAAATTCTATAAAGGCACCCAAATGGCAAATTCTATGAGTACTATACCATTCAATGTCTTAGGGAGAACACCTCTCATTTATCATATTCTGAAATCAATCACTGTGTGTTTATATCAAAGATGATCCAAATCTGTCATTCCATCAGATCATGTGTATACCTTGAAAACAAAAAATCTTAGAATTTATACTGAGGGCAATTTTTTAAAATATTTAGCAGTACTCTACCAAACTTACACTTTTAAAGATTCAATAAACCTTACTAACTCCAGTTCCTGTTTTCCATGTCCACACTCATATTGAAGCACTCTGTTATATTAATTTGTATTTGTTTATTTCATTGCATATCTTCTGGTGTCTGTTTTTTGCTTGTTAGTAGTATCTCTCCCCTAAGTTAAGAATCACCCTCTGTTCTGTCTTGACTACAGAGGCTAGTATATGGCTCAGTATTTAGCTGTGTGTCACTTGGGCTCCCAGGAGGACAGATTTCACACTCAAAGAGAATAATAAGGGATTATTCATGAAACAGTAGACAAGCGTAAAGGAAACCAGCAAGCCACAATTGCTATTACTCCTAGGTCTGAAAAAAAATGGAGAGGAAGAAGTTGCTGGAACCTGAATAGAGTTAACTATAGCTACTGGAGCAGTGGTCTTTTGTAGGTAGATTCAAGAAACCTTACGGAATCAGGAAGAAAAAATACTTCAATCTTATTTTCCTTTCACTCTCCAATCTGCTGATGGGGACTACCACGGGGAAAACCCAACAGGAGGGATGAGAGTAGTAAATCACATAGATGCACTCCATAAATGTCAGCCTCCCAGGACACATAACAAAAGAGAAGAATGAAGAGTGGATTTGGATGGGCCACAGAAATTATTAAACATAAGATGATAAATGTGCCCTGATCACTGAATAGTTACTCCAAGTACAACTCTAAGTGTACAGAGGAAATAAAATATAAAATAACAAGAATTATCAGTGTACCACAAAAAAAAATAATAACTCTTATTAAGTCAGATGTTCAACAGGCTCTTTATGTTTGGAAATATGGCCATTCCACATGGAAGAAATAGGACATATATTTAGGATTTTTTTTGTGTGTTGTTTTATGACTAAAAATTAAATTCTTAAAAGAGGGTAAGGGGCTTCCCTGGTGGCGCAGTGGTTGAGAGTCCGCCTGCCGATGCAGGGGACGCGGGTTCGTGCCCTGGTCCAGGAAGATCCCACATGCCGCGGAGCAGCTAGGCCCGTGAGCCATGGCCGCTGAGCCTGCGCGTCCGGAGCCTGTGCTCCGCAACGGGAGAGGCCACAACAGTGAGAGGCCCACGTACCGCAAAAAAAAAAAAAAAAAAAGAGGGTAGGGTGTCAAGGAAAGAAGAATGAGGGAAAGCAGCACTGCTTGATTTTTATTTCCTTACCTATCAACAGCTGGGAAAGATATTGCTACTGCCATTCTTGAAACACCTACTGCTATCTTAAAAGTTACATTAAAAAAAAAAGTTCTGGGGCTTCCCTGGTGGCGCAGTGGTTGAGAGTCCGCCTGCCGATGCAGGGGACACGGGTTCGTGCCCCGGTCTGGGAAGATCCCACATGCCGCGGAGCGGCTGGGCCCGTGAGCCATGGCCGCTGAGCCTGCGCGTCCGGAGCCTGTGCTCCGCAATGGGAGAGGCCACAACAGTGAGAGGCCCGCGTACCGCAAAAAAAAAAAAAAAAAAAAAAAACAAAAGTTCTGGCTTCCCTGGTGGCGCAGTGGTTGAGAGTCCGCCTGCCAATGCAGGGGACACGGGTTCATGCCCCAGTCAGGGAAGATCCCACATAAAAAGTCCCATAAATGTTCTCTTTAACATTTTTCATTTCATAAAAATGTTTTATTTACCTCCTTAATCTAAGCATTTATATTACTCTCAGGAAAGAATATTGAAAATGGCATGAATTAGGTATTTGGTAGACATAAGTTGGTATTTTGGCTCTATCTTTATTAGTGGTAAGTCCTATGGCAAAATATTTAACCTTTCTAAGCAAACATTTCCTCACCTGAAAAGAAAAAAAAACCAAAAATAGTAATGACTGTTCCTCAGGACCAGAGTAAATTTTAAGTAATGTGTGAAGAACTTCTCATCACTACATCTGGATCATCTCCGTTAATAGTAACCTTCCTACAGTTTTTACTTGGGGGCAGAATCTCTTTGGATCCTAAAGAATGTATTATAGATTCCACTTGTCAAATAATTCTAGATCCATTTTACCTGTAAAAAAGGGACAGACAAATGATGTAGATGACTATGGGAATACTCTTACCTATAATGTTTGCATTCAGTACTATATTACAATTACCTTTTTTTCTACACATAATCTGCGTTCACTCTCTAATTTTATTCAGCCTTGAAAAAAAAAAGTAACATTTTGGACTTCACAAAACTCTTCAAATCATCTATAAAATATGCTAGAAATAAATTATTTCCTTTAACCTCTAACTGAATGTAGGTGGGAAGTAAAGAAAGAACATCTGATAATCTCTGAAAATGGTCAATGGACTAGGTGAACAAGTCACGCATATGAATAGCACAGATGGTCATCACCAAAACCCAACAAGAGGCGCAGGACTAGACTAAGGAGATGCCTTGATCCTTCAGAAGAACAAACACATCTGGACTGACAAAATTCACACACTTTCTAAAGCAATTGATATTTTCTACATATTCTACTTTTAATAAACTTTGTACACAGCAACTCAAAGTTAAGGACTCGTAACAAAAATTATAATTTTATCATAAATATTGGCTCATCAAGTACTCACATACTCAAATATACCTTAACAAAATACTTGGACAATTATTTATTGTGAGTCTCAAAAGCAAGATCATGTGGGACTTCCCTGGTGGTGTGGTTGTTAAGAATCCGCCTGACAATGCAGGGGACACAGGTTCGAGCCTTGGTCCCAGAAGATCCCACATGCCTCAAAGCAACTAAGCACATGTGCCACAGCTACTGAGCCTGTGCTCTAGAGCCCACGAGCCACAACTACTGAAGCCCGCATACCCAGAGCCCGTGCTCCACAACAAGAGAAGCCACCGCAATGAGAAGCCCACACACCACAATGAAGAGTAGCCCCCACTCACCGCAACTAGAGAAAGCCCGTGGGCAGGAACGAAGACCCAACGCAGCCAAAAATAAAAATTAATTAATTTAAAAAACTGTAAAGTAAGATCATGTAAAATGTCTTTTATTCTATTTATTGAGAAAACAATTTAAATAAATGTTTACATATACATTTACTTAATTTAAATTTTTGTTATTTGTGCGTGACTACTACTGAATTCAATTTTTTGTTCATTATTTATGTAAGTGCTACTGAAAATTATAAAAGTGGTATCTTTTCATTTTGTCTATTGGATAAATTTAGTACTACTAGGTAATGACATAATCTGATACTGGAAAATACAAAAGCCAAGTAATATTTTGACATTTGGATGCTATTACTATCTAGGACTGGTTATATATGCTTAACTAATAAGACAGATAACATTCTGTGAAACATCTGTGTTTATCAGCCAGTTATACACCTAAAATTATTATGTTACCTGAAGTGTTAAGCCTACTGCTGTTCAACCTACTGCTCAGTCTGGATAAAAAGTAACCTCTGGCGGGTTTCCTGGCCCTCAGGTGGAAGCAGATAAGTGCAATTGATGGAGACACTATCAGAGGAAGGACACTCTTGTGCTTTGGAACTAAAATATATAAATGAGACCCAAAAAAAATCACAGAAGAAAAATTAGTATGGAAAATTTCAAAGTAACCAAATGAAAGAGGTGGGAGGACGTTAAACTTCTGTCAATGAATAAACCATCCCACCTGCTAACTTCCTCAACTGAGATTAAATCTAAACCACCAGCTTCAATTTTAAATAATAATAGGTACCATTTATTGAAGAAAGAGCTTTACATACATTGTGTCATTCAATTTTCAACATAAACCTATGAGGTATATATTATGGTTTCTATTTTATAAGTAAGAAGATTGAAAGTCAGAGACATTAACAATATGTCTAAAGTCATACACTTATCAGAAAACTAAGATTAAACCTAAGTTTTTCAGGAGACAAAGGTTGTGCTCATAGTC
This sequence comes from Lagenorhynchus albirostris, assembly GCF_949774975.1. Lineage (NCBI taxonomy): Eukaryota > Metazoa > Chordata > Mammalia > Artiodactyla > Delphinidae > Lagenorhynchus > Lagenorhynchus albirostris. Next base: position 72,483,590 of record NC_083101.1, on the reverse strand, counting down.
ATGGTCCTAGGTTGTCAATTACATCAAGTGCTTCTTAAGGTAGAAAACTCCTTAGGACAGAAACAGGCAAATAAACCATAACATCTTTGTACTATTGATAGATTCCAAAAGATTACAGCAGTGATAAAAAAAAAATGTTATGAGAGCTAGGTATATTGTTATCTCATGTTTATTTATGGCAATTTCTGTATTACTCTTGTCTTAGTGTAACAAAACCACCAAATTAGAAAATAGATCAACATTCAGTACATCAGAGCACTTCCAAAATGGCAGTTATTTAGGACCTCTGAAAACCTGCTTCTCTATAAAATCAATGAGGAAGAACACTGGCAAAAATCATCAAAATCAACTCTTCCAGAACTGTGAAATTAACTAAAGACATGCAACAATCCATTAAGTGTTTATTCAAGAAAAACAGATGAAAATAGATAAGAAAAGCAAATTTAGTAGCATTTTAACTTGCCCTAATTCTCTTCCCAACCTTGCAATAGCCTTGAAAACCAACAGCTTCACAGCAATGGTAGCTGTGAAACCCTTGAGCCTGGAGAGGGCAGAATGGGTTTGGAACTCCCCCTCAAAAAGCCCTAAGCCCCCAGAATAGCACTATTTGACATAACAGCTCCCTAAAAAGCACCATTCTCAAGGTATGTCTTTATTTGACCTGATGCAGAGGGCACCCTATGAAAATTGACCTTTGTCATTTGTCAAAAACAATAAACAATGTTTAATGTCAATTAATGTGGCAATTGTTTAATGCAGCAGCTGCCTGAAGTGGTATTTCAGTTAGGACTAACACGAGGACAACCAAAAAAACTTAAAAGGAAAAACTGGGTAATGAAGTATCCATAGGGGGCTTTGAAAAGCTCTGACATGTTACTGGAATCTAGAAGGCCACATCACATTGAGGGTTGTGTGCATGCCCAGGAAGGCCTAAGAACATACTAATCTCTCACCTCTGACTGACCATGAGGTTCTGCACAAGCAGAAAGTTAAAGCTAAGGTAAAGTTATAAACTGCCCATCAGAGCATTCAAGATATGCCCCAACACGCACATACAGCCTCTCAGCAAAGGTTGGGAGATTTATCCACACAAAGCATTTAAGGAAATCTCTGTCCAATCATGAGCTGACCACTAGGCTAACCAAGTGGAGACATCAGTAGTCAGACACAACAAAGAACACAGACTTTATATAATTATTCCAGGAAAGTCACAAACAAACAAATGTCAACAAATAGCAACAACAAACCCTGAAGGTGGTAGGAATCTAATATCCAAAATTATCACACTGTATTACTTAAAATGTTCATTTTTCAACAAAAAAGTATAAGACACTCAAAGCACCAGGCAACTATGGCCAATACACAGGGAGAAAAAGCAATCCATAAAAACAGTTCCTGGGAAACACAGATTATGGACTCACTAAACACAGACTTCAAGTCAGCTAATATAACTACATTAAAAGAATTGTTAAAAACCATATCCAAAGAATCAAAGAAAATTATTAGAAAAATGCTGCTACCTCACATCATATACAAAAATTAACCCAATATATATTATAAACCTAAATTTAAGAACCAAAATTATAAAACTCTTAGAAGAAAACATAGGAGAAAATCTTTGTGACATTGGATCAGGCAACGGTTTCTTAGATAAGATATGAAAGACACAAGCAACAAAAAAATATATATATACATATATATAGATAAGTAGATGTCATTAATATTAAAAATGTTTATGCTCAAAAGAACACCTCAAGAAAATGAAAAGACAACCCACAGAACAGAAAAATATATTTGCAAATCATATATATAACAAGAGATCTGTATCTAGAATACATAAAAGAACACTTACAAGTCAATAACAAAAAGATAAATTCCCAATTTAAAAATGGGCAAGATTCTAAATAGACATTTCTTCAGATATATAAATGGCCAACAGGCACATGAAAAAATACTTAATAAAATTAGTTATCAGATAAGCACAAATTAAAAACAGTGAGGTACTGTTTCATGCCCACTAGGATGGCTATAATCAAAAAAGATGTACAATAACAAGTGTTGGCAAGTTTATGGAGAAACTGGAAGCCTATAGATACCTAGTGTGAATGCAAAATGGTGTAGCCACTTTGTAAAACAGTTTGGCAGTTCCTCAAAAATTAAATACAGAGTTGCCATATGAACCAACAATTCCTCTCCTAGGTATATTCCCAAGAGAACTGAAAACGTATGTCCACACAAAAACCTGTATATGAATATTTATAGCAGCAGTATTCATAATAGTCAAAAGGTTAAAATAGTCCAAATGTCTATCAACTGCTGAATGGATAAACTAATGCAGCATATCCACGTAACAGAATATTATTCAGCCATAAAAAGGAATGAAGTACTGACATATGGTACAACGTGAATGAACCTTGAGCACCTTATCCTGAACATAAGAAGCCATAACATAAAATACGACATATTGTATGATTCCTTCTGTATGAAATTTCCAAAACAGACGAATCCATCAAGGCAGAAAGTAAATCAGTTGTTGCCAGAGGCTGAGGGGAGGGACGAATGGAAAGAGATTGCCAATACATGGGATTTTTTTTTTTTTTTTGGTAGTAATAAAATGTGAAAACTCTTCCGGGATTAGCTAGTGATGATGGTTGCACAACTTTTGAGTATACTAAAAACTACTGAATTGTACAGCTTAAATGGGTGAATTGTATGCTATGTGAATATCTCCAAAAAAACTTGTTATTTTTAAAAGAATAAAATGCATTCATGTTGCTGTGGCCTTAGACCTTGGCAGAGGACAAATTGGGGCCCCAGGGTTCCGAGCCAGAAGCTGTTATCCCTCCCGCGCCCCTGCACCCCGCCACTTCAGACTCTTGGAAGGCCATAGTTTGGGGGCCCACCCACATGCAGTTCACTCCCAGGCACGGCATTTGGCCAGAGCACCTTTCCCCTACCTGTTCGGACTTCAGGGTGAGGCGCCACTGCTCTGTGACTCTGACTAGAGGGGGCTGAGGAGCCCCCAGAACATTAGGGACTGCATGACAGGTGGTGTGAGCCAAACGCCTAACGGACCAGTCTGAAGGGAAGAACCGTCGGCCCTGTGGCACCGACCCGTCTCTCACCGCAGGGCCTCCCTGACGCGCCGCCGTTCATCTCCCGCGATCCCGCGAGAACGGGTTTCCTCTCAGAAGCGAGATCCCGCGAGATCGGGTTTCCTCTCAGAAGCGTGGAGGCCGCGGCGGGGCGGGGCCTGGTTCTGACATTCTCTGAGCCCCATGGCGCTCAGTGGGTACCAGGTCAGCCTGCCCCTCTGTTAGGACCCTCACTTACTGCCCCACACACACCCAAAGTCACGTACCTCACCCCGCAGGCTCCAACTGTGCCATGTTTGCCTTCCTGGGAAACTGCACACTCCACCCACTCGTACTTGGCTTTGGTCCCAGCCCTGGCCTCATCTCTCGTCCCTCCAGCATCCTACATGGGATTCAGACAAGAGAATATCTCCCGACGGAGGGACTTGGGCGAAGGAGCCAGCTCCCCCATCACCGGCTGCTGTTAGATGGGTTGTGTCGCAAAGAGAGAGCAATGCCCGGAGGCGGCTCTTCAAGGCAAGTGCTCTAGGACAGAGATGGACAGTCTCCTGTGATGAATTTTAGACGCTTCGCAGCTGTCAGGAGAAACAACTAGCCCTGAGGATATTCGTGAATGTCTGGGACTTTGTTGTATTTTTGTGTGAGAGAGTGAGTGTGTGCGCAGACCTGGGGCCCATATGGGATTGGCTGTACTTTCCCCACCCTCACACCCTTTAATTCTTTTTTTACTCCCCTTGCAGCGTGAAGTGCACTAATTTGAGTGTCTTTCTCTTTGTCCAAAAGAGTGTCCAGATAAGCCCAAGGTGCCTAGGGCTGTAGGCTGTGTACTCCTTAGTATATACACCTTGGATTCAGGGAGTAAAGGCCGTTTATTTCTTTGGGCTCAACTTGTGCTGAAAAGGCCATTTCATTCAATGGTATAGCCGCCCAGGTCTAGTAGTGAGACTTTCCTCTGCCATAGTTCAGGGCATCAGGCTGTTGTTTTGGAAGGTTGGTGTGTGTCAGTGAAATGTAGACACCCTGTAGGCTGTAGATGTGACGAGCCTTTCTCTAGGGTGTGAGGGTGGGGAGAGTATGACCAATCCCATATAGGCCCCAGGTCTGCGTGTGTTCAGGCAATCACAGAGCTTGGGTGCCCCTCTTTCAACTATTGGAGGCACTAGGCAGGTGAGGGTGACGCCGTCTATGGTTTGCATGGATGTAGAGGCAAGTGGTCTTTGGAAGGCACCGTACCCAGGTCTGCCAGAAGAGAAGAAAGATATGGCACAAGCTGACAGCATTGGGTATTATCAGGCGGGCTCCTGTTTGGGTCCTCTGCCTGCCTGCCATCTAATTTTCTAATTTCAGAGTAAAATGGCACGTTCAAGTTGCTGCAGCCTTAGACCTTGATAGATGTCAGATTGGGTTCCCAGGGTTCCATACTAGAAGCCTGGGTGGCTGCCCAGGGTCCTTCAGGGTCTTGGAAGGCTATAGATTTGTGACCTGAGTATGTGCAGTTCACTCCCCAGTTTTGGCTTAGGGAGATCCCTCCCATATACAGCACTTGGGCCAGAGGTAGAGAGAGAGAGAGAGAGAGAGAGTGAGAGAGAGAGAGAGAGAGAGAGAGAGAGAGTGTGTGTGTGTGTGTGTGTGTGTGTGTGTGTGTGTGTAGTGTGTAGTGTGTGTATGAATATTGGAGAAAACCTAGTAGAGCTAAGACACCAAAAACTCAGGAGGAAGCAAAAATCACAAAAGAGAGTACCCCACCACAATAGTGAGTTTTTTCTTAGAAACACAAAACAACTTCCTGATCATAAACAGTGAGTGCAGGGAGAAAAAGTGGGCCTTAGAAAGGAGGGTGATTCATTTATTACTTAATTCTACTCCAGGGAGAAAACAGAATGAGTACTAACACAAGTGAAATGAGACATTGGCCCAGGTAACTTACACCGTCACAAGGGACAGAGTCTCCTCATAAAAAAAAAAATCCATCTAACAAAAATGCCACCCAGTCATCAGACTTAATTCCTACTTCACAAAACCATAAAAGCTCTAATAGAAACCTGCAATCACTGTTCTTAGACTAGAGACCCTCAGTCAGAGACTATCAGGATAGCTACTAATAAGATTATGGTAGGCCCTAACCTATAAATACAAATGGGCAATCAAAAATTACCAATAATTAAAATGGACAAACAATGTAAAAGAAAGAAATATAAGAGAGGAATAGAACTCAGATACAGAACTAATCACCAGGGGTCAGAATTAACACAGAAAAAAGTAGAAATTTTTAAATTTTTAAAATAATTCTCAGAAAGTTTTGAGAATATTGCCTCTGTACTTAAAAAGTAAAAGAAAATAAATGATAAGCTACAATAAAAGAGAATAATTGACTCTTTCAAAACATATTTGCTAAAATTAAAATTTAATAAAATGGCTGAATAACAGAATAGATTTAGGTGAAAATTAGTTACTAAACTGAGAGATTCAAATATGGGATTATCCCATAATTTAAGGCAAATGGAGAAAGAAATCATAAGAAATAATGATTTTTAAAATGTAAGCTAGGGCTTCCCTGGTGGCACAGTGGATGAGGGTCCATCTGCCAATGTGGGGGACACGGGTTCGGGCCCCAGTCCGGGAGGATCCCACATGCCATGGAGCAACTGGGCCTGTGCTCCACGGCTACTGAGCCTGCACTCCAGGGCCCACGTGCCACAACTGCTGAGGCCCCTGTGCCTGGAGCCTGTGCTCCGCAGCAGGAGAGGCCGCCGTGGTGAGAGGCCCACGTACCACAATGAGGAGTGGTCCCCACTCGCCACAACTAGAGAAAGCCCATGCATAGCAACAAAGACCCAACACAGCCAAAAATAGATAAATAAAATAAAATAATAAAATGTAAGCTAGATCCAGAAATTCCAGAAACTGTTAGAAGTTTGAACTGAATAGGAAAAAGAGACTAGAAGGAGAAAATAATTAAATTACTTATTTCCCTTAACTGAAAATTCAAATCTTTAGATTGATAGGCCCCTAAAAAGCTAAAAATGAGAAATGAAACCATACATAATGAAACTGCACAAGTATATTACACAGTCTGTCTAGTATATAAGATGGAGTTCTCAATAAATGTTTAAAAACTTTTAAAAATGCAAAAATTTTAATGAATGAGAAACAAACTAATGATAAGGAAATGCTAACAAAAAGAAAGCAAAAGTGATAACATAAATATTGGAAAAATAGCACTGAAGGGAAAAACATCATTAAATATGACATGACAAAAAATGATATTTTAGGGCTTCCCTGGTGGCGCAGTGGTTGAGAGTCTGCCTGCCAATGCAAAGGACACGGGTTCGTGACCAGGTCGGGGAGGATCCCATGTGCTGCGGAGCGGCTGGGCCAGTAAGCCATGGCCGCTGAGCCATGGCCGCTGAGCCTGCGCGTCCGGAGCCTGTTGCTCCGCAACGAGAGAGGCCACAACCAGTGAGAGGCCCGCGTACCGCAAAAAAAAAAAAAAAAAAAAAAATGATATTTTATACAGTTAAAAGACACAATATATTAAGATGTTACAACAGTAATGAATATTAATGTACTTAATTATACATATTTAAAATATGAAAATCAAAAGCTATTAGAAATAGGAGAAGGTAGTTTCAGTCTCAGGGAATATGGGGCAATAGATATTTGAAGGACCTTCCACTACAAAACATTTAGATCCAGGGTAAAACTTTTTACTTTCAGGAAACTTCTTTCAGGAAATTAAGGAAAACTCCAAGAGGAAAAGAAAAATAAAGCTATAACTGAAAGAGAAGCAGTAAATTCTAGGAAAATGTGAAAGGTAGGGGTGCCTGAAGGATAAATGATGTACCAGGACTGCACCAGGCCTTGGTTCCCAAGTGAACCAAGATGACCACATTCTTGGTTTAAAGTCACTAGTATCCTCTAGTCTCTAGAAGAAACATTAGTAAATATATCCTAGGGGGAAAACATCATCAATTTAGTCCTTAAGATTTCCATAAATTCAGATCAAACCTAGATGAGCCTACAGTCAAGAAAATATAAACACTGAAGGAAATAAGTTTCTATGAATGAATCTCAGCATCAGTAATAAACACAAATTTGAAAACCCAAGAACTTGAGGTATAAAAATATCAGATATACAATGTAAAAGAACTTGTATAAGATAGTTGAAGAAATTTTTTTTAATGGAACTACCAAACTGAGCAAGCAACAAGAGACTATCTAGAGTGACCAGCAGATTTTTTTAAATAAGCAAATAAAATTTTGGAAATATAAAATTGTTGAAATATATATATTATTAAAGCAGCATTTTAGACACTGATGAACATAATTAATGACAACACAGAAAATAAATAGAAAATATGAAAGAGAAATCAAGAGACCTAGGTGATAAAACAAGAAGGTCCAACATGCATCAAATCAAATTCCCAGGAGAGAATGAAGAAAGTAGAGGACAGGCACTATTGAAGAGACAATGACAGAGTTTTCTAGAACTGATGAGAGATATGAATCCACAAAGACAAACATAATGTATTCCAAATAGGATAAGAAGAAATTCACACCTTGAAAGGTGTAATGCATCTGCAGTACACAAAAGAAAAAGAAACTGATTAACATGTAGATAAATCTAACTAAAATAGTCTGTATTAGATAATAATAATAATGTCTAATTTTGAAGGTTAAACAAAGACACAGTTATGAATTTTCTAGAGTGTTATTCAGGAATTCAAGTGTACTTTAAATGTAGAGGAAGGGTGTTAATATATGAACGTTAGATTTTTGCTTAAATGTACATGTGACAATATCAGGGATAAGGATTAAAAGAATAGAAATAGAAAATACAACTTCAAGCCCCTAGAGAAAAAATGAAATAAGAAAAAAGAACTGGGCTTCCCTGGTGGTGCAGTGGTTGAGAGTCTGCCTGCCGATGCAGGGGACACGGGTTCGTGCCCCGGTCTGGGAAGATCCCGCATGCCGCGGAGCAGCTGGGCCTGTGAGCCATAGCCGCTGAGCCTGCATGTCCGGAGCCTGTGCTCTGCAACGGGAGAGGCCACAACAGTGAGAGGCCCATTTACCGCAAAAAAAAAAAAGAAAAAGAAAAAAGAACTATAACAAACTCTGAAAAAAGTAATGAAAAAAGAAAAACAATAAACATGTATAAAGCTGAATGAATGGAAAGCAAATAGTAAGGAAAAAAATTAAAGATATAAAGGATTTGAATAACTGTTTAAGTTCAATTTAATAGATCCATATAGCAATATAGAATTTTGAACCCAGTAGTGAATTCACATTATTTTCAAATAGAAATGGAATATTTACATATACTAGAGTGCCAGATAGGATTAAGTCAGGAGACAAAACCCACACAGTCACAGTAGGCCTCAAAGGAAATATCAACAAAATTTAAAAATAAGAACTTAGACCACACTTCAAGAAAAAAAACAAAAAACTATAAACTAAAAACAAAATGCTCTATCTCACTACTTATCAGGGAAGGAAAATTCAAGCATCAGTGTATTAGTTTCTATTTCTGCTGTAGCAAATTATCAAAATTTAGTAGCTTAAAACAACACAAATTTATTATCTTACAATTCTATAGGTCAGAACTCTAACACAGATCTCAACTGGCTAAAATCCAGGTGATGGCAGGCTGCCTTCCTTTCTGGAGGCTCTAGGGAAGCATGTTTTCTCTTATTCAGGGTGTTTGCAGAATTTGGTTCCTTGTGGTTATCAGACTGATGTCCTGGTTTTCTTGATGGCTATAAACTGAGGGCAGTTCCCAGCTTCTAGAAGCTACCATATTTCCTGGCTCACGGTTACCTACTTCCATCTTTAAAATCAGTAACTGTTGGTCAAGTCCTCATACTGCATTTTTCTGACCCTCTCTTCTGCCTCCCTTTTCCACTTAAAAGCTTGGGCAGACCAGAGGGCAGAGAGCAGAAGCAGGAAAAACTACAATCCTGCAGCCTGTGGAACAAAAACCACATTCACAGAAAGATAGACAAGATGAAAACGCAGAGGGCTATGTACCAGATGAAGGAACAAGATAAAACCCCAGAAAAACAACTAAATGAAGTAGAGGTAGGCAACCTTCCAGAAAAAGAATTCAGAATAATGATAGTGAAGATGATCCAGGACCTCGGACAAAGCATGGAGGCAAAGATCGAGAAGATGTAAGAAATGTTTAACAAAGAGCTAGAAGAATTAAAGAACAAGCAAACAGAGATGAACAATACAATAACTGAAATGAAAAATATACTAGAAGGAATCAATAGCAGAATAACTGAGGCAGAAGAACGGATAAGTGACCTAAAAGCTTGGGCAATTATATTGGGACTCACCTGGATAGGAAAATGAGGATAATCTCCCCCATCTCAAGCTCATAACTTCAATCATGTTTGCAAGGTACAATTTGTTAAATTCTGAGAACGAGGATGTGGGAATCTTTGGGGGCCATTATTCTGCCTACCACAGTCAGATAGGAACATACACAAAAAAAGACTGACAACATCTAATGGTGGTGAGGATGAAGGAAAACAGTATTTGTGTGTGTGTGTATATATATATTATATATATAATAATATATATATTAGTGTGTGTATATATATTATGTATATAATTATATATATATATATATATATAAATAAAACATTTTAAAGCCCAATTGGATGATATGGATCTAATTTCAAATGTAAGTTTTGGCTTGTGAGTCCAATTCTAGGATGTGCTCCCAAAGAAATACTGGCACATATGCACAGAGATACTGGATGTTTTTGTAGCACTCTTTGCAAGAGCAAATATTCTAAAGAGTCTAAATTTCCACTCATATGGTAATGATTAAATAAATTATGATACATCTATAAAACTTAATACAATGCAACTTTTAGGAGAATGAGGCAGAAGTTTCTGAATGTACTGATGTGGGAAAAAAGTAGAAATATGCATCAAAAGACAAATTGTTCCAGACTTCCCTGGTGGTCCAGTGGTTAAGACTCCATACTTCCATTGCAGGGGGCATGGGTTTGATCCCTAGTCAGGGGAACTAAGATCCTACAGGCCACATAGAGTGACCCCCCCAAAAATTGTTCAGTACGTATAATGAAAAACAGCTAAAATAAAGTCTGTCTCTTTGAAATTTAAAAATACTCTCCTAAATTACTTACATTAAAGAGGAAATTGAAAATGATATTAGAGATTATTAGATTACTGACAAAATTTATGTGATGGGCAAAGAAACACAGCAAAAAAATCATAGCCTTAACTGCATGTATTAGCTGACAAGAAATAATTGAAAATAAATAAACTAAGCATTTAATACAAGAAGTCAAATTATAGTAACAAAACCAACTTAAAATAAATAGTTGGTATTTATTAAGATAATAGAAAAATTAATGAGTTAAAAATAGAAAAAAGCAGAAATAATTTTAAAACTAGTTCTTCAGAAACAAAAATTTTAGAAAATCCTTTTTAGAAAAATGGTATCAATAAATAAAATTAGGAACAAGAAAAGGAACATTGTGAGATAATTTTTAAAGGCAATAACATAGAGATTGATTCCACAAGGTTTGGGGTAGGGGGAGTTAGATGAGCGGACAATTATAGAAAATTTCCCAGAAAGGCTTAAGCTACAAAATTTGAGTTTAAAAAGAGATAGGAAACCCAAATTAAACAATACTGAAAAAAATGTACTGAAAGTATAGTCAATATCTACCCTTCCCCCAGAATGCACAAGGCCCAGTTTTATTGGTCTATTCTCCCAAACTTAGAAAGAACAGATAACTCCTACATTATTTAAACTTATTCAGAGAATAGGAATAAAGATGAAAAGCTATCAAACATTGTATCAAAATTATTGTTTACAAAGAAACAATAGATTTCTATTTAAATAGACTAGAATAGATTCCTCTTACTCGTGAACAGAGATTTTAATAATGATAAATAAATATTGGCAATCAGGCCCAGGATTGTATCATGTTAGGGTTTATTACAAAAAAGAAAAGTACTTCATTAAAATGTCTATTCATGTAATTCAAATCAATAACAGACTGGCTTAAAAAATATGACTGTCTTGAAGTAACAAAACATTTTATGTAATTTCCCCAGCTGGTGGATGCAATCTGAGGCATCATCTATACGCACAACATGCAGGATGATTTCCACAATGTCACTCCGTATAGACTAAGGAATACACATTTGGGAGGAAAGGGGAAACAGGTATGCCAGTAGTTAGCAAAGGGAGAGATGGCGTAATCCTTCCAACATGTCACAGGGAGGCCAACCACCCCAGGGCACAGCTAGACGAGAGTATATGTAGGCTATTCCAGTGCAGGCACGTTAACCCCCACCCCTGCACCCACCTCCATATCCTCATTGTTCTTCCTTATAATTCAGGCATGAAAGTCAAGGTTTGGGGTAGGGAGAACACACAGGCTGCTTAGCATCAGGCTCTCTGGATCTGAGGTGAAAGCAGTTAATAGGAATTACCTGGGTAGGTCAGCCATCTGTCTTACTGGAGACCTTGGGGCAGTAGAATGCTGCAGTCCCTCTTGCAAAGGGACAGTCATGAGGGGATGAAAGCTGAGTTCTCTCCTCCTGAAGTAGGGGAGGCATTCTTGCCCCAGCTAGCCTGATGTCCAAGCAAGCCCACCTGAACAACAAGGTCTCCTTTGCACAATTCTGCTTGTTGCCTCACAAAAATTCAATTACAATGCATGACTTTTCAAATCTTCATAAACTTGAATAGAAAAAAAAAAATTCTGTTATTTTATTGGGGAGAATCTATCAAGAACCTGAAGCAAGCTTCATATTTAATAAAGATCAAAGGCATTCCCTATTGAAAGCAGGAATAAGACAAGGAGGTCCTTGCTTTTAACATTTCTGGACACCTTCTTAATCCAGTAGCAGCAAGAGAAAGATAATATTTTTAAAAGATAAGGTTGTCAATACTTGGAGATATGATTGACTACCTAGAAAAGAGAGGTTTCTCAAATAGTGATCATTTTATTTCTTAATCTAACTGATGGTTATGTGATATGTCTGCTTTGTAAAAGTCATCAAGCTTTTTATTTACAGTCTGTGTACTTTATGTATGTACCCTATCCTTCAGTTTTGCTTCAAAGACGAAGCATAAAAATCAAGAAATAACCATGCATATATATGGATATTTAGTATTAGATAAAATTAACATTTCAAATCAGTGGTAGAAAATTGACATCTCAGTAAATAATGTTGAGACAGCTATCTACTAAGGGAAATTTTGATTTAGATCACTTACAGTTAAATAAAGTTATAGATGGATGAATGATCTGAACATTAAAATCTATAAAACTACTAGAAGAAACTCTAGGGAAATATTTTTATAATTTTTGAAGAAGTTCTATATTGGCAAGTCACAAAGTCTAAGAAAAAATTGATAGATTTAGCTACAAGAAGCAAAGAAAAGATAAGTGACAATGAAAAATATTTACAACATTTATAGGAGAAAAATTAATAACATCAGAATTTTTTTTTTTTTTTTTTTTCTGGTACTCGGGCCTCTCACTGTTTTGGCCTCTCCCGTTGCGGAGCACAGGCTCCGGACGCACAGGCTCAGCGGCCATGGCTCACGGGCCCAGCCGCTCCACGGCATGTGGGATCTTCCTGGACCGGGGCACGAACCCGTGTCCCCTGCATCAGCAGGCGGACTCTCAACCACTGTGCCACCAGGGAAGCCCAACATAAGAATTTTTTAAAGAGTGCATAAAAATCAATAAGAGAAAGACAATTCAATTTTTTTTTTAAAGAGCAATGATATGAACTAGAAATTTACAGAAAAAGCAATACAAATGACCAACACATATAAGTAAATATGTTCAGTCTCATATATTGAATGAAAAAATTGAAACTGGTAATATAATATCGTGTCTTACATAACAGATTGATCCAAATGAAAAATTTGGCAATATACAATGTTGTTAAGATATGGGGGAACACGAGTTATTAAGAGGTATACAAATTTATAGAAATTTTAGAAAGCAATTCAGCAGTATGTAGCAAATTTAAAATAGGCATACTCTTTGAGACAACATTCACATTTAATACTATTCCACAAAAATACTAGTACAAATGAACAAAAGAACAAAATATTTATTGTTTGTAATAAAATATTAAATATATTCATCCCACTAGTAATAATTAAATCATATATATTTGAGTCATTAAAAAATAAGGGAGCCAATACGTACAAACAGGGTAAGATGAAGAGAGAAAGAAGGTCAAATAAAATATATAGTCCCATCAATGATGAAAAGAAAACTACACACGTTGCTGGGATTTTGAGCAGAGCCTATCAACGTCAACTCTTCCCTACTTAGAGAACATTAGAAATTAAGAGATAAGATCAAAGAGATGTAGGTAGAGAAAAAAAGTATCATCTTTATGCTGCAACTATAACTGACAAGATATCAAATGGAGCTTCTACTTTAATAGAGTAGTCACGTGGAAAAGAAACTGATAATAAGTAGGTGAAAAATAAACAAGATTCTCTCAGATGTTGATGAGTGCTTTGAGAAAAAAACATAACAATAGAAAGCTTAAGGGTTGGGATTGGGACAGGAGGAACTACTTTAGGTTGGGTGGTCTGAGAAGGCCTCCTGCAGAGTTCAAAATGCAAGGACTTCATCTTACAAGATCTGGGAGAAAAATGCAAAGGACCTAAGGCGCAACAGAGCTTGTTGAGTTAAAGGAAAAAAGCTAAGACAGTATAACTAAAACAAAGCGAATAAGATGTTGATAGTCAAGAGATAAAATTTTTTAAAGTAGACAGGAAACACACCCTATAGGGCATTTAGGTGTAGGTATGTATTTGGTTTTTATTATAAATACAATGGCAGGGTTTTGAATTCAGGCTTGATATAATCAAATGTAACATTCCAAAAGGACCATTTCACTGCTGGATGCGAAGTATAAGGACCACTTCACTGCTGGCAAAAAGAAAATCCGAAGGACCAAGGGCAGAAAAGCCCCACTTAGTGACTTCTATACTGTGGAGGCAAGAGTTGATAGAGGTTGCTCTACGAACTGTGGAAATAAATGAAAATAACCAACTGAGAAAAGCAAAGGCTATTTATTCAGAGCTTGCCGTAGCAAGGGAGCTTGCCACCATCACTTTCATTTTGGCAGATTCAACGGCAGGCAGAGGAATGGGAAAAGCTTTGTTGCCCTGGGGAAGCTGTAGGTGGGTTAATGAGAAGTAAGTTATCCTGTGTGATTGGTGCATATTTGACTTTCTCTGGTTAGTCTTAAATTAAAAGCAGGAAGAAAAATTAGGGAAGGTGTCAGTTGTTAATGAAGTCTCAGCCATTTGGGGCTGATTGTCACAGAAGTAATTTTTTATTTTCTTGGATTGTTTCTAGAGATAGAATTCTGGCTTCCTGCAAGTCTGACTTGCAGCAGGCTGGCTTACAGGGCTGTTTATTGTAGATAAGGGGTTAGTTTCTTGGGCAGGTTGCTTCAGGTTATGGGTCAAAGTTCTATTATTTGGTCTAGCCATTGGCTGGTTTTATATTGTCTCTCTAGTGGTAGTAGTTGAAGAGGGAAGTGACTGGATTCATGACATTATCTGGCTGTGGACCTGTCAAGACTTGTTAATATATTGGAAGTAGGAGGGTTAGGAAAAAAGAAGACTCTGGAATCACTCCTAGTCTATAGCCCTAACAATCAGGTGTGATAGGTAGTTACTCTCAGAATCAAAGAAGTGAAATGTAGCCTGGGCCACAAAGCGGAGCACTTACATTCAGAGCAGGGGTCAGAAAAGTTTTTCTGTGAAAGGCCAGATAGTAAATTTTCAGCTCTGCGGCCATATGGTCTCTGTCTCTTTTGCGGCCATATGGTCTCCTCAACTCTGCTGTTGCAGGATGAAACAGCCATAGACAAAATATAAATGCAGGTGGCTGTGTTCCAATAAAACTTTATATATGAGCAATAAAATTTGAATTTCATATAATGTTCTTTTGGTTTTTCAAACACTTAAAACATGAAAACCATTCTTAACTCACATGCCTTACAAAAGTAGACAACAGGAGGGTTGGGTCCGAGGGTCATAGTCTGCTGACCCCTGATCTAGAGTCAAGGATTGTTAGGTGCATATAGTAAACATCGCGTAATGACTTAATACAAATTATTTTATAGTTCTCACAACTCTATGATGTCAGAACTCATACCATTTTAATAATTAGGTAACTGAGTCTAAGAGATAAGTAACTTTTGCAAGGTCACTTGCCTCATAAGTGGCAATAACATTTGTTACTGAACTAACAACATTTGCCTTGGACTCAGTGTAAAACCTTTCCTGCCATTTTCCAAGCAGGTAACTTCAACACACTTGGCCTTTCTCAGCTTTAGTTTCCACAGTATTAAGAATGATAGTAATATATATTTATCTTTCTATGGTTGTTGTGAAACTCAAATAAAATAATCCACTTTGTAATGCATTTTATAAATTGAAAGGTTATATCTCTCCTCTTTCCCCAGCATAGCCACATGGTTTGCTCCTTCATGTCTTGCAGGTCTTTGCTTAAATTTTACTACATCAAAGAGCTTTTTCCTGACCATCCTATTTAAGCTAGCACCCCCTATATTATGATACTTTTTCTTCAAAGCACTTTTCACACTCTGATACATTGTACCTTTATCTGATTATTTATTGTCTGTCTTCCCACACAAGGACACCATTAGAAGCAATAAGAGAAAAGTGACTGTTTAAGCTCCTGCTATATCCCCAATGCCTGGAACAGTGCCTGATAGAAATAGATTCTTAATAAATAATTATTGGATTGATGAATACAGACATGTAAGGCATAACTTTGTTATAATTTTTTTCATTGTAGCAAAAACTCTAGTGGAAAATCTTTCTCACTGCACACATTCTTTTAAAAGAGGACAGTAGACACAGCACTAAAGTAGCTATGAAAATAAGCATTATAAGTACTAGAACTTTCCTGCTTCCAAAAAAGAACTCCTTTACAGTCTATTTTATTTTTAAGGGGAAATTTGTTGACTTTACTTTGAAGAGTTAAAAGAACTCTTGAGTTTCAGGGAACTGTGTCAGATGAATTCATAATACAATTGTCCCCCCTCATTTGCTGTTTCACTTTCCACAGTTTCAGTTACCTGCAGTACACCATGGTCCAAAAATATTAAATGGAAAATGCCAGAAATAAACAATTCATAAGCTTTAAATTTTGTGCCATTCTGAGTAGCATGGTAAAATATCACGCCATCCTGCTCCATTCCACCCAGGATGTGAATCATCCCTTTGTCCAGCAAATCACTTAGTAGCTCTCCTCATTATCAGATCAACTGTTGTGGTATCAGTGTTTGTATTCAGGTAACCCTTATTTTACTTAACAATTGTCCCAAAGTGCAAGAGTAGTGTTGCTGACAATTCAGATATGCCAAAGAGAAGCCTAAAAGTACTTCCTTTAAGTGAAAAGGTAAAAGTTCTCCACTTAATAAGGAAAGAAAAAAATTGTATGCCGAGGTTGCTAACATCTATGGTAAGAACAGATCATCTATCCATGAATTGTGAAGGAGGAAAAAGAAATTCATGATAGTTTTGCTGTCACACCTCAAACTGCAAAAGGTGCCACAATGCATAATAAATGGAAAAGGCATTAAATTTGTACCATAAGATATTTTGAGAGAGAGAGAGGCCACATTCACATAACTTTTATTACAGTATATCGTTATAATTGTTCTATTTCTTTATTAGTTATTGTTATTAATCTCTTACTGTGCTTAATTTATACGTTAAACTTTATCATAGGTATGTACGTATAGGACAAAACAAAGTATATACAGGGTTTGGTACTGTCCACAGCTTTAGACATCCACTGGGGGTCTTGGAATGTAACCCCCGATGATAATGGGGGACTACTGTTACATAGACATTCAGTAAATAAACAAGAAATTTTGTAGTATTAAATGAAAACTATTGGTTGGGTTGGAAGATATCTCTGGAGGTTAATTACCTCATACCTTGACAGCTTGTCTGTTACTAGTTGCAGCTACATTCTTGTTTTAACTTTCTGGTCCTAAACCCATTAAGTCATGCTACTTTGGTATAATTCTTAGACATGTCCAGTTTTTCAGGGTTTTTAAATTTTTATTCAATTAGCACTACGCCTCCAATGTCTCCTACTCAACTTCATATATTTGTATATGTGTGTAATTTTCTAGATGTTCCCTGAAACTCTTTTTACCTATCTCCTATGACTTCCTATTTGTTGATTTACATTTTATTGAAATTTGCTTTCATTATTTTGTTAGTTACTCTTTCATTTCTTGGAATTCAAAATTGCAACATTGAATTATTATATCCATAAATATTTTTGAAAATTTACATTTTAATGATGAAGACAGTCTCATTCACATCTTTTAAGATAAAGATTTCTTTAAAAATCCTAAAGATGCTTTCTCTTAGTTATTGATACTTTTCCCTTTCAGTCATAACCCAGAGATTCACTACATAATCATTTCTTTCTAATATACCTGGAAGAATTTATTTATTATTATCTAAAGTATACTTAGATATCTCAGAACAGAACTTGATGTGTAAACTGATGTTGTCTAAAAGAGAAAATAAATAGCAGCAGATTTATCACTATCCTGTTTGAAATTTTTGAATGGGTAATGCCATATTTTGAAACATTGAGAAGCTGCATCCTGTGAAAGTATTAACCACGTTAGAACATTACTTAAAAACCTAATGCTCCAAGTTAAAAATGCATGCAAAGCTATAATGGCTGTAATAACTCTAAGGAAAACCCCTCCAATCGTGGGTATAAAGAGCAACAGAGGTATAAATATAGCTCAGATTAATAATTTTTATTTTCTAATATTCACTCCCTGAATATGTACATCATCCCAAGTCATACTTAGGTTTGTTTTAAAATGACAGCTACAAAATAAACAGCTACAAAATAAACAGATCCCAGTAGCTTCACAATGAAAGAAATTTAGCAGATATATTCATCCTAGTCCCACTGAGGAGAATAATAATTTATTAACTTTATCAAAGTCTCGTGCCTATTGTCAAGATGGGACAATAATGGCAAACAATGGATGCTTGACCAAATTTAAGTTTTGTTATTTTAAACATTTTATCATTTGCTGATAGGCTGAAACATGAAAAAAGACATGAATTTCAACAGCATGCTGCAGGACACGGGCAGTTAAACATTTGTTTCCTGTCCTTTTTGATGCTTCCTTCCTAGGCAAAGTGAAAACTCTACCTTCATTATATTTGTCTCTAGGTTGACCTCATTCAGTGAATTGGGGCTACCACTGATCAATATCACTCTTTAAAAAATTAACAAAAATTAGAGAATTCTAGTTGTTTCAGCAATAGCTCAACTGTGTCAGTACTTATATTTTGTCTTATGAGCTCAGATTTTTAATTTTCAACTCTTGTGTAACTTTACAGCTGCTTTTTCTGATCCAATTAAATCCATTTGTCCATATATTCATTCAGAAGACGTTTATTGGGAGGGTACTATATGCTAGGCTCTAAACATATAGAGATGAATTTTACCACTTCTGGCCACAAGAATTGTACAGTGAGAGTAACAAATTGTGTGTGTGTTTGTGTGTGTGTGTGATAATATCAATACAATACCATGTGATAAATGCCAACCATAGTAACAGTAGAGAGCAAAAGATGTTTTTACTTGCCTTGGCAGAATTGGGAAGGTCCTTCACAAAGAAGGTAACATTTCAAATTGCAAGGCAAATAATATTTTGGAAGTCGTAGGGGAGGAAAGAAGTCCAGACAGGAGAAACAGCATGGTCAGAGGCATAGAAATGTATAGGCAACAAAGAGAATTCAATGGGTTTCATAGTTGGAGATGACAGAAAATGTGACTGCAAAGAGATTAACTGACCATTCATCAAGGATGTTCCATAAAGGACTCAAAATTTGGGAGGAAGTTTGAATTCTAAGATCCCTTCCCACTCTATAATAATATCACCTTTATTATAATATAATAATATTACCCATATGGCAGAAATATATATTGTTCTTGCCTCAGTGAGTATTTGTAAAGTGAATAATCAGCTTCTAATTTACTTATTAGCAATTAACAAGTTCACATAAAGAGTTTGATAACACTTTAAGTATCCCTATACTCACAATAATTGAAAACCTGCTACTATTATTGATGAATCAGTCTTGTAAACTGTTGAAAGCTATTTCCTTTAAGATATTCTTGGAAGGAACATACAGCTTGGTTATCACTTGCCTTAACAAAATGTCTTATGGAGAAATGGGTTGAAAAGTTCTATAATGGCTATATTAAATAAAGAGGTAAAAATGATGGCTTTTGTTGTTATAGTAAAAAAAGTGACTCAATATAATATTAATGGCAGATTTCTCTAGAAAAATGGTGTGATCATGATTACAAGAATCCCAGATATTTTATTTGGACATTTTCAATTTCAAATTGTTTTATTCACAAAATTAAATGTCCCTGAGAAACCCAAATATTCATAAACACATTGCTTAATTGTATCACAGAACTCAACATCTCTATTTTTAAGAATTAGTGTTTGTGATAGTCACCAACCATTCTGTGAAAATAATTTCAGTGTATTCTGCTCAGTTCATACAAAATTAAATTTATAATATTATGTATTTCATTGGCAAATTGAACAGCCTAGCATTTGATCCCAATATCTTGGGAAAAGATACTCTCTAAGTAACAGTGGTCCTGCCAGAGTTTTCACAATCTAGCCAGATCTCCAAGACCTGCCAAGTTCTAAATGTAGTAGAATAAACACAGGCACACTTTCATGGAGAGAGTGTGCCCGTTTTTAATCATCCCTTTAATCACCTCCAACATCTGCCAGTTTTTCTCTTTCTGAAAGTGCTGCCACTTTAGCATGACCCCCAAGAGGCAGGTGCAATATATAAAAAGCATGGTGTGGTACTTTCCAATTGAGTCCCTCTTGGCTTTCAATTGAATGATGTCCCAGCCTGGTTTGGCTGAGATCAGGCAGGTAACTCCTCTCCCCTACCATTCAATTTGACAACACCACAGGAGTACTGGAGTCCTGAAGGCTTTCTAGCAGTTCCTGAAATAAAATAACATAAAGGAGAAATATCTGAACAGGTGGTTCAGAATTCAAAATGACAAAAATAGTGTGATATAGCTGGACACTAATCTACACATGAACAAAAATAAACAAATCAGAAGAACTATGTAAGATTCATCAGCAAATCAGATGCCTTCATATAAAATAGCAATTCTGATTGCAGATTAACTGGGGGGGATGAAGTATTGGAGACAGTTTACAAATCAGATAGATTCAAAGAGTGCTCCTACTGGGGCTTGGCTTAGAATAAATCCTGCCTGAGTACCCTGAAATTCTGAGTTTAAATAATCAATTACTATTGATTTTTCACTTTTGTTCTGCCAACATTTGGTTATTCCCTGGGTCACATAGCCTTGCCATTTGAGCTAAAGTCAATAAATAATTTATTCATTCATTAGAATCTGTAGAGGTAGAATGCAATGCTGAAAAATTACATTTAAGATTTTCTACAGTAAATATCAATCATCTTGTGTGGGATTTTAATGTTCATGACAAATCTGGGTTACAGACACCAACAAGATAAACTTATGTCTTGTGAGGGACTGGCTTTGATTAATTGAATTGCATTACTGCCCGATAAAAGTGACTTAGAAAGAGTCCAACAATAACTTTTTGGACTTTGTAGCAGGATTATGAATATTAATTTGCTCATATATTAACAATCATGAAGTATTGTCATTATATTCTTTATAATTCTTGAAGGCATCAGATACAAATAGAGTATTATGGTCTGACTTCTATTGGCCAAGTCCATTTCAATGATAAGCTGTTGGTAAGAGCATAGAAGTAAAGATTTCTGTAGGAATATCAAAGTATAATAGCTCCCACTTTGTCTAATGGTACAACTAGTGCTCATGAAACCATCTTGATTAACTAGGAAAAGTTTATTCATTTCTTATTTATTACATTTGCTCTAAGTATTCTCTTTAATTTTTATGCAAAAACACCAGAATGCCTCACAGTGCTTTTCAGTAAGCAGAAAGCTATAGCTCTATCAATCACTTCCAATAATAATATTGGGGTTTTTTTCAGTTGTTTTTTTTACGTATATAAAGATGGTAAATGTTGCTCAGAATATTTTGGTAAATTAATAATGTTCTATTTCATCATATCATTTATCAATTGTTTTTAAAGATGTGTAAGAGTTATTTGTTGATTTCTACCTGGAAACCTCTTTGAAGGTAACAAGTGGTATACAGTCTTAACCACATTCTTACTTTTTTCCATGATTCAGTATGTAAAACTCTTAAATTTATGATTATGGAAACTTCTTGGCTCTTCTATATCTTTCTTAATATTATGTAGTGTTTCTATAGTGCTTTTACAATTACAGAATTTTTCTCATCCATTTTCCATTCTATCCCCACATCAGGCATTTCCTCTGTTTTACTCCTGAGGAAACAGATACAAAAAGATTAAGTGAAACCAAGATGTAAAAACATTACTTGTAGAATTCAAATTAGAACCCATCATTTTCTCCACTAGATCGCGGTCTCCATTTGTCCTGCTTGAGTTAAACTTTGAGGATAATTCCTCCTATACACTCATTAGTTCCAAACAATGTTACATAAATTCAATGAAGTTTTGGGTACACAATCTCAATCCAGGACAATGAAGATGTGCCATTATGCTCAACTTTTAAAAATTAACTTATGAGTATTAATTTATAAAATTAACAAAATCATAGCTCATATGAACAAGATTTTCTTCTCCTAAATGAACTATTAATGTAAAGTTGGATTTTCCAAAAATGACCATATATCTTATGTTTCCATTGTAATTTTTTCAAAGGATTTTAAGTTGTGGGGAGAAGGTTAAGCCTTGAAGAAAATACATAAAACAAATATTTCCCTTAAGTTTCTTTCCATTAGCAACCACTAGGAACCCACATGTGGATATTCCAAATCCATATCCCATCACCAAAAGTGCATATTTTAAGCAATTCTTTAGATTCTTATGGATTTTTGTTCTTTTTCACACCGAGTAATTCATTCCTATATTAAGACTGACATTTTGAATCAGAAGATATTTTTATCAAATAAAAAATTAAATGATTGACTATCTCAACATTTTCATTTTACAAACACAAAATGTCGATTTCAAAGATAGATTCAACAGTGTTTTTTGTGACTCTAAATGATATTTTCTTTCTGCTTTTTCAAAACAGGAAAAGAAATTAAGTGAGGGTTTGTGTGGCATACAAGTGAACACAATTAAGGAAACCCTCATTGTTGTCTTCTGAATAGACTTGTCACATTACTATTCACAGCTTTGTCTAGTGACAGTGGAATATCAAAAAGATACTGAATAATATAGCAAAAATCTATTGTGCTACTGAGATCTAATCTTTGTCTGAATGTAATTGCCTTATTAAAAGATTTGCAAGCTTACTCTTTCTGTGATTCTAAAATAAGCTAAGAAAAACCATGCTGTAAAACTGCAACTATAGTCTCTATGATATGGCAACAGCCTGTAAGTCAAACTGAAAATTAAAACCCCATTCCATGGTTCCCCAACAATGGCATGGATGCTTCTAGTCCTACAATTATCCCTGGTGGTATGAATGGCATTTGGAAGACTTTCTTCCCATGAACTTAGCTTAGAGCGCCTGAGGAACTGCTTATGTAAATACGAGTATCTCATTTAGATTGTAATTTATGTTATGTAGCAGTGTCTGATTCTTCATACCTGTTCATTATAGCTAGTAGATTCAGGATAAGCTCTTTTGTCTTTTTCTCTACCCTCTACCCCGAAACACCTTGCTCTAAGCCTTCCTAGGGGGAGAACAGTTTCACTGTTCAGTGGAAGTAAAGAAGTAATTGCACATACTGATGCCAATGCCCATTACAAATTGTCAGCTTTAGTAAATAGTGTAAGTGAATGAATCTTCTTCTACTTTTTTTTTTTTGCCCTTCAGTCTATTCCTTTTTTATATATTGTAATGTTTTACTTTTATGATACTATAAAAGGCATTGCTTCCCACTCCCCTCACTCCCTTCACTCAGGTATAATAAGACATAATACATTCTCCACAGAAATAATAGCATTAATTCACTTCAGTTGTGACCTCAAGTCTTTATTTGTAATTGAGAAATGAACAACAAACCATTTCAATTTTCTATAATACAGCTATCTCATTTAGGAAACAGTAGGCATTTAACACAACCCCTTCAATATGAGTGGATTGAAGTAGGAAAGCCGGTGAGGATTCATGTGTATTTTAGCACTGTGTAAGTCAGAAGAATTCTTTGTTATGCATCCAGCCTTGGTGGGTTTTGGTATATATTAGATATGTATAAAACCATGATGTATAAATCAGAGAAAGTTTTTCTTCAGTGTTCCCTTTGCACTTCAATAGCATGGGGGCAATCTAGTCGCATAATTGTGAATTTATAACTGCTTGTTTGCTGAAATGAAAGTATAAAGTTAAGTCTACTCAAACTATGACTCATCATGATGATCACCTGGAAACATCAACTTAACACTGAAAATTACATATGAGCTCATGTTCAAAACATAAAAATTTGACATACCAACTACATAAAATGGTATTTATTCAGTGAAAGTATTAACAAAATTCCAACAATGGAAGCTTGTTTATAATAATAAGTTTCTCCTTACAAATTCAGATTTTGGTTAGCTGTTATGGAAGTTAGGACTATATAACTGTCCTTAAAAGAACATTTGTATTCATATTATAGTTATATGAAATAAGACCAAATATATTTGCACATAATTTGCATGTGCCAATATATCTGTGCCTTCATTTTAAATAGTAACAGTTTAAACATAATTATTGCTTCCTAATAGAAGGCCATCACTTCATTTTTTTCACTTCCTTTTTCCTCAAATCCTCACTAGATGGGAAATTGGAAGACAGAAGAAGATGACTATAATATATTAATAGTCTCACAAGTGAA
The DNA here is from genome assembly GCF_949774975.1 of Lagenorhynchus albirostris. NCBI lineage: Eukaryota > Metazoa > Chordata > Mammalia > Artiodactyla > Delphinidae > Lagenorhynchus > Lagenorhynchus albirostris. Next base: position 72,459,448 of record NC_083101.1, on the reverse strand, counting down.
TGTCTAACTGTTAGTGTCCTTGAGCAAAAATGAGGTAAATGCTGTCTTATAGTAAGATTAACCCAAGTCTGTCAAGCACATAGTACACAATTGTCCAATTGAAGCAAAATTAATGTGATAAAATTTAGGGGCTCTAACTTTATGCAATTCTGGCAAAGCCATTCATTCATTTTCTTTCCAAAAATCTCTTGGATTAGCTGGAAAAATGTAAGCAAAGAGGAATATCCACTCCACCTTATCCCATCAGCATGGTTTAACCAAATTAAACACTCAATATCCTCGGGTACCCAAACTTAGATGGACAATTCTGATGTAAAAGAGGGAGCTATTAATAATTGTACCAAGACAACAAGCATAAACAGAAGTGTCTTGTGAACACTAGGAAGTATGTGTACTATATCCATCAGCCTAATCTCCCCTTTTCCAGGGCGGGATACACTCACTCTTTTCTCTTAGAACAGAGGTAGTGGGGAATATATATGATGCTGTTAACGTATCTCAGATGATGAAGGCTTAACTACTCCTGGAGATATCCTTCTGTAGTCAAAGGGGTATAAACTGAAAAGTTTTAATCTTTTAGTATCTCAATTTTTCTTCTGCAAAATGAAGATATTGGAATGGATAGTTTTAAGATCTCTTTTCTGTTATAATATGCTTGGATTTCCCACATGAACTTGAAGTTCTGTGTTGTTAGGAAGAGGAAAACACAGTGAATGTTTTGCTCCTTGTTTTAAAAAATGTTAGTCATACACTAAACATAGGAAAATATCACTTTTTTTTTCTCTTAAATGTGAAATCCTTGACGGCCTGTTTTTAGAGATGATACATAAGCTTGCGTTCTAACATCTTCAAGGGAAAAAACTTTTTTTTTACTAAAATCTAAGTATAGAGCAAAATCAAAAATAATAAATTGAAGGTGATACAAATATTGTCATAAATTTATAACGTTTTAACTATTTTATAAGACAAATACTGATAAATAAATCTCTTCAAATTATGCCAACATCCATCCTCTTCTGAGTTTATATCCTTGTATATAGACTTCTACACCTTCAGTAGAGATTTTCTCTCTCCCATTTCTGAAACAAATTACTTAATCTTTGAAATATTGAATACTCATTTGTTTCACACAAGACAGGAATTTTTCTTAAGTCTCATAGGTTCCTTACAAGCAAGATCAGTTATATTAAAGCTTTATTTGAAGACAATTACTTGAAGCAGATATGGAAGATTTAAAAATTAAATCATTAAAATGCATCCAGTACAATCTCATGAATATTCATGGTAAGTTTTCCATTTATTGGCAGCAGTTGATTATGTATTTTGTCCAACTTTTATTTATTTATTTATTTATTTATTGCGGTACGTGGGCCTCTCACTGTTGTGGCCTCTCCTGTCACAGAGCACAGGCTCTGGACACACAGGCTCAATGGCCGTGGCTCACGGGCCCAGCCGCTCCACGGCATGTGGGATCTTCCCGGACCGGGGCACGAACCCGTGTCCCCTGCATCAGCAGGTGGACTCTCAAACACTGTGCCACCAGGGAAGCCCTCAACACCCATTTTTGATAAAAACTCTCCAGAAAATGGGCAGAGAGGGAAACTACCTCAACATAATAAAGGCCATATATGACAAACCCACAGCAAACATCATACTCAATGGTTAAAAACTGAAAGCAGGAAGAAGGAAGGATGTCTTCAGGAAGAAGACAAGGATGTCTACTCTCACCACTCTTACTCAACATAGTTTGGAAATCCTAGCCACAGCAATCAGAGAAGAAAAAGAAATAAAAGGAATACAAATTGGAAAAGAAGAAGTAAAACTGTCACTGTTTGCAGATGACATGATACTATACATAGAAAATCCTAAAGATGCCACCAGAAAACTACTAGAGCTAATCAATGAATTTGGTAAGGTTGCAGGATACAAAACTAATGCACAGAAATCTCTTGCATTCCTATACACTAACAACAAAAAATCAGAAAGAGAAATTAAGGAAACAATCCCATTTACCATTCCAACAAAAAGAACAAAATACCTAGGAATAAACCTACCTAATGAGGTGAAAGACTTTTACTCAGAAAACTATAAAACACTGCTGAAAGAAATCAAAGATGACATAAACAGATGGAGAAATATACCACGTTCTTGGATTGGAAGAATCAATGTTGTGAAAATGACTATACTACCCAAAGCAATCTACAGATTCAGTGCAGTCCTTATCAAACTACCAATGGCATTCTTCACAGAATTAGAACAAAAAATTTTACAATTCGTATGGAAACACAAAAGACCCCTAATAGCCAAAGCAATGTTAAGAAAGAATAATGGAGCTGGAGGAATCAGGCTCCCTGACTTCAAGCTATACTACGAAGCTACAGTAATCAAGACAGTATGGTACTGGCACAAAAACAGAAATACAGATCAATGGTACAGGATAGAAAGCCCAGAGGTAGAACTACGCACATATGGTCACCTAATTTACAGCAAAAGAAGCAAGAACATCCAATGGAGAAAAGACAGCCTCTTTAATAAGTGGTGCTGGGAAAACTGGACAGCTACGTGTAAAAGAATGAAATTAGAACAATACATAACACCATACACAAAAATAAACTTCAAATAGATTAAAGATCTAAATGTAAGACCAGACACCATAAAACTCTTAGAGGAAAACATAGGAAAAACACTCTATGACATAAACCACAGCAAGATCTTTTTTGACCCACCTCCTAGAGAAATTAAAATAAAAATAAATGGGACCTAATGAAACTTAAAAGCTTTTGCACAGCAAAGGAAACCATAAACAAGATGAAAAGACAACTCTCGGAATGGGAGAAAATGTTTGCAAATGAAACATCAGACAAAGGGTTAATCTGCAAAATATACAAACAGCTCATGGAGCTCAATACCAAAAAAAAAAAAAAAAAAAATCCAATTGGAAAATGGGCAGAAGACCAAAGTAGACATTTCAGCAAAGAAGACATACAGATGGCCGTGAGGCACATGAAAAGTTGCTCAACATCACTAATTATTAGAGAAATGCAAATCAGATCTACAATGAGGTATCAGCTCACACTGGTCAGAATGGCCATTATCAAATAATCTAGAAACAATAAGTGCTGGAAAGGGTGTGGTGAAAAGGGAACCCTCCTGCACTGCTGGTGGGAATGTAAGTTGTTACAACCACTATGGAGAACAGTATGGAGGTTCCTTAAAAAGCTACAAATAGAACTACCATATGACCTAGCAATCCCACTGCTGGGCATATACCCTGAGAAAACCATAATTCAAAAAAAGACATGTACCACAATGTCCATTATAGCCCTATTTACAATAGCCAGGACATGGAAACAACCTAAGTGTCCATCAACAGATGAATGGATAAAGAAGATGTGGCACATATATACAATGGAATATTACTCAGCCATAAAAAGAAACAAAATTGAATTATTTGTAGTGAGGTGGATGGACCTAGAGTCCGTCATACAGAGTGAAGTAAGTCAGAAAGAGAAAAGTAAATACCGTATGGTAACACATACATATGGAATCTAAAAAAATGGTTCTGATGAACCTAAGGGCAGGACAGGAATAAAGACACAGACGTAGAGAATGGACTTGAGGACATGGGGAGGGGGACAGGTAAGCTGGGACGAAGTAAGAGAGTAACATTGACATATATACACTACCAAATGTAAAATTGATGAACCTAGTGGCAGGGCAGGAATAAAGACATAGAGAATGGACTTGAGGATGCAGGAGTGGGAGCGTGAAGCTGGGGCGAAGTGAGAGTAGCATCAACATATATATATTACCAAATGTAAAATAGATAGTTAGTGGGAAGCAGGCACATAGCACAGGGAGATCAGCTCGGTGCTTTGCGACGACATAGAGGGGTGGGATAGGGAACGTGGGAGGGAGGCTCAAGAGGGAGGGGATATGGGGATATATGTACAACAGAAACTAACACAATATTGTGAAGCAATTATTCTCCAGTAAAGATCTTTTTAAAAAAAAGAAACAAAAAAACACCATGTACACATTTCTTAATTAACCTGCTGATACTTTCAATAATATTTTCAACTTTATGGTTTTTAAATGATAGCTATATATGGAGTTCTAGTAAAATAATTTTTTTTGTAAAATAATTTTTACTCTAACTTTTTGTTTTAAATTTTACCATATTTTATTATAAAATTAACATATAACTATTACCTAAATTTTGTAAAGTAGAGAAAAATAAAAGGAAAAACGTACATCCAGTATCCCAACATCTAGCGACAGTCCTTATTACCCTTTTGGTAATCTTCCTTCTGGTCATTATTCCATAGATTCTTTTAAAATTGGTTCCAATTACAATGTGTAAAACTGTGAATCCTGAATTTAACATTTCACATCATAAAATGTTTCTTATATTAATATAAACTATGCATGAATGTCAATTTAAAGGATGTTATGAGAATTACATGAAGTAAGGCATGGAAAGGACTTAGTATAGCTCATGATACACAGTAACTGCATGTCAGCACATGTCAGCTACCATCTTCACATTATATTTATTATATAATATGCAACCATAAGGCTCTACCATAATATACATAACCATCTAATTATTAAAAGATACTTAGTTTCCTTACATTATTTTTAGCTTTAAAGATAATGCTGTATTTGGCATATTTTGTACATAAAGCTGTTTCCATATTTTTTCTTATTTCCTTAGAGGAAAATTCCAGAACAGAATTACTGAATAAAATGGATGTTCATTGTCAAAGGCTTTTAATATACATCACCAAATATTTTGCAGAGGGTTATTCAACTTCTACTCCCACAAGCAGTGTATAAGATTGGCCCTTTCATGGCACCCTCACTAATATTTAATAATCTCTGTTTTTTTTCCTTGGTGTACATTCATCTACTTCAATCATGTTCTTAGCTATATCCGTCTCTAATACCATATCAACTTTTTTATTTTGAAGAGTGAACTTATTGACATAATTTAAGAGTACCAGAAAAGACAGAAAAGTAATACAAAGAATTCTCCAATATCCTTTACCAGATTCCCTAAATGTTAGCATTTTATTACAATTGCTTTATCTTTTTTTTTCTCCTTCTCTCTCTCTGTAAATATAGATATAATTCTTTTCTGAAATGTATAACAGTAAGTTGCATAAATGACACTCCTTTACCTATAAATACTTATTTTACATGTGTACAGTACAATTATCAATATCAGTAAATTAACATTGACACAATAATATCTAATCAACAGATTAGACTTTAAAGTATTTGTGCTATCTCAAGATTGGTTTCTATTTTCAGGGTTTTTTTTTCTGAACTATAGGTCACATTTTCCTGTTTTTTTGCATGACTAGAAAAAAAATTGCTTTATGTATTGGACATTGTGGCTGACACACTGTAGAGACTGAATCTTGTTATCTTCCTTTGAAGAGTTTTGAGATTTTGTTCTAGCATAAAAGTTGACTTGGTAGTACTCAAACTCTAAACTGTCTCCCCTTAGCTTTCCAACGTGATATCTCCTAGACTCCTCAGAGTCTTCCTCACGCATGCCCAGTTCAGGGGTTAGCCAAAGATTTTACAGATTTAGGGGCTCCCCACACTGTGGAGCCCTCTTTTATGTCATTTACCCCTTCAATTTTAAGCTACTCTGAGGGCCCTAAATGCCATACTTTATACCACAAGCCAATAATTCTGTGTTTCTTTACTTAAGCTGTCCTGCATTGCTAGGACTAGGAAAGGTCCTCAGGGAAAAGTCTATAATAAATGTGGGTATTACTCAGTGCAGTCTTCTTTCAAGGATCAAGTCACTTTTAGTATCTTTTCCTGCTTTTGGTTAAACTCCATGCCTTCCTTTTTTTTTTTTTTTTTTCTTTTTTTTTAAACTTAATCCTCGGTTTACAATTGTTACATATATTTGTTACATTTCTTACATATAACATACAAATGTTACATATATTGTGGTTATTCCAATACAAGATCCATGGCTACTACTGGAACCAGAATCTAATAGTTTTTTTAGTCTACATGATAATCTAACAGATTTACAGCAGCATTTCACAAAGTATGTTCTCTAGAACCCAAGTAGTTCCTTAAAACAATCAAGAGGAGGTTGTTATGTGGTCAAACAACCCTGCCTGGTCTTTCATCCACTACGCCTGTCAGATATTTACAATTGCATAAGTATATTAAAGGATATTCTAAGTCCTTAAGTAAATAAAACTATTAAACTTTAATATTCAGTGTTTCATTGATTTAATAAATATTTATTAACTCACATTTTAGTGTTTTTTTCCAGGCATATCTCATTTGGAACTCTCTTTTATTTTCTTTTAACACTTTCATATTCCATAACCTAGTGTTCTTTGTAACACACTTTTAAAATATTGCATTAAAAGTATGGCCCTTACCTAGATTTTTAATTTTATCTCCTAGAATTTAATTTTAAAACTTTGCTGTTACAGAAAACTGGTGTATTACCACATAAACTCATCATATTTGTTTTCTACCTCTATGATTTTATTTAGGACAATTATATTTATCAATATAGTTTCTCCTTAACTGATTAATTTATACTTCCCAATTATTTTACCATGAAAGTGGATACATTTCACTTTTTCCCTTAAAACCAGAATCCCACTAAAGATCTAAGACAGTTCATAATATTTCTCCCATAGGTGTAGCACATATTAGAGAGCATGCAGAATAAAAGTGAAAGCAGAATTACAACACATAAGGCAAAATGTCTTTTGTTGTTTTGTTATCCAGTAGTATAAAACAAAGTACCCCAAAACTTAGTGCCTAAAACAGTGAACAACTTCATGCTAAAACATTTGAAAATTTAGATGAAAATGAAGACTTCCTAGAAAGTATAACTTATAAAACTAATTCATGCAGAAATAAAATTATCTGAGTAGTCCTATTCTATTGAAGAAATTGAATCCAAATCAAAAATCTTGCCACATGGAACACTCCAGGCCCAAATGATATCACTAAGGAAGATTTCCAAACATTCAAGGAATAAACCATTCCAGTCATATTCAAGTCTTCCAAAGATTAGGAATAGAGGTTATAATCCCTAAATCATTTTATGAGGCTATCATAAGCTCATGTATGATATATTTATTAGAGAGCTCAGCCTGTAATTGCCTTCTCCTGTGCTGTCCTTCTCAGCATGTCAATGATTCCAGTTTTTCATTATGTAAACATGTAAAATATAGCATATACATTCAATATTAACTCACATTTCTGAGGTAGATTAAGAGGTACAAACTTCAGTTACAAAATAAATGAGTCGGGCTTCCCTGGTGGTGCAGTGGTTGAGAGTCCGCCTGCTGATGCAGGGGACACGGGTTCATGCCCCGGTCCGGGAAGGTCCCACATGCCGCGGAGGAGCGGCTGCGCCCGTGAGCCGTGGCTGTTGAGCCATCGCATCCGAGGCCCGCGTACCGCAAAAAATAAATAAATAAATAAATAAATGAGTCACAAGTATGAAATGTATAGTGTGGGGAGTATAGTCAATAACTATGTAATATCTTAGTAGGAGACAGATTGTAACTAGACTCATTGTGGTGATCATTTGGAAATGTATAGAAATATCAGATTACTATGTCATGTAACAGGAACTAACATAGTGTTGTAGGTCAATTATAATTCAAAAACAAACTCATAGAAAAAGATCAGATTTGTGGTTACCAGAGGCAGGGGAGGTGGTAGGGGAAGAGAGAATTGGAGGAAAGCAGCCAAAATGTACAAACTTCCAGTTATAAGATAATTCTAAGGATATATAAGGATATACAACATGATAAATATAATTAACACTGCCGTATGTTAATTTTTTTCTATTTCTTTAATTTTGTATCTACATGAGATAATGAATGTTCATTAAACTTACTGTGATAATCACTTCATGATGTATGTGAGTCAAATCATTATGCTGTACACCTTAAACTTATACAGTGCTGTATGTCAATTATATCTCATTGAAACTGGAAGAAAAAATACATTACTTACATTAAAAACTAATTAAACATTAACATGTGTTAATGTATGATGATCAGTTCCTCTCAGTAAAATTAAGGGACATAGATGATTGGATTATAGGCAGTCTTTTTCCTTTAGATTTGCTGGATATACAGTCAGCCTTCCACATCTTCAGGTTCCACAAACTCGGGTTCAGCCAAACGCAAGTGGAAAATATTCGGGAAAAATATTTCAGAAAGTTCCAAAGAGCAAAACTTGAAATTTGCTGCATGCCATCAACTATTTACATAGAATTTACATTGTATTTACAGCTATTTACATAGCATTTACATTATATTAGGTATTATAAGTAATCTAGAGGTGATTTAAAGTATACGGGAGGATGTGCATAAGTTACATGCAAATACTTCACTTTATATAAGGGACTTGAGCATCCTCAGATTTTGTTATCCTAGGGCGGAAGGGCTGGTCCTGGAACCAATCCCCATAGATACCAAGGGACAATTGTAACAAGGAAAGGAAAAAAGGTTTTTAATGTGTGTTCTGTTTTCTTCTCTTTCTCCCTATAGCTGCTGAAGATAATTTTGTCATTGCCCATTTAGATTCTTTCCCTTCCTGCTTAGAACTCCTTCTTTGCTGGACCTGTTCTTTTGTGATGCAAAATATAAGAATGAGAGAGTGAGAGAGGGAAGAAGGAGGGAATCCTTAGCCACAAAGTTCACATCTATTTACATAACAAAGAACTAGGAGAGAGGGGACAGGGAGATTAGAAGACCTGGGTATCTGGGAGAGTTCTGGGAGGTTCCTAAGTATGATCCTTCAGAGAAATCTTTACAAGATGAGTAAGGTGTATTTTAGAGAGTATAGTTTGGTAATATAAATTTGATCCCCTTTTTTCTTCTATAGATGCAGGTAAAGATTGAAATTACTTCTTAGTGACCACTGTAGTAGTAAGTATTGTTACAGTATTAGTCTTTATTTATGACACACTTCAAAGAATAAGCAATGTGGAGCACTACAGTGAGCATGTTCCATTTTTCACAATATTAAAAGAAAAAATTAACCAGATATCAGCTGGGGGATCCCCATGTTTGTGACCTGAGCAAACTTGGCTGATCTGATTTACAAAATACAAAACTCTACCCAAAATTACAACAAATTACTGAGGGGCTTATGTTCTCAAAGCTTCTTTAGCCACCTTGGTTCTTGCTGCCATGTTGCAGAGCCTGAACCTGGAATGAAACTTAACCCTCACTCCACTGTACACACACACACTAATGGCATGAAGTATTCATGAGTTTAATGGTTAATTACTGACTTGGGAGGGGAGGATGAGAAACAGGCTTATATCTCAGCAATTCAAACAATTTCCCATGGAATATTAAGTCTGAACTACCTTTAAATACCCTTATGCCATCCTACTATTGCAATATAGTCCCAGGTTTTCCCCCAGCTTCCTGCTACTCCTGCCTCTTCTCTCTTTCTCCATTCTTCATGCAGAGGAACTTGCCCTCTTCTGATGATGAAAATACTAGTTAACATCTATTGAATATTTCATATATTTCAAACACAGTGCTAAGCGTTTTATACGTATTACCATACTTATTCTTCACAACAATCCTAGGAAGTAACTATTAATATTGTTATCCTTTTTACAGATGAGGAAACCAAAAGGCCTAGTAGTTTTTCCAAGTTTACACAGCTAGTAGTAGAGATGGAATTTGAACAAATGCAGTTTGATTCTAGAGCCTATCCTTTGAACCACTAGACTATGCTGCCTCCAACTATAGTATGTGAACTTGGCAACTGCCACAACTTGCAACAAAATACAATTTATTCCACATGAGCTTTTTACCCGAAACCCTTCTCACCAAGAGAGGAATTCTGAGGCCAATTGCTAGGATGATAAAATATTTTCCCATCTCATTAAACTTATATTTTTAAAGCTTGAGACGAAAATCTGGCATGAAACAAACAACAAAAATTATTATTTGATCACACTAAGGATATTTATATTGACAGAGCAATACTTAGACTCAAAGCATGATGATCTCCTTGGGGAATAGAAGACAAGAGGGAAGGATGGGGAAAGGACTGGGAGCAGAGAGGATCTGAAATGGAACTTGTATCCTAAACTGAGTTAGGTCCTAGGGAAACTGTCCTGGTTGCAAAAGTAAAGCCATGTAAACAATGTTGTATCCTACATATATAGCTTTAGTATTCTCAGCCCATTAATTGGAGATCAGAGTCAGGAAATATAGGAATCAAACAATAATTAGGCATTAATGAGCTAGATGGTAGAAATGCAGGAATTCATTGTTCAGTATAAGTTGAGCTGAGGGGAGGAAACTGGTAATATAAGATCTAAGGCAGAAGTTAGCTTTATTGACTGGACAAACACAGAGTAGGGGAAGCTACAAAGGAGTTCCTAAAAACATTAGCCCCTGAACATGAGAGTTATGTGGGCATCTGGAGGTTTTTGTACCTGTCAGGGTTCTTCAAAGAATCAGAACTAATAGGAGATTAGATAGATATAGATAGATAGATAGATATAGATAGATAGTTGACATTGATAGATAGAGATGTTATTTATAGATCTTATATTATTCTTATATAGATAGGTAGGGATAGTATATATAGAGATAGATAGACACATATACATGTGTATATATATATATATGGAATTGCCTTATGCAATTGGGGGAGCTGGCAAGTCTGGATTTTGAAATCTGTAGGGCAGATCAGCAGGCTGGAAACTCAGGCAGAATTTCTACATCACAGTCTTCAAACCGAATACCTTTGGCCAGGGAAACATTAGTTTTATGCTCTTAAAGCAACTGATTCATGTTATCTAGGGCAATCTCCTTAACTTAAAGTCAGCTGATTGTAGATGTTAATTACAGCTACAGAATATCTTCAGAGGAACAGCTAGGCTGTTGTTTAACCAAAAACTGGGCCCTGTATCTTAGCCAAGTAGATATAAAATAAACCGTCTCAGTATTCTTCGGAGACATTAGATTTTACATCTAGCTACTAGGGGAAAAAAATGTGGAGCAACACAGGTGATTTGCCTCAGTCAAGAAAGACTCAGGACTGAGAGGAGGGAACCAGACTGGTGCTGGTTCTTTGAGCTGGACCTTTCTCTTAGAAGCTAGTGAAATGGGAGGCAGTACAGAATAACTTAGAGGATCATGGTTCTAAATGTTAGGTTAAATGGGAATCACCCGGGAAATTTGTTAATCCCTGTGTTTTTATTCTGTGAATGTGTGCTGGAATCTGTATTTTAACAATCATCTCAGGTGATGCTGATGCAGTTCACACAAAAATGACACTTGAGGAACAACTGAAGTTAATAATGACATTCATCCCATGACTAAAAGAGAAAGTGAATTCCTAAACATAATACAGTCTCAGCGAGGACAAGCTTCACCCACCAAAATGATAGAATGACCAGCTAGACCCGAATCTTATCAGCCCGCTGAAGGAAGATAAGCTCTATAAAACAAAAGGAAGCGATGGCCTAGATATGCCAAATGAATTTAATTTCAGAAGAGCCATTTTTGAATGTACAAATGGAATCAGAACAAGTCACAATTGAAAGCCAATTAAGGATATGGCCTGTACCCTACTTCCTATCCCTACGCCTTTCATTTGTTTGTGGTAATAAAATTAGAGCATAACATAGAGAAATAGAACAAAGTAACTGCAATGCTAACTGAACAGTTTGTTCTCTGTACCCAGTTTTCAAAACTGCTGTTTATGAAAAAAAAAACTTCATTCTTCTTGCCAAATGAGATACTCACCAGTTTGAATGACTTACATAGGGTATATTAGACTGCAAGCATACCAAAGACAAAGCTTCTAATAGAAGATGAGCTTGAAATAAAATTGTAACTGAATTACCGTTGGTAATAGAGAATGGAAAGTAGAATCAAACTTTCATCTTATGGCAAAGCATTATTATTATCACGTGTTTGAAACCATTGTTGTAGCCATGCAAGTAGAAAAATAAAAATTTTTCCCCCTTTGAACTCGATCTAATTCATAATTGCCATCCACGGACCTCTAACCAGTTTCCTATCTTTTAGAATCATGGATTTCTAGAACTTTTAATTTGTAAGTGGGCTTGATACAGGTATATCTTGTATATATTGCAGGTTTGGTCCCAGACCACTACAACAAAGCAAATATCGAAATAAAGCAAGTCACATGATTTTTTTGGTATCCCAGTGCACGAAAGTTATGTTTGCACTATACTGTAATCTATTATGTGTGCTATAGCATTACGTCTAAAGAGATAATGTGCATACCTTAATTAAAAAATACTTTATTGCTGGAAAAATACTAACCATCATCGGAGCCTTTCAGCAAGCCTCAATCTTTTTGCTGGTGGAGGATCTTGCCTCGATGTTGACGGCTGCTGACCAGGTGGTGATAGCTGAAGGCTGGGTGGCCGTGGCCATTTCTTAACATAAGACAACAGTGAAATTTGCTACACCAATTGACTTTTCCTTTCACAATTTCTCTGTAGCTTGCAATGCAATTTGATAGCATTTTACCCACAATAGAATTTCTCTTAAAATTGGAGTCAATTCTCTCAAATCCTGCTGTTGCTTTATCAACTAATTTTATGTAATAGTCTATATCCTTTATTGTCATTTCAACAGTCTCCACAGTGTCTTCACCAGGGGTAGATTCCATCTCAAGAAACCACTTTCTTTGCTCATCCATAAGAAGCAACTCCTCGTAGGTTCAAATTTTTATCAGGAGATTGCAGCAAATCAGTTACATCTTCAGACTTCACTTCTAATTCAAGTTATCTTGCTATTTTCACGTCTGCAGTTATTTCCTCCACTGAAGTCTCAAACCCTTCAAAGTCATCTATGAAGTTTAGAATCAACTTCTTCCAAACTCCTGTAAATGTTGTTATTTTGACATCTTCTCATGAATCACGAATGTTCTTAATGGTATCTGGAATGGTGAATCCTTTGCAGAAGGTTTTCAGTTGACTTTGCCCAGATCCATCAGAGGAATCACTATCTATGGCAGCTAGAGCCTTATGAAATGTATTTCTGAAATAATGACTTGAAAGTCTGAATTACTTCTTATTTCATGGGCTACAGAATGGATGCATTGTTAGCAGGCATAAAAACAGCATTAATCTTTTTGTACACCTCTATCAGAGCTCTTGGGTGACCAGGTGCACTGTCAATGAGCAGTAATATTTTGAAAGGAGTCTTTTTTCCCTAGCATCAGATCTCAACAGTGGTCTGAAAATATTAAGTAAACCATGTTGTAACAAGATGTGCTGTCAACCAGGCTTTGTTGTTCCATTTGTAGAGCACAGGCAGAGTAGATTTAACATAATTCTTTTAAAGGCCCTAGGATTTTCAGAATGGTAAATGTGCACTGGCTTCAGTTTAAAGTCACCAGCTGCATTAGCCCCTAACAAGAGAGTCAGCTTGTCCTTTGAAGCTTTGAACATAGGCATTGACTTTTCCTCTCTAGCTATGTAAGTACTAGATGGCATCTTCTTCCAATAGAAGGCTGTTTTGCCTACATTGAAAATCTATTGTATAGTGTAGCCTCCATTGTTAATTATCTTAGCCAGATCATCTGGATAATGTACTGTAGCTTCTACATCAGCACTTCCTGCTTCACCTTGAACTTTTATGTTATGGAGATGCCTTCTTTCCTTAAACCTCATCAGTCATCCTCTGCTCATTTCAAACTTTTGCTCTGCAGCTTCCTCACCTCTCTCAGCCTTCAGAGAACTGAAAAGAGTTAGGGCCTTGCTCTGGATTAGGCTTTGGCATAAGGGAATGTTGTGGTTGGTTTGATCTTCTAACCAGAATTTTGTGGCTGGTTTGATCTTCCATCCAGACCTTTTTCTATATCAGTAACAAGACTGTTTTGCTTTCTTATTCATATGTTCACTGGAGTAGCACATTTAATTTCCTTCAAGAACTTTTCCTTTATATTCACAACTTGGGTGACTGGGCCCAGAGGCCTAGCTGTCATCATTGTTCTTTTTGTTGTTTTCAGTAACCAAAAGTCAAAGAAAAAAAGATTCAAAACAAAAGCAGAAACATTAGTTTTGAAGGTGTTTATGCCAATCATTTGATTTTAGAACTTGTAACTATTGAAATATCATTATTGATAATAAAAATTCTTATATTTAGTGAGTTTCTAGGAAAACCTTTCATGATAAATATTATAATTATTTTTAAATAAATATTAAAAGAGGTGGGAATTATCACTATATGACTGGTCCTTGGAGAAGTCACTGCTTGATCAGGATCACACAGGTAGTGCATTGAAAAATCAGAATTTGGGGCAAGGTCTTCTGAAATAAGGTTCAGTCTTTACAGTGATAAAATAAGGAAAATCAGAGTTAAAAAAGAAATCTATTTTCTATAAAACAGGAAGGGTCCAATCTGAGAACATGAACAAAGGTATATAAGCAAAGGCATTTTGAATCACTGTCCATTATCATATATCTCAAATAAAAAAGATTACCTCTTTCAATTGACATTATGTTCATAAAGTAATGAAATCAAATGAAGGATCTGTTTGTTAAGATATCCCCGTGAATGTTTTCATTATTAAGTATTAACTATTTTAACTATAGTAATTATATATTAATTTATTAATATATTAATAGAATTAATTTTAATTAATGTTACTGTATAATAATTATGTTTTTATAATATATAAATGTATTTGTGTAAGTATACAATATCATAAATATTTATATATTTTATATAATTTTAATATATATAATTATATTTGTTACTCATCAATTATTCTAAACATTTGTTGGGAATCATATTGATATAACATTCACTACACTTAGAAAAAGTCTTTTGGACTTCCCCGGTGGTGCAGTGGTTAAGACTCCACGCTCCCAATGCAGGCAGCCCGGGTTCTATCCCTGGTTGGGGAACTAAGATCCCACATACTGCAACTAAGCCCACATACTGCAACTACTGAGCCCACCAGCTCTACAGCCTGCGTGCTGCGACTAGAGAAGCCTGTGCACTGCAAGTAGAGAAGCCCGTGTGCCACAATGAAGACCCAGCGCAGCCAAAAATAAATAAATAAAGATAGCTTTAAAAAAAAGTCGTGTAAGTCAATATTCATTAAAGTACTCTCCACAGTCCATTTTATTTATGAGGTGAATTATTAGTTTATGATACCTAACGTAAACAATTCCATTACTAATGATTTATCAAAAGGAATTATTTTCTCCCTTTAAATTCCAGTCAGTCAGTCCGTCAGTGTGTAAGTTAGACTACTGCCAAATGGTAAAACAAGTATTTTGAATTATTTATTTTCAGTTTAAGTTTCAGCAAAAAGATAATGTAAGACATCCCTCTAAAGGAATAGTTCACTTTTTGTGAACCATATCTTTAAGCATCTAATTATATTTATACAAACAAGATACATTTGTTTTCTATATTGCTTCAATTCTCCTACATTGTCAAAAATAATTTTTATTAAATATTTTCATGGACACACTTCAAACTTGAAAGAATTAAGCTAAAAATAGCTAACCCATGTTTCTTAAATATAAAGTCATAGAAAAAGAAACATCATTCCAAATTTATATTTCTGTAATCAATGTATTTTCAACAAATTAAAAAATAAAAATTCACAGTTCATTTGTATAGTTCTTTAACTCATGAATGCTGTGTTTTGTTTTCCGTCATAATATTTTGCACTAGATGGTGAAGGAGAAAGCAGGTTCATGAAGAAAAGAAAAAAGAATGTAACAAGGACAGGGTGATTAAGAACAGAAAGGCTAAGGAAAAATAGAGGCCTTGAAAAGTCAAGAATAAAAGTAAAGTAAGAGGCAATTATCATGTTTAGCAATAGAAAAGGAGCCAGAAAACTCTCCATAGGGAAGGGAAAAAGGAGCAAATGGAACATTACAATTATCCCTGTTTTGGGGGCAGGGAGAGGGGATTGGGAACTCTGAAAGTAGTATAATCACAGAGTGAAATACCATAATACGACAATAAAAATGGACAAACTACATCTATAAGTAACAACATGGATGGATTTTATAATATTGAACAAAAGAATACATATTGTATGATTTCATTTGTATAAAATATAAAGCAAATACAACTAAATGATAATGTTAGAAGTCAGGATAGTAGGCAGAGGCAATAGTGACTGGGAAAGGGCACAATCGACATTTCTGATGCTTTGGTGCTGTTCTATTTTTTGACCTGGAAAGTGCTTTTATGGGTTTCACTTTGTGTTAAGTCACTGAGCTATACATTTGCATTTTGTGCACTTCTCTGTGTAGGTGTTAAATTCAAAGTAGAGCTATACAAAGAAGTATTGAGGGAAAAAAAGCAATGAGATGATGACAGGATGCAAAGCTAACCGCTCAACTTCAGTCATACAATTATTAAGGCTCAAATACTAATACTATTTCATCTGCATGGGCATAACTGCCAAGAAAACAAATTTTTTAATTAAAAAATAATTAAACCAGTAAGCTAAAATAGTTTTTAAATGTGAATTTTTAAAACTCCTTTCATTGAATTAAACAAAGTAGGTTTTAAGTAAATTTTAAACGCCAACTACACAGCATTGGCCTTAATGGGGAAACAATAAAAGCATTCTCATTAAATCAGGGACAAGTAAAATACATTCTTTACCATCATTATTGTTGAACACTAATTCATTCATTCAACAAACATTTATTCAGAGTCAATTGGTGCTAGGCACTACTCTAGGCAGCTGGGACAAATCTTTGTCCAGAGCAGCTAAATATCTTGCCTTCATAAAGCTTACAGTATTAGGGGAAAATCAATAAATAAGCAAACAAATAAATAAAGATTTGCCCATGGATAACTTCACAGAATAGAAAAATGAATAGTCCTTATGAAATGATTTTACTTTCCCTTATAGTAAAAGAAATGCAAATTAAAATAATAAGATATAATTTTAAAAATTTATCAGAATGACAAATCAGGAAAGCTGAGTACACACTGTATTGTATTCTCCTGTGTATCAGAAAATAGGTACTTTCATAAAATGCTGGTTGGGGTGTAAATTGATATACGTTATCAAAATTTTTAAAGTATAAATCATTTTACTTAGCAATTCCACTTCTAGGCATTTTTTCTACAGATGTGCTTGCACAGATGAAAAATGACACATGTAAAAAGAAGTACAAAATTGTTGGTAATAGCAAAATATTGGAAAAAACTTAAATGTCCATCAATAAGGAACCAGACAGATAAATATTACAGGATTTTAAAACTGAAGTTTCCACCAAGGTATATATGAAGTTCAAAAAAAAAGTTGTTAGGGCTTCCTTGGTGGCACAGTGGTTAAGAATCCGCCTGCCAATGCAGGGGACACAGGTTCGAGCCCTAGTCCGGGAAGATCCTGCATGCCGCGGAGCAGCTAAGCCCGTGTGCCGCAACTACCGAAGCCCACGTGCCTAGAGCCCGTGCTCTGCAGCAAGAGAAGCCATGGCAATGAGAAGCCTGCACACCACGATAAAGACCCAACGCGGCCAAAAATAAATAAATTTATATTTAAAAAAAAAAAACCCAAAAAACCAAGTTGTTACATGCTGAATTTACAAAGCACACTAAAAAACAATTACTTCATCAAACCTAAAACTTTTTGTTCATCAGAGAACACAGTCAACATGGTGAAAAGGCACCTTACAGAAATGGTAGAAAATATCTGCAAACTATATATTGGAAAAGGTATTAATATTCAGAATATATGAAGAACCCCTAAAACTCAACAACAAAAAATCAAATACCACAATTAAAAAATGGGCAAAGGGGACTTCCCTCTTGGTCCAGTGGGTAAGACTCTGCGCTCCCAATGCAGGGGGCCCAGGTTTGATCCCTGGTGGGAAAACTAGATCCCACATGCCACAACTAAGAGCCGGCGCAGCCAAATAAATAAATATATATTTTTTAATGGGCAAAGGACTTGAATGGACATTTCTCCAAAGATGATATATAGATTGCCAACAACTGTATGAAAAGATGCTCAGCGTAATAAACATCAGAGAAATGCAAATCAAAACCACAATGAGATATCACCTCACCCCCATTAGGAAAAACAGAAAATAAGAAATACTGAAGGGTATTTGGAGAAGTTGGAACCCTTGTACCCTGTTGGTAGGATTGTAAAATAATTGCAACCACTATGGAAAACAGCATGGGAGTTCCTCAAGAAGTAAAAATAGAACTACTATATGACTCAGCAATCCCACTTCCGGGTATATAGTCAAAAGAATTGAAAGCAGGGTATTGAAGAGACATTTGCACACCTGTGTTCACAGCAGCACTATTCACAACAGCCAAGTAATAGA
Source organism: Lagenorhynchus albirostris (assembly GCF_949774975.1). Lineage (NCBI taxonomy): Eukaryota > Metazoa > Chordata > Mammalia > Artiodactyla > Delphinidae > Lagenorhynchus > Lagenorhynchus albirostris. The sequence goes on along the minus strand of NC_083101.1, from coordinate 72,441,093 downwards.
AGCAACCCAAATGCAACCCATTCCATTCTATACAATGGAATACTATGCATCCTTAAAAAAGAAGGAATTTCTTTCACATACTACCACAGAGATGAACCCTGAGGATATTATGCTATGTGAAATAAGTCCAAAAATGACGAATTCTGTATGATTTCACTTATACGAGGTATCTAAAGCAGTCAAATTGATATATATAGAAAGTAGAATGGTAGTTACCAGGGAATACAGACAGGAAGCAAAGGGGAGTTGTTGTTTAGTAGGTATAGACTTTCAGTCCTACAGGATGAACAAGTTCTGGAGATCTGTTCCATAACAATGTAAATAAACACCACTGAACTGTACACTTGAAAATGGTTGAGATGCTAAATTTTATGTGTTTTTTACCACAATAAAAAAATTAAAAATAACCACTAATATTTAAACTGGCATTACTAACAAGCACTTTATATGAGTTAATTCTTTTAAACCTTACAGGAACTTCGTGAGGAACATAATGCTATTATCTCAATTGTACAGATGAGGAAATTGAAGTTCAGAGAATTTAAGTAATTTCACTTGTAACTGGCAAGACCAAGATGTGAATCAAGCCAGCTGATTTCTAGAGTATATTTCTCAAAGACCTAACCATACTACTTCTTCACTACGTACTCAGAGCCAATTTCAAGACTGGTGGATGCCTCAGCCAGATCAAGGTATAAAAATAACTTAGAGAGCCCAGAATTAAACCCACACTATGATCAATTAATCTACAACAAATGAGGCAAGAATATACAATGGAGGAAAGATAGCCTCTTTAACAAGTGGTGCTGGGAAAGCTAGACAGCTACACGTAAAACAATAAAATTAGAATATTCCCTCACACCATATACAAAAATAAACTCAAAAATGGTTTAAAGACCTAAATATAAGACATGACACCATAAAACTCCTAGAAGAGAACATAGGCAGAACACTCTTTGACATAAACTGTAGCAATACTTTCTTAGACCAGTCTCCCAAGGCAAAAGAAATAAAAGCAAAAATAAGCAAATGGAGCCTAATCAAACTTATAAGCTTTTGCACAGGAAAGGAAACCATCAATAAAACAAAAAGATGACTTACAGAATGGAAGAAAATATTTGCCAATGATGCAACTTATAAGAGGTTTATATCCAAGATATACAAACAGCTCGTACAACTCAATATCAAAAAAACAAACAACGCAATAAAAAACTGGGCAGAAGACCTGAATAGACATTTTCCCAAAGAAATACAGATGGCTAACTGGTACATGAAAAGATGTCCAACAGCACTAATTATTAGTGGAATGCAAATCAAAACCATGATGAGGAATCACCTTATACCTGTCAGAATGGCTATCATCAAAATGTCTACCAAAAGGGATTTTTGACCCATTTAAAAAAATTTATCAAGCATTTCTCAAGATTAGCCATTTGATTTACTCAATAATAACAGTCATTATTTTTTAAAAAATTAATGGAATAAATGAGAAAAAAATGCCAATATGAAAAAAAAAGTCTACCAATAATGAATGCTGCAGAGGATGTGGAGAAAAGGGAACCCTCCTACACTGTTGGTGGGAATATAAATTGGTGCAGCCACTATGGAAAACAGTACAGAGATTCCTTAGAAAACTAAAAATAGGACTACCATATGACCCAGCAATTCCACTCTTGGGTATATGTCTAGAAAAAATGAAAACCCTTATTTCAAAAGATACATGCACCCCAATGTTCATAGCAGCACTATTTACAATAGCCAAGATGTGGAAGCAACCAAAGGGCCCATCAAAAGATGACTGGCAGGGCTTCCCTGGTGGCGCAGTGGTTGAGAATCTGCCTGCCAGTGCAGGGGACACGGGTTCGAGCCCTGGTCTGGGAGGATCCCACATGTCGCAGAGCAACTGGGCCCATGAGCCACAACTACTGAGCCTGCACGTTTGGAGCTTGTGCTCCACAACAAGAGAGGCCGCGACAGTGAGAGGCCTGCGCACCATGATGAAGAGTGGCCCCCACTTGCCACAAGTAGAGAAAGCCCACACACAGAAACGAAGACCCAACACAGCCAAAAATAAATAAATAAATAAAATTTAAAAAAAAAAAAAGACGACTGGCTTAAGAAGATGTGATATATACATATGTGTGTGTGTATATATATATATATATAAACATATATGTATATATATATAATGGACTATTACTCAGCCATAAAAAATAATGAAATATTTTTTGCAGAAATGTGGATGAACCTAGAGAATAATTGCTTAGTGAAATAAATCAGAGAAAGATAAATACTATATGATATCACTTATATGTGGAACCAAAAAATAATATAAATGAATCTATATACAAAATAGAAACAGACTCACAAATCTAGAAAACAAACTTATGGTTACCAAAGGGGAGAGGAATTGGGGAGGAACAAGTTAGGAGTATGAGATTAACAGATAAAAATTACTGTACATAAAATAGATAAGCACAAGGATTTACTGCATAGCACAAGGAATTATACCCATTATCTTGTAATAACCTATAATGGAATATAATCTGCCAAAAAATGAATCACTGTCCTGTACACCTGAAACTAACACAATATTGTAAATCAACTGTACTTCAAAAAGAAAAAAACTCAGAGTATGGAAACAGAGAGGATTTTGTGAAGAAAATTTTTTGGAGAGAAGTTTTGCACTGATGTGAAGGGGAAAGAATGAGGGATTTTCCCTCTTTCAGCTCAAGGAAGGAGCGGGGCCAAATGCAAAACTTAAGGGAGCTATCTTTTGGCTATTATAAATAATGCTGCAATGAATATTTTTGTGTGGACATATGTTTTCATTTCTCTTGGGTATATCAATAGAGACAGTAAGTACACTAGTGGTTGCCTAGGGCTGTGGAGAAAGTGGGGGTAACTGCTAATGTGTTTTTTGGGAGGTGATTAAAGTATTCTAAAATTGTGATGGTTAAAAACTCTGAGAATATACTAAAATCCATTCAGTTGTACACTTTAAATACATAAATTCTATGATGTGAATTATATCTCAATAAAGCTATTATTTTAAAAATTTAAGAGGATGCCAAAAACACAGTAATCAAGATAAATAATAGTTAATGCAAGATTTTTAAAAAATCAAAATTAATGCAAAACCAATCCGCATTGAACAAAATTTCTGGGAATTCCCTGGCGGTCCAGTGTTTAAGACTCCGTGCTTTCTCTGACGAGGGCACAGGTTCGATCCCTGGTTGGTCAGGAAACTAAGATCCTGCAAGCTGTGCGGCACAACCAAAAAATAAAATAAAATAAAAAACAGACTGAAAACTACATATTCTGGTGGCATCTAAAAAAACAAACAAAAAAATCAAATTTTTAAATAAAGATAAGTTGTTTGTTTTAGGACCTTGCATTATTGTGCAAGGGAAGAGTCATTTCTAAACAGCCCTCATTCCAGGCCAGCACAGTCATTGTGTTCTTCCCTCTGGGCATGTTTATGTGGGTTGGCAAAAGTGTGCAACCACAATGGACAAAAGTGAGGCTTTATATATAGTCATAAGGGGAAGCTTTTAACTTTCTTTCACTTGGTTCAAAACATAGGAGGATATTTAGTTAACTATATATAGGGGTGCACATCTTCTTTTTGCCTCAGACACCATTGTAGTTCAGCAAAGTACTAGAAAGGAGCTTTCATTGAGGCTGGTGGGAGAGCTTGAGATGTGTTCCCTGTAGAGAAACCCATGGGAGCTGAGAAGTTCAGAGAGTAAATAAAGGGGGCTAACTAACCACTTGATGATAAAGCCAAGAGAGTTCTGCTGTGTTTAGGGTAGACCACAGTCCCAAAATTGTCAGGGGAAAAGATATGATTCTCTATGGACCAGCTATGAACATTAAATAAAGAACCACACTGGGGCCATTTTTAGTTTGGCCTAAGAGGGCATCTAGAAACTGGCAGAGGGTGAGGGGACCCATCATTGAATAATTATGTAGGGTGAACTGCCTGCCAGGGAAATGTAAGTTGAGGCAGGATAGGAAGGGGCCTGATGAAAGAAAAGGTACATGGCCCATGTCAAGAAGGTCATGTTTGGTGGGACCCCGCAGGGAACCTCTGAAAAACCCACTAGAAAGTCCACTTTTAAAATATGTCTGGCCTAGAGGGCATGAGGAAATGCAGCTTGAAAGGGATCAGTCCATATGTCTTGCCTTTCCCATCCTCCCAGCTCTGACCCTGGAGGGCTCAGAAACTAGCAAATTTCAAGTGGTTAGGGGAAGGGGGTTGAAGGGGCTCCATAAGGAAGAAGAGTTTCACATCAAAACAACCCTGCTTCCCTTAAGCTTGGTGTGTTAAATCAATTTCAAATTGATTACCTCTGAATTTTGAATAATCTCTAAGACAGTGCATTCTGATTTCTGAATTCAGTCTCTGTGACAAAGTGAGTATAGAACTATATAATTTCCTAAAAGGGAGCAAAAAAGTCATGGGGATCTGCCCAAGCTTCCACCTTAGGAGCAGGGGAAGATTATGCCCATTAATTATATCTTGTGAGTCTCAGTGACATAATTATGCATGGATATAAAATAAAATATTGTGCACAGTTAAAAAGAATACATCAAAAGGGAGGAGATATGGGGATATATGTATATGTATAGCTGATTCACTTTGTTATAAAGCAGAAACTAACACACCATTGTAAAGCAATTATACTCCAATAAAGATGTTAAATAAATAAATAAATAAAACCAAGCTGTACATTCCATAAATTCTTTTGTATTTTGAATAAATCATTCACCAAAAAAAAAAAAAAAAAAAAGAATGCAGCAGTTGTATATGTTTGTATATGGAACTACCTTCAAGATAAAATAAGTTTTTAAAAAGTATAAAACTGTATATGCTGTATGCTATTATTTTTATTTAAAATACTAAAAATAATATTTATGCATACATGTATACATATATATATATACACAGATATATATGTATTCTGTATACACAGAAACCATTCATTTCTGGAGATTTACACTAGAATTGGTAACTGTAATTGCCTCTAGGGAAAGTATCCATATACATGGAAGACAAGAGTAGGTAGAATACTTACTTCTCACTATACACACACTTGTATATTTTGCATTTTGTATTGTGTATTGCCTATTTAAAAAATTAATGTTAATTAAAAAGAAAAAAATGATTTCAGACTCACATGTAAGGATAGTCAAATGAAATTAAATTACAGAATTGACTACAAAAATAGTAAAAGCCAGACCAAAAATGTCATATATACAAGAAAAAGGGCATAGCCTAAGGGCATTAAAAAAAAAAGATAGCCAACAAAATAAGTAGAGGATTTTGGAAGACAGCATGATGTATCTCCCAACATCAACCTCCAATCTGCCCTATCCCCACCTGAACTATACTGTTGAGGTCTCTGAGGGGGTCTTTCTGGCCTACCTGTTTTCTGAAGGGGAAAAATGAAAAATAACACAAGGTGTAGGCAGACAAGAAACATAAATATTACATTTATAGCTGAAAGAATTTAAGTTGATGACATAGCTTAGAGTAGGAGCAAAATGAGCTACCAACTAAAACCCAGAAATAATCATATTTATCTACCAAGTCAGAAGCATCATTACCCATCAGAGAAGTAACTCTATCACCTTTGGCACAAAGAGAGTTAAGAAAGGCCAGAATATAGGCTAATGGATCTCATTCAATAGGAAAAGTACCATCAGGAGTGAGCAACTTTCTCTTTTCCTTATCCTGACTGGAGAGTAGTGGAAATGATTGCTAAGGAAAAGGAGATAATACAAACAAAGTGAATGATGTGGGCTCTCTCTTTGAAAGAGGTGAGGTCTACACTCAGAATTAAGAGACCACCCTAATTGCAAGTAAATTCCCCAGTAAGAGTGAAATACACCACCCCTGCCCAAGCAGGAGCAATGAACCCTGGTAGAAGACCTTTAATAAAATGTGCGAAGTGATAGCAGAACCCAGATGTTCACATAATCTTGAGTTCTCCTTCTTTCTCACTTTGCCTTCTTGGTCTAGGGAAAAAAAAATCTAGAACACTAAATCCCTAGCCATCAACTATTTATAAGAGAAGAAAGCAAGTTGGTCTTAGTTAAGGCAGCAAGTTGTCAAAGTATTCCTTTAATTACAGGAAAACAAAGGCAGGTCTGGACAGATCCCAATGCACATGCACAATGAAAATAAATAGCAGGCAATAATACAAACACATTAGGAAGGGAGGAAAAATATATTAAAGACTGACATTGAACCAAGCCTAGAAAAAACATAATGCAAGAAAATGAATTACGTTCTCTGCAACGGCTTTGCCATTTAGAATAACTTAAGAAAAACAAAAACACAAATTCAAAAATGAATTTTAAAATAGCAGAATGAAGAAAAGAGGGATTGCAAACCTAAGGAAGTAGAGAACTGAAACAATATTATTAAAGAACTAATAATAAATATTAAAAGCAAGAAAGGCCTGAGATAATCATAGAAATGCAAATGAAAAATAAAGAAATTAAGAAATCGGAAAGAAGGTAATAGACATGGAGGACTGAAAAATTCCATGCAACAGAGCAGTCTCTTAGGTAGAAAACTCAGAGGAACACAGCAATGTACCCACAAAGATGTAATTTCTTTTTAAATTAAGAAGAAACTTTCTTTGAATTAAAGCAAAAGTTTAATCTGTAGATTGAAAAGAAGCATATGTTTTGATTAGGAAAACTCGTCTCTGAGATAAATCCATAGTTAAATTGCCAGTCCTCAAGGATAAAGAATTCTTCAGGCATCCAAAAAAGCAGAGCAAATCTCCATCAAAGGGAAATATCTATGCTAGTCTCATGTTATTCCACAGTAACATTCAGTAACAGAAGCCATTGGAAAATATCTAAGAAATTTTGGGGACTTCCCTGGTGGCACAGTGGTTAAGAATCCGCCTGCCAATGCAGGAGACATGGGTTTGAGCCCTGGTCAGGGAAGATCCCACATGCCGCCTATGCACCACAACTACTGAGCCCGTGCTGTAGAGCCCGTGAGCTGTGGCTGCTGAGTCCCGCGTGCCACAACTGCTGAAGCCCACGTGCCTACAGCCCATGCTCCGCAACAAAGGAGACCACTGCAACAAGAGGCCCGCACACCGCAACGAGCGAGGACCCAATGCAGCCAAAAATAAATAAATAAATTTATTATTTTTTTAAAAAAAAGAAATTTTAGAGTAAAGAAATATAACAGTAATATAAACATCCAAAATACACAAAGTATACATGTATACAAAGTATACAACAGCAATATGTAGAACAGGTAGATGTTTTCAAACATGAAAGAAGTCTGCAGAATACAACACTCATGCACACTTCTTCACCAAAACCAACACAAAACATAAACCAAAAAACAGGAACACACACTACTTGCTAATGAAATCCAACTACTTAAGAGATGATGGAAAAATAAAGAGGAAACACATGAAAAGTCTTGGGTGAACATTGAATCAATTTAAAATATATCTAATTATAGAACAGAATGTAAATGTAAAAACCTTGTCAATATATAAATAATAATATAAATACAAAGATTGAGAGGTGGGAAGAGGGGCAAAGAGAGAAGCTAATGTCTTCATCTTTCAGAGCAGGGAAACAATGGATGCCATCTACAACTGAAATGTGTAGGTTTTAAAGCTATGATTTCAACATTTTAATGTTTTCAGTTATCTCTTCTTAACTTTAAAGGGATCTCTGAAGAGATAATGTACTCTGTACTGGATACAACGTTTATTTGAAGTTTAGCAATCCATTCCAATTCATTTCAGCTTCACTTGGCTTCTTTCTAATTCATTACTTATTTATAAAAATAGCAAGCATTGTGTGCTAATAATGGTAAAAAGGGATTTAGGGTGATTTTTTTAAAAAGCTCTTTTTACTTTTCTGCATGACTTGAACTCATTAAAATAAGCAAGTGTTACATTTACAAAATCAATAAAGTAATTCTTCTTTTAAAAATGAACAGGAAAGATAAGAACGGGGAGACATTTAATTTTTTTTAATAAACTGATGTTGAGCTCAATAGAAACAATATTGTAATTTAATTATTTCTCAGACTTAAGATTTTCTGTGCACTTGGATAGATCTCATCTCCAAATTCCAGATAAGCGCTTCCATTTGAAAATCCTTTGATTCTGTAAACAGACTTTCGCATGCAGCATAAGTCCTAACACTTAAATTACTGACTTGGCTTCTAAATCAACAGCATAGATGGGATCCAGGGCTGGAGCCAAAGAAAATGAAGTTTGAGAGTGGAATTATTACATTATAATAAGAATTCAAAAAAACTGCTTCTACTTTTACAAAGCTATCTTCTGTTCCTTCTCCTTATTCCTGCACCCATTTGAATTGGTCCCCATTTCTTTGGGGGAAGCTCGTTTTTACAGATGCTCTCCTCATATACATAGGTGTGATGCTTTCAGGTTAAGAACAATACTCACAGAACATGAACTCTAGAACAACACAGGCTTTTAAAAACATACATTCCTACAAGCTACTAACTGCATAACAATTTCCTCTCAATCTCCTTAGAATTTTCAGTGCACTACATGAATTGCCTAAAGTCAAAGAGCCTGTGATAGTTTTACTTGTATATTGTCTTTGTAAATCCTAGTGAATAGATATCGTTACAGATACTTGTTTACCATGAGAAATTTGTTTCTTCACTACACAGATGTGATAGGCAGAATAATGGCCCTCCCTAAGATGTCTATGTCGTAACCCCCAAAATTTGTAAATGTATGGCAAAGGGGAATTAAGGTTGCAAATGGAATTAAGTTTGCTAATCAGATGACCCTGAGATGAGGAGAGTATCCGGATTATCCAGGTGGACCCAATGTAATCATAACAGTAACTTATAAGTGGAAGAAGGAAACAGGAGAGTCAGTACCAGAGGGGTACAACGGGAGAAAGACTCCACCACCATCACTGGCTTTGAAGACGGCAAGGGGCCAGCAGCCAAGGAATGTAGGCAGCCTGAAGAAGCTAGACAAGTACAATGAAACAGATTCTTCCCCAGAGCCTCCAGAAGGAATGCAGCCCTCCTAACAACTTGGTCTTAGCCCGGTAAGACCTGGGCTTTTGACTTACAAAGTTTTGTGTTGTTCTATTGTGTTGTTTTAAGCCAGTGTTTGTGGTAATTTGTTGTAGCAACAATAGACAACTAATTCAGTAAATAAAAGGTGAAGACATAGCACAGACTTTCTCCCTGGACCATGTTTCTGAATTTCCATGGATACAGGGCAGAATTTCCATGGATCCTTAGGCAAAACATAAAGTGGCTGTCTAGGGCAACTTGCGCCCTGTCAGCACCTTACTGCTCCTTTTGGGTAACTTTGCCTCATAAAACCATAGAATTTAAAAAACGAAAAGGGCACTGTCTGCTATATACCTATACTACACTGCCTTTCCAGGACCAGGCAAGTAACTCATGTTTCACTTTCCTCCCCCTATCATTCATTTCTAAGACCTGGGTGGTGGGTGAAACAGCTGCAATGAGAGAGACTGCAGTGCACAAAAAGAATGGGTGTCTGAACATAGAAACAAGGCAAGAGATTCATTATTCAAAAGATAGGCATTCCAATGAAAGATTTCCATATTTTGTCTTCTTGGGGAAAATGTAAGGGGGATAAGGAAGCAGAGCAGACAGGACACAAGGACAGCTGGCAAGTAAATCCTGTAGCAAAAAATGATCAGATACCTAGGCAGGTAGGTGTTTGTTTAATATTGGGGAAGTCGAAAGGCAGGTATTGAGCACTATGACAGGTGATAAGATCTGTGCACGGGCATACCAGTCAGTTAATTGCACATAAGGATTTAATAATAACCATTAGCAAAGAAAACGGAGAACAAATCAGGAGAAAATTATGGTCAAAGTAGAAAAACCTATAGACTGAATCAATGCTAAGCTAAAAACTTCAAACATAGGGATCCTTATATTACCCTACCCTGAGACAGGTGTTATCTAAATGTGGAGTTGGAGTTACATGCTACCATCAGGTAACGGTTTAAAGCTGTATGAGCAGGACCCAAGCTCGTCATTTTATACTTACCGTGTTCAAATCATAATACTTCTGAGTCCTATTCTCACTGAAGCTTTTATTCATTAGATTTTACTGTGTGAGTACATTTAGCCAGATAAAATAATTGAGGCAACACAACGCAGTGCAGTAGTACTTCTCAACCTTTGTCGTTGTTAACCCCTACACACCTGGGGTCTGGAGATGATAACATAAATCTATCAATGACAGCAGTGTACTGTAGCAAAGGTTCTCATTTGGGGAGAGTGGGGAGAGGGTTTGTCAGGTGATCTGAAAAGTCCCCTTAGGATGATTCTATTACAAACTGCCTTCTGCCCACACTACACCACCAGAGGGAATCCTCCCTATCTTTTGAAAATCACTGGTATAGTTTAAAGTTGACCTCACTTGAGTCCTGGCTCCAGGATTAATTTGACCCAGCCTTTCTCAGATAATTCCTAGCCCACCTGCAGCAGAATCACCTATTATGCTCACTTAAAAATGAAGCTTTCTCAAAAAAAAAAAAAAAATGAAGCTTTCTCTAGAGGCCCATGTTGAAACGACTCATTGCTCAGTGTCCAATTTTGCAATCACAGGTGAGTATTTGGCACTCTAGAGATTGAAAACTTTATGTTGTGAACCACTTTAGCCAAGTTATTGCACTTCATTGGTTTCTTTATCTGAAAAATAAGAGGCTTGGGCTGGGAGGTATTTATAGTCCTTCCAGTTCCTACACTGTAGCAGAGTGGGAAATACAGGTGATTAAAAGACATGGGTTCCAATATCAACTCCACCACTTACTGTGTGACACTGAGTAAATTATTCAACCTATATTACTCTCATCTGTAAAATGGAATATTATTAATAGTAATATCCACTTCTCTGCAGGGTTGCTGTAAGAATTAGCAATGGTGTGTATAACTTGCTTGATTATTCTTAAAATGATCTTTATAAAGCAAGTGTTAACACCTCACAAATAATGTGATATCTTAACCTCATTAAAGTGTTATCAACGGAAAGCTTCTTAACGAGGGACTGGAATAGAATGTATTCTACACTTTGGGTAGGGTGTATCAATCAACATACTGCTGCATAATGAACCACTCCAAAACTCAGTGTCTTAAAGCAGTAAGCACTTATTATTGTTCATGGGTCTCTGGGTCAGCTGGGCAGTTTCACTCTTGGCTGGCCTTACTCATGCATTGGCTGTGGGTCCTATAGGCAGCTCTCCTGATTTTGGCTGGGTTCTCACATGTGTCTGGGAGTTGACTTGCTATAGCCTGGTCCTGATGCCCTCAGCTGGGATACCTGGGCTCTTCTCCGTGTGCTCTCATATTTGAATAGGCTATTCTGGGATTGTATACATGGCAGTGCCAGGGTACCAAAGGAGAGGAAAAATGAAAGAATTCTTGAGGCCAGGGTACACAACTGGTACACTGTCAGTACTGCCACATTCTGTTGGTCAAATCACTTCACAAAACTAGCCCAGATTCCAAGGGTGTTGATAGAGATGACTTCTCTTGACGGGAGAAACTGCAAAGTCACATTATAAAGAATATATTCCTTTGCTCAAGCCTGCAGCAGTCGTTCTCAAATTTTCATATGCATCAGGATCTCCTGGAAGGCTTCTTAAAACTTAGATTACTAGGTCTAAGTTCGGTTTCTGATTCGGTTTCTGATTCAGTAAGTCTGGGATGAGGCCCAATAATTTTGCTTTTCTAACAGTTTTTCAGATGATGATGATGATGTCTGCAGATACTTTGAGAACCATTGGTCTGCAGTTGAGTCCTTTCTATCAAAAAAAATTTTAATTTAACATACATGTAATTTTATTTCTGAATAAACTATTTCCTGCATAGCATAGCATATATTATTCATGCTATATTTCTCTTCTAGTAAAATAAGAAAAATCTAAAATCTAAGTAATTTTTAGAGGATTTTGCTTTTCCCTTTTTTCTGAAAAATTTAATTTCCTTTTGGAGATGGTACCCTAAAAACATAATAAACTCTAGTCAATCAAAAACTATTGAAAGATTTTCTTTCATCTCTCCCCTTGTCTCTCTCTACCTTTCTACCTCCTATCCTCCTCCATACAACTATAATTAGGTCAGTGGGGGGAAGGTTTTGTTGAGTCAAATGAGAAAATTTTATTTTATATTTTGTTAAAATTAACTAGAAGCAAACAATTGAATAACTTAAAAGCATATTCATATTTCACTTTCTTATCTAATAGGTCTTTTTATCTTAGGTCTCCAAGTAATGAAATGCTTCTGGAGATCTTTTGTAAACTCCAAGTTAATTGTGACTTCCTGGTTCTTAGCAAATGCATCCAGTTTTCTATTCTTTACTTACAAGGGGTAAAGAAGTACTTACTGGATTCTTACCTATGTTTTGAGAACACTTCCCTGGAAGACAGACATTAGTTACACTACACTGAAGAAATGAGATTTAGGTAGGTTAAGTGTTTTATCTAGATTCATACACTGAAACCAGGACTGCATCAAACAAAATAATAAAATATCCAGATTAGTCCATGTTAACTATCCATGATTAACTCATAATTAACTCACAATAAACATATTGTGCATTTCTTTAGTCTTTTTTTCAAAGTGCCAAAGAAAACAGCTTTATTACATTTAGTTAGCATACCGATTCCTTCCTTGCGGGCCTCTCACTGTTGCGGCCTCTCCCGTTGCGGAGCACAGGCTCCAGACGCGCAGGCTCAGCGGCCATCGCTCACGGGCCCACGGCATGCGGGAACTTCCCGGACCGGGGCATGAATCCGCGTCCCCTGCATCGGCAGGCGGACTCTCAACCACTGCGCCACCAGGGAAGCCCCCTTCCATTTTTTCTTTCCTAATAGATGTGGTTCTAGGTTGGAGGACCTGAAAGGGAGATCAGGGAAAAATGAACTCAGTAAAATATGTTTTTCAGAATGCCTTCAAAACTGTTGAAAGTTAGAATTGTAGAATTTCATGCAGTTCTTGGTAGCAACTCCTATAAATGGCCTAATATTATTTACCTTTTAAGTATTCCAAAGACTTCACTATTTGCCTAACATGGTATTATCCTAAGTGATGCTTGTTGATCACCCACTACATCCCAATCATCACACACAAAGCCCATATATATTATTTAATATTCACAACAACTCTCTAAGATAGGTACTACTTTTATCTTCATTTTATAGATAAAAAATCTAGGCTTAAATGATTGAATAATCACTTAAATTACACAGCTAGTGAGTAGTAAGGTTGGAGCTCAAATGAAATTCTGTTTTATTCAAAATCTTACTGGTGATATTATTTTGTCTTGCTATTTGTACTTTTTTTTTTTAAAGAACTATAGTAAAATTAGAGTACAAAAATGAACTATATGAACTTTGAATCAAATGAACACTGAACCTGTTTCAGAATAAGAAATTTATGACAGAATGGAAGGGGAAAGATGAAAAGGAAACATCTGGTTTATTCAAAGAAATTGCAACTGAGCATAGCTATGAAACTGATGAGTTTAGCTAACACATGTGACCAAGTGTGTGGACCTCCAAAGCCGCCACCTTGGGAAGACGTATGTTTATTTAAATCATGCCATCATTGCTGCAACACATTTTAAATTTGATTATTTTGTGTACATACCTAATTGTTTTTAACAATAACAAAAAATGTGTATTATCCAGTTTGTGATTGCTTACTTAATTTACTAGAGTTGACTCTGAACAACTTTTTGGATATTCTCCAAAATCGAATTCAATCTTCAGAGTACATATTCGTTGATATTGCTGGCATTCCCCAAAATTGGGATTCAGATTCTGAACATAATTCCTAAAAAGGGGCATTTAAAATTGTTTTGGCTATGACAGTAAACTGGAGTCATCAATTAAGTAGGTGTTTATAGTCTTCCAACATGAGTATTCTGAATATTGCAATATGAATACATTCCAAGGTGACTATACCTATATGTTTGTTTGGAAACAAAAGCAAAGAGATATTTTATTATGAAAGGAAGGGGGAAAGACATTTGGATTAAATAAACTTTAAGTTCAATCTATTATAGGACAATTATGGGATTTCCTCAAAAAGAATTGTCAATTGCAGGATTTCCTCAAATAAATGGTCCTTAAAAACCTACTCCTGGCTCTATAATTTGAGCGAGCAGATTATCCCACCAGTACTAGTGACCTGGTTATGTGTGAAGTCTCAGAGAAGACTTTACCTGGAATTCTTCAAAATGGTTGATATCCAGAGTCATTTGAATAATTAAGCAGATTTTATTTACAGGCAGGAAACCACAACAACAGTAGCAGATATGTCAGTTAGGAAAGCTTCAAGTTACAGAGTATTCAGCTAAATACAGATTAAATAAAGAACAGTATGTTTTTTCATATAAAACAAAAAGTCCAAAGTTAGGCAGTCCACGACTAATTGAGCAGCTCAAATATGCCATCAGGAATCTAGGTTCTTCCCATCTTTCTTCTCCACCATCTTTCAAGGATTGCCCTTCGATTTATTGCTTCATAAATGCAGATGGCTGCACCACCTCCCCATCACACAATATCCAAGTAGGAAGAAGGGGGTAGAAAGGGGGGAAAAAGTGGTGGTAGCTGTGTCTATTCCTCTTTCATCAAAAAAGCAAGTTTTTCCAGAAGACCCCTCAGCAATTATGTATTAACATTTGCTTTTCCAGAAATGTGTCAAACAGCCATGACTAGCTGCAAGGAAAATTGGAAAATCAAATATTCAACTTTCTAGTCTCTAAATTAGTTTAAGACAAGGAGAAAGGAGGTTGAGAATTTGTGTTGAGTGCGCCCAATTACAATGTTTGTCTCAATAGTGCTTACACTTTACCAGGCAGTGTTTTTTCACTCTTCGTATCGTTAAATCATCACAACAGTAGTTTATCCTTGCTCTTTTAATTTTACTAAAAAGAGAAGTGTAGTCTAGAGTGGTTAAGAGAATTGTCCAAGTCATCCAGTTTATAAGAATTGGAACCAATTTCTATATGACTCCAGAAATGCTGCCCCAACATGGGTCAAGAAATCATAATAGCACGAAAATAATGCTTTCCCACAGACTGAGTATTGAACTTGCTCTTAAAAAGGCAGCATGCAGGAGAATCTTTAGATTCCTTATTGGAGTCTTACACAATCACCTTGTTCTTACTTGTAACAAAACTCATGGAGGAGTTCCCAAAAAGGGGAGAGTCAAGGTCTCTTGGGATTAACCACTGTATTCCATCAGTCACTGAAGCCTTAGCATGACTCTCAATATTTACCCACTGGTGGGAGATTTACAGTTGGTAAATTACTTATATAATACCTAGCCTATATATTTTCTAGACTTGTTTTGCTTTTATTGATTATAATCTAGTTCTTGATGTATGCCAAAGAAACTATTTTGTCCTCTATTTTTCCCTGCCACGTACAACAGGGAAAATAAATCAGGCCCCTAATCATAATTAAATAGATTTAATAAAAATAGAAAATATTATCTTCTTCGGGTATTAAACATCCTCTTTTCAGAGTGTACTAATGCTATCATATAGGTCATTATGGAACGGACTAGAAAATTTTGGTAGGACAAACACTTTTGCAGAATGGTAGTTTTTTTGTTTGTTTTGTTTTAACATATCTACAGTTTTTCTTTGGGCTTGATATAACCTTCTCTCCTAGAAAAATTTCAATTTACATTTAGGTATACGGTTCTTGCCAGTTTGGTACAACTGTTTTCCACACTAGGCTCAAGTTCTCATTAATGCTGAGTGAGTTGATACATCTTAATAATCTCCAACTGTGTTAACTTCTCCCAGGTGCAGTCTTATGTTTTGCAAGGTTAATACATTTAATGCATACATTTACTGGAGATATTTTTATCACATCTTAAAATTTTCATTTGTTAAAAGACCCAGTTTCTAAATTTATTGTTCATTTCTTTAGTCTGTTTAGAGTGTCGAGGAAAACAACTTTATTCCATCAGTTAGCATTCTCATTCCTTCCATTTTTCCTCTCCTAAAAGTTGTTCTAGTTTGGAGGAGCAGACAGGGAGATCAGAGAAAAGTGAACTTAGTAAAGTACATATTTTCCAGAATGTCTTCAGAACTGTTGAAAAGCTCATGGGAGTGTGGGGGGAATTTACCCAGCCACCTAATGAGCTATTCTTTTTTTTCTTTTTTTTTTTAATGAGCTATTCTTTTAAAAATGTCCTGGTTGCCTTCAACCAGGGGAATATGCTAAAAGTCCTTAGTGTCTTGCCCATCTAGGTCTTGAAGAAATGGCTAGTTTTAAGAACAACATAAACTTTTATTCTTTATTATTACACTTATAATTAATAATATAATACAAAAGCCATTCAAGCTCTGTTTCCACTCAAAACTGTCTTTATGAACTAACACTTGTACATTATGCAAATTATTAGTAAAACAATGTAAGAGGAAATGTCTTTTTAAAAAGTTTTCTATGTTCTTAAAAGAGCTGTTTACATGGAAACAATTATTTTGTTAAGTATATATAATTCTTATTCTTACTCATTGAAGTCTATCTTTAAGGAGTTCTAAGCATGTTTTAAGTCGGTGTTACTGTTAGTCAATAATTAGTCAATTAACTTAGATTCTCACTAATTCCAACTGGTCTTCTCCCCAACCTCCCCCCTTTATTTAATTATAAGAAGTAAGTGAACATAAGTCCGGTACTACCTTCAAATCATAGAATTGTAAAGAGTTGTAAAAAGTAATTGGTTATAAAGGGGGAAGGTTTTTGTGCCCTTGAAGGTTTATAAGAACTGAAGGAACCACGTAAAGTCAACACCACACCCTTTTTTCTCCTATGTTGAAAGTCTCTGACAAGATCTCTCCTTCCTGTCACTAAAAGTGGTTTCTTATCAGAAGCAATTAAAACCTGCCTGTTCTTTTGCTTTCCCTATGGATCAGAAGCTCTTTGAAGAGTGGCATAAAAATCGTCTTCAGTGCTCTCCCACGGCCTAGAACAGCCTGCACAACCTATATACACAAATTTTAAGTGATAAATAGCAGACATAAAAAGGGAGAGATGCTTCATTAGACATAAAGGTCCTGTTTTCTCTCTGCTTCTTGCTTTCTCTTAACTGCTATCAGGCATCAGCGAAGAAAATACATAAGTCGATTACAGTGTCAGAGAAGTGGAGCCATAAACTCTAATAAAAATAAATAAATATCATCCACGCGGTTCTGGAGAAATCGCTGAGGATGTTCGGAACAGGTGCTTTGTAGACACATCGAGTGGATAGCATCACAGTAAGTTGGAAATGGTAAGCTGAGTGTAAAATAAGTCTATTTGTCTACGTAGAGAAATAGACTGTAAGGCTTTCCTATACTTGAAAAATCAGTGCCTGTGACTGGGAAAAAAAGTATCCGCGGATGTTTTCAATGGGGCAATAGGACGGCAGCGAAGCAACGATTCAAGACTCTCCACAAAGGGGGCGAAAGGAGAGGCGTTTTCACGTGCTTTCTGCCTTCTGGGGGCTGCAGGGGGGAGACTGAGGAAGGAGTGAGACTGGGAGGGATGGCAAGGCTGTCAGGACGGGAGAGGAAGAGGCGGGGTCGCGTCCCGCAAGCTGAGACTTAGTGGCGCATCTGCGGCGCCGGCGCTGCCGGACCCGGGAGCCGCGCAGAACTAGCGAACGGGACGGGGCGTCGGGCCGAGCGGTACCCAACGGCCGGGGACAGAACCCCTGGCCCGCCCCTCCCGTCTGGGACCCGGCACTCACTCCAGCACCCCGGCAGCCCCTGCCCGGCCGGTCCAGCTTTGCGTCGGGGTGCAGGCTTCCTCTGCCACCGGCTGCACGCGGTCCGGGTGCCGGGACCCCTCCTGCAATCTCCTCCCGGTCGGGGTCCTCTCGGGTGGGTTTTATCCCCTCTTCTCCCCTGAGCCCGGCCCCCAGGTTGGTTCTGGGGAGAACGCGGGGCGCGGAGAAGCCCGTCCCGTGCCTCTCGGAGCCGCGCGGAGGTGCTGGCGCGAGTTGGCTGACAGCTGTAAACTATCGGCCAGTGAAGGTCCCGGACGCCTGCCCCGGACCCCGCCCCACCCCACTCTTATCCCCACTCCCCCTTCCGCCTGTATTTTTCGATTTTAGGATCTTCTCTTTCCTTAAGGATAAATTCGCTATCTGTTCAGATGAAAATGACACGATGGTTTTCATACTTTTTTGAACGCTGACAGCAGAAAATCCCATAGGGAGGTGGGGAAAGGGAAGTGTGTGTGTGTGTGTGTGTGTGTGTGTGTGTGTGTGTGTGTGTGTGTGTGTGTGTGTGTGACAGAGAGAGACAGAGAGAGAGAGAGAGAGAGACCGTCCGACCTAGGGGTGGCAGGGGGCTTCCCTCTCCTGGAGGACAGACAGAATGATACATACTGTCATTAACAGTTTTGACCCACCCAGACCCCACCCTTCGGTTGCATCCATCACACAGTCATTACAAAGGGGCAGCGCTGTCACACTGCCTGCCCTGCTCTGGGGCTCTCGGGCTGGCTTAATGAGGTGCACCCAGCCGGGGCTATTGTGCAGCGCGAATGAGGCAAGAACGAGACGGCAACGATCCTAGCAGCTGATCGCAGCCGCCCCGCAGCAGCAGCCAAGCCCAGACCTCAAGTGGATGGATGCCTCTGGAAGTGTTTTCCTGAACGAACCCAGCAGGCAGTGGAAGACTGTGGCAGGGCTAGCGAACTTAGATGGGGCATTCCTCTCCTAAGGTTGAGCTGGCTGGAGGCAAGTGCAGTCGCTCGGGTGATCGCGGGGGTGCTGGAGGCGGGGGAGGGGTGATAGTCGTGCTGGTTTTAAGCCCTTCCTCAGTCTAAGGGCGGCTTGGATCGATTTCCCTTCCAACCACTCAACTCTCCCCTTTACCTTTTGTCTCGTTAGCTTGGCTTTTTCCGCCCCCATCTCCTCCCCTCCCCGGTGTAGTCTGAACCGTGCGTCTAGCTCTGGGGGTTGTGCATTTTAATGTAATTCTGATTGGTGAATGTTCTCTCCTTTTTGTTGTGATTACTAGAGATACTTTAGTCCTGCCTTCCCAGTTCTGCGCCCTGCACAAGCAGTTTTGAAAAATTAAGTGCAAAAAGCATGACAAAGCAATATGAGGTTGCCGTGGTAAGTGAACTTTTAAACAAAAAATTACCATTTCTTCTTGGGTGCTCGGTCTGTGGGTGGTTTGAAGGGGACTCATCACACACAAAGGGCTGGCGACTGGGAGCTGTGAGCAGGGGGTGGTGAAACAGAAAATAGTAGTTTTAATTTTTTCTCTTTACTATGGGCAGTAGAGGTGTTCCGTGTTTATCTGTTTGATACTCTTGGGAAGGCAATGGGCTTGATGTATTTCAAGTGGGTGAGAGTTGGCAGTCAGCAGGGTCGAGGTGCAGAGGATGGAGGAGAAGGGAACTAGGTTATTGTCTGGTTTCAAAAGAGCCGCGCCGTTCTCACTTCCTGAACTCAGCACAGTAGCCGGGTCATTCCTGACCAAAATCCTAAGGAGAAAAGGAACAATGGGGTCACGCTAACTTACTACAACTATCTCTGTGTCCTCACCTGCACCGTTAGACCTCCCCCTTTCTTCCTTGCACTTCCTCAGGTAGCAACCTTAGAAACCATCATTCTTAGACAAATTTTAAATGCTAACTGATGATCACATAATGCATTTGGAAAGTTGTGATCTTAAAAGGTATGAGGCTGGAGAAAGGGATTGCTTGCTACCCTCCTTCCCACTTCTCCCTGCTTTCCTCCCCACCCCATCCTCTTTTTAAACTAAAATGAACAGGTTCATATACGGGTCCTTCCTCAATCTCCTCTCCTAATCCCTTTTATTTGTTTTAAATGGGAGGTGTATTCCAGGGAAAGATTTCTGAGTCTTGCCCCTTTACCTCATTCACTTTCTGAGAATAACTATCCAACTTAATATTTGTGGTAAAATTTAATAATTTCAAGTTTGGTAAAAGGCTCAACCTTTCCTCTGGAAAATTCTAAATTGTTTGGCCAGCTCTCAGTAGTCTTAACTTTTTCTGTTTGTGAATGTAGTTGCCTTTTGACTTGTCAAGGGCTGTTGCCATGGAGATGACTGGGATGCCCTATATTGCAATGGACCTGCACATTCTCTGATGAGGCAAGGCCATCCAAGTTTTCTCATTTGAAGGATGAAATGGAGGCAAAAATGCCCCCTTGAAAGGAATTGTTCTCATGTTTTGTTGAAACCATACTTAACTTTATATGTGTGTAGATGTATAATTGTATGTGCTTACATTTCTCAAGATCTATTGTGAAATAAAGATTTTTTAAGTTATAAATATCTTCTGATCATAAGAAACACAGATAACTTTTAAACTGATTATATTGCAATAATGATTAATGTATTTTATTGAGCATATACTTTAATAACTTATTTTAACAACTGACTTATTTTTTGTCTATTCTACATGAAGCTACTGTAATTTACCAGTAACTATCACAAGAAAGTGTTACCTTATAGCTAGCTTTCAAAATCATCACTATTTCAATCACCATCCTTAAAACAGTTTTCAGCTTGAGAGCTTAAACACAAAATGACTAACTAAACTACTGATCTGTTGGTACAGGAAGAATCAATTCAGTAAAGTTTTGGCTCTCAAAAGAGTTTAGATTAGAATATAGTATTTTATATATTTTTAGGATATATATTTAAATCCCATTGAAATTAGGAAGTTTGTTTTTCTTATGTACTGATATTCTTAGAGTACAGATAGTCAACTAACAATGTTTTTAACTATATAATTTATTTTGGACCATACTACTCAACTCTCATACCTATTTAATTTAAATGTATGGCCTGTACATACGTAAAATTAAATTGCTTTGATACTTGAATTGAGAAAAACATCTTTAATCAGATTTATTTTTATCATACTCATAATCTCAAACAAACCCTCAACTTTACTGTAGTTTTTCATTTGCACATTAAAAATACTATTTCAGTTGAAGATAATCTTAACAATTATTATTTAAAATAAGTTGGATAATTGAGAGTTGTCTTCTAAATGATAATTAATATTAGTGCATATGTTTAGTTTCCTATATAAGTACTTAGACTAGAGCTGTATTTTCCTGGCACTTTCACTTACTAATACCCTAATTCTGTGGCAATTGTAGGTTTGCTAAATATTCTCAATATGGAAATTTCTTTATATAAGAATATGATACTATAATCATTTCTTTCTTCAGTGTTCTAATTATATATTATTGGCACATTGGAAATACAGTGGCCATGTTTTGATATTTTCCCTAAACCTCTGTCCATTAGAATAAATTTTACAAATAACAGAAAGCTTATAATGTTCATAAGAACAAAATTCTAAGTGTTTTCAACTAAGCAGTATTTCTATACTCTCATGGAAATATTCATTGTTTCCCATAAAGGAGAAAAAAATGGGTGAGATATGGGGACAGGGGGAGGGTAGCCAGGGTCATCTAATGTTACATTGTAGGTTTTGCCTCTTATACCATTCTTGGACATAAAATGTGCTTGCAAGCAAAAAAAGTAAAAAAGAAACGGCTGAAGTGATACTATGATTTTAAAAATTCAAAATAACTTTCATTTATTATGTCTAATTAGTATTAAACTTTAATGTGTATCTTATATCAAATATACAATGTAAAACAGCTAAGAAGCTAACTTTAATAATTAACATTTGTTGTTTCTCTACCATGATCCAATCACATATGTAAGTGCTTTACATATATTATCTCAGTTAATCTTCAGAACTCTCTAGGTGGTAGGTTTTAGCATGCCTAGAAACTGAGTAGTTAAAATCAGACAGCTCATACACCATAAAGTGAGGATTTGAATCTATCTGACTCTAAACTTGGGTCTAAAATCAAGCAAAATGAGAATCAAATAATAGAAAATATGAGCTGATTTACTCAATTTAAAGAGACCTTCCACATAAAAGCCATATAATCTCCCCAAATTCCAAACATAGGAAAGATTACCTGTTAATCTGGACACTTTCCTCAATAAAACATTTTGAAGAAAAAAAAATCCTACTGAAACATTCCTAATTATATCCCCAGATTGGGATTGGATACTTTATGCTGGTTTGGCTGGTTGTTTCTTTTTGGGGGCACTAATGGAGGATTTATTGCCTCCTCTGTCCCACCCCAAAAATAAACAAAAGGAGAGGAAGATTAAATCAATTTAATGACAGAAGTATTTTCAAATATGTACCAATATATTTGAAACATACACAACATACACAGATATGTACCAACAACTTAATAAAAGGAAAGCCTAACTGAAAACCCAGTTTTCCTTAAATATAAGGGACATAAATAAAATAAGCAGAGTGATTTTTTTTTCATTTTACCAACTTAAATTCAGATTTAATTTTCCATTTTAAAGACTTTAAAAATTCAGTTACAATAACATTTGATAGAGTAATGAAATATTGTATGCTTTTATAGGTAGTAAATCATTTCATGATTTTTTTTGCCATATATGTATTTTCCAAGTTAGAGTTTAATCAGTTAAGTTTTACACTAATTATTCAGTGAATAGGGGCCTCCATTTTAAAAACTACCTTCATTTAGTGAACTAAAGAGACTTAAAGATAGAAAGTGATATAGAAAATATGGGGTCTCATTTTATGATTCCTTTTTAAATATAAAAGATGATAGACTCTGAAATACTGGGGGAAAAAACCTTTCCTTTTAAAAAGCTCTAATTTTGCTCTTTTTTATTTATAAAATCTTTGAACCTAAGAGATTGGGACATAGATATTAAATTTAAAAATATTTAAGGCCATCATGTACATTCAACAGAAAACTGTTCAATTTTTCACTTTCACCTGAGAGGAAATGAAAGCACTCTATCTGCAATTTTTGCAGTAGATGGGCTCCTGAGTTGTTTTGTGTGGACCTTTTTTTTAAAAAAATGGAGTTACTTTTTTAAAATGCAGAGAACACACATATTTAAAAAGGCATACATACATATTTTAAAAGGCACACATATTTAAAAAGGCATACATAATTAAAAATTTTGAATTAATGCTCCTGATAAGTGAAGGACTTTTTAAAAACTGATTTATCTATTTTGTAAGTTTGATTTTTAAAAAGTGAAATTGTCCAGCTCTATCATGTTTAAACCCTATTACTATGAGAATTCCAATAGCTTTTTTAAGAGTCTGATAATTTTGGACTTTTAAGAACCATGTTATAAAGGGCTGAATTGTGAGGCTTAAACATTTCAAACTCCCAAATAGTCTAGCAGTCAGTCACATATAACTCAATTCTACTTCACTTTGACCTTGGAGACCATAACTTGAACTTTTACCTCTCCAACCTAATTCTAGTTATTGTCTCATTTTAATTAAAATTCAGGCTGGGTCTTCATCATAGTTAATAAAATATTTGTATAATCTATTTTATCCTTGATTTGGAAATTTACATTACATTATTATGTACTAAAATCATAGAGTTGTATGTACAATTTTCTTTCCCTTCAAATTCATCAAAGTACACAAGTCTGTATATATGAATAATAAATGTACAAAAAGTTATAGTTATATTAGTATGAAGCAAAAAAAGTTATTAAAGCAGTTTTTCAGTTTCAGTTTGTGGGATAATGCCACGAAACTGAATTTTACCTAATGATAATATTAACATTCGTTATTAACTAAAAATATAAGAGTATTTTAGGATAGGTCTGTGGAGTCTCTTCTTGTACTTCACCACCCATCGCTGTCCCATAACCTCATACAAAATAATAATTTCACTTGAAAAATTAGGAGGAAAATGTGGAGTATGTTTAAATTAGGAAAAGAATGAAAGGACCTTAAGATAGTTCCTGCATAGGTCCTGGAATCCTTCATGTTATGCATTTCAATTATCCCTTTAAATTCTTTCAAACATGAAATCTTTACATTTGTGTTCAATGTAAAGTTACATGTTATGGACTTTCAAAGCCTCTCAGAGCATGAAAAGTTTATAGGAAAGGGCAGAATACTACTAGCTAGGTACCACCAAACCTGACAGACATTGACAAAGGCTGAGAAAGCAGTGTTAATGGTTCTAAATTTAAAAAAGAAAGAAAGATATGTAAAGCTAGTAAAACCTGAAGACGTCATTACCATTCAGAAATGAGAATTCCGTTTTTTTAGTGTTTCCAGTAAAAATAACCGTTGGACACATTATAAATATTTAATAAAATCTAAAACATTACCCTTATCCTTTGCTAAAGATAAGGGGAATAAAGATTGCTACGGAAATCTAGACTTTGGAATTTCTAATTTCTCATTGCTTAATATATCACCATTAAATTTGATGTTATGGCAGAGATGGTATTTAATATATGGTTGAGCCTTAAGTCACCATAACATTTTGATGTGTCTTGGAATACAAAAATGATAAACTTCACTCAACAAACATTATTGCATGCTTATTAGGTTTAAGGTACAGTGCTAGAGCCCAGGAATACCCTGCTGAAAAAGATGGCTTTGCTGTCAAGCAATGCAGTCTGTATAGGAGACGGGCGTGTCAACAAATGGTTATACTGCAGTGACATAATTGCTATCAGAGGTGTGTACAAAGTGCTTTTAGAAAGATAGAAGAAGCCATCACCAGTATGCCTGCAGTTGGCTTTTGTGTGGGTATTCAGGAAACGCTTCCCAGTGGAGGTGAAGTTTTGCATCCCGACTTGTTTTTCCATTAAAAAGAAAAGTGTAATAATGGAACTTCAAATAATATAAAGAAAAATGAAAGTATTC
Source organism: Lagenorhynchus albirostris (assembly GCF_949774975.1). Classification (NCBI taxonomy): domain Eukaryota; kingdom Metazoa; phylum Chordata; class Mammalia; order Artiodactyla; family Delphinidae; genus Lagenorhynchus; species Lagenorhynchus albirostris. The sequence goes on along the minus strand of NC_083101.1, from coordinate 72,416,295 downwards.
ATTTTTCTAGTCTTTACATTTTGATATGTACTTATTATGAGGGAGAACAAGTTGTCTGTGTAGGATGCTGAATTTTTCAAGATTCATTAGTGTAATTTCTTAGACACACTGCCTTTGACAAATGTGCACAGCCGGGAAAGCCTTTAATATATTGATTATGTTAGTGTTTGTTGCTAGTAGCATAATGGAGAAAGCAAAGGCTCCATTTTTATTCTTCTGTGCTCTACCAAAAAAAAAAAAAGTATCTTGTAAACCATGAAAGGCACACAAAAGCAAAAGTAATTAAATAACATAAATGGTGAGGGAGATTGCCTGTGATCTGGGCTAGAATTAGAAAGAGAGGTGTAAGAAAGAGGTTATTTGAGAGGAAATGATATGAAAATGTTTTAAAATAGGAAAAAGAGTTCTGCTTCATAACAATAGGGCATCAACTTAAGCGATTTCACTTTCCTTTGTATTGCTTTCACATTTACAGTGGAGGAGGAAAGTACTATTAATCTCTAATTTTCCTTATTTATGATTAAGTTTCATCATTAATCAGACTAAAGCCACCCTATTTCCTTTTTTAAACTCCCAAGTGCATGAAAAATCTTCTCTTGAGAGTGATTAGTCCTTCCTGTGAATATCATTTTGCATTTTGCTCTCTGATATCTTGACAATACAGTTTAGCCCATTCCTGCTGGGATTCTCTGCTGGCAACAATTTTTTATTTCCTTGTGTTCATTTTTAGGAAAATCCTCTCAACATTGTTATATGTATTATTTTATAGGAAGGAAGCATGTAAAATACTCTTGAACTCATTTTACTTGTGAGTTTGAATAGCATTCAGATTAGAATGATTTTCCCAGAATTTTATAGGCTTGCCCAATCCAGCTGTATATTTTATATGCTAATGTAAATTCTATTTTTGTTCCCCTTGGGGGTTTAAGTGATTATAATTGTTGCTCTTCAAAAGCCAAACAGATGATGATTACTGCTTCAGGAGTATACCAAAAGAAACTGGCTTTCATTAAACCTGCTCAAACACTTCATAATTATCTCCATTTTATCTAGCTAAGAAGCAGGAAAAAATGGCAAGTACAGTTCATTGAAGCCAGTTCAGTTATTTAAACATCGCTTTATTGAACTAGCAGGAGGTGTTAAAGCAGGGGGAATGTTTTCGTTCTAACACTGATATGTAGCCAGTGGCCCAGCTCAAGAGTTAGTTGAGCATCAAATGCCAGAGGCCACAGGGAATGAGAGGGGAGATATTTAAAGCCATTCTGAGAGGTGTCCTCTAGTGGATACAGTAAATAGTACTGCAGTGGCAGCTATTCTGAAACAGTCTTTTTGCTTGTTCTTCTTTCTGTAAGTTCAAAACGGAGTTAGTTATTTAGTATCCATTAAGAAACACTCAGAAATGCACGCTAAATGAAAGGGAAATTTCCTATAAAATGTAAAAAAAAAAAAAGGGGAGTGGATATTTATAAAGTCTAAAAGGATGCTAAATCCTGAGACTGACTGACATCAAAAGTCCTTCATGGAATCTTTATGGTCACATGAGCCTTGTGATCTAACCATGGGTCGGAAAGAAGACTTTTATGGAGGTTGGTTTTCCTCAACTGAGAGAATATTTCCCACAGGTGACACAAGGGCTCTGAGTTATCTGTGCCCCAGTCCTAGTGAGAGGGTGGAGGGGTAGCCTTGGAAATAGGTTGCATTGGAAAATATTTCTGACCACATACATCGCTGGCTGTCCTCCTAATGGCACAGTGAGGGTCCATGAACTCTCACCCAGAGGAATAGAAAAGTGCCAGAGTCAACAGCTGTTCAAGCTTTCAGCTGTGAGAAAGCAATTCTCTGCCGGTTAAATGAAAAATTCTGAAAGGGCTCTCTCCTCTAAAATTTCAGAGAGCCACGTTTTAGACACCAATTGTCTAAGGCTAGACTTAGATAAAACATTACATTCATAAACCAAAAAAAAAAAAGGAAAGTTTCACTTTTTCTACAGATTTTCACGTTCCAAGATAGTTCAGCAAGTTTGAGGCAATTTCAATTTTTGAAGTTTTAACATAGGTTTACTATCTTACAACTTGATTTTGAAACTTTGGGGGAATCGTATTGAAAAAGGAAAGAAAAAAGAAAGTTTACTTAAGAAAAAGGAAATATGTTCCCAAAAGGCTTTGGATAATTTGCTAGTAAGTTGTGTACATTAAAAAATAATTCTTGGGCTTCCCTGGTGGCGCGGTGGTTGAGAGTCCGCCTGCCGATGCAGGGGACACAGGTTCGTGCCCCGGTCCGGGAAGATGCCACGTGCCGCGGAGCGGCTGGGCCCGTGAGCCATGGCCGCTGGGCCGGCGCGTCCGGAGCCTGTGCTCTGCAACGGGAGAGGCCACAACAGTGAGAGGCCCGCGTACCGCAAAAAAAAAAAAAAATAATAATAATAATTCTTTTCCTCTCCATTCTTATGCGACAACAATAAACGTTTTCTCCAGTTTTCATATATGTCATCTTATTTTGGCTTCACAATAACCTCATAAAGTAAGAAAATCAAATACTATAATTTCATTTTACATATAGAAACGTAGAGATTTACAAATAGTTTTAAAACTAGAATTTGGGTAAACCAACTTCTTGATCAACATCTTAATCAACATTAAGATTTGATCTACAAAGAGCTTGGCAATACATGATGTTGAATTGTACCTAGACTATTCTGAGTCATTTCTGAACCCTGAGGTGGGGTGGGAGGTAGAATGTTCCCAGGTAATATTTTCCCAACTAGATCTTATGTGAATTTGCATGTTTAGATCCAAGGAGAGAGTATATCAATGGCCCGCTCTCTAAAAACTCTCTAAATTCAAAATTCTGTTTGGTGGTATGGCAGTATCGGAATATTCTTGGATTCCTGCACAGAGCTGTGCCGGGGTATAAATAACTCTGGTTGCCTACAAGCAAGGAAGGCCTTAAGTCTGAGACCATACCAGCTGCACCTAGAGCTACCCTAGGCAAAAATGGTGACAAAATGGTGAATGATTGGTTATCTCACCTCCCCATCACCTTCTCTTGATACCTGTAGGACCTGCTATCCCATATGTCCCTAGGCTCGTGCTGCCCCCTTTACAGACATTGGTAAAACCCAAGGTCTACTAGGACAGTCTCTCTTTCCCTTCCAAGGTGACACACAGGTTGTTAATCTAATAAACTAATCTCCACTAATGGGAAGATATTAAGGAGAGTCCAGGTTTCAGTTAATATTTAAAGGTTGCTCCCAGGTAAAATGCCCTCATTTTTGTTAAACGATCATGATGAGTAACTCATGGGGTGGTCATGTCAGGCCAAAATACATCTTTTTCTAGTAGCTGCTTTTCTTAACTGTGTGGCACTCCTGATCTCTATCACCGAGGAGAGGAGACTGCTTACTTATCTCGAAATAAGACAGTTAGAAATGAACTCAACAGGAAGATATAACGCTGAAAAAAATTGATTTGGTAGTATTGGCTTATCTGCCTATGTTATTAAACAGAAGCAAAAGCTACGAGATGTAGTAAACACTGAAATATATCCATGCCAGTGGAATGACTGTAATCTCCCAGGGTTATCTCACGTGTCTATTCCTATAATAACAGGAACTTTTGGAAAATCATGCTTACTCTGTGACCTCACAGACATCTGAATGTAAATAATATATTTAAAGAGTCTCCCAGGTAAATCTCTTTCAGCATTATCCAGAATACATATTTGGCAATAACTCCAGTTCATCTGCTCAGTGGTGAAAGCCAAACCAAAATAGTTCAAGCCAGAGTTTACTTTAACTCCATGTTAACTGAGCAACTGAAAAATCTGTATCAGTTTTTGCTTTAAATCAGTGGCTCATCAGAATCATGCATAGAAGTTTTTATAAACATGTATGCTTAGACCTTACCTCGGAGTCACTGAGTAGAATTACTCCTGGGGTCAAGCCCAGGTATCTGTACTTTCAAAGAAAGCCTCCACAGGTGGGTTGAGGTATAGATGCACAGCTGTGTGTGAGAACCACTGGGCTTTCACCTCATCTCACCAGTTCTGTCATTCATGGAAGATCCACTCTGTGCCAAGCACTCTCCTAAACACTTGACAAATGTTTTTTCACTTAATGCTCACAACATCCCTAAAAGGTAGCTATTATTTTTATACTCATTTTACCAATGAGAAAGCTGAGGCTTGGAGAGATCAGTCAACATGCCTAGAGTCATATACCAAGGACAGGGGAGAGGCAGAACCAGAATCCAGGTCTGCTTGAATACTTTGAACAGCTATAACCCTGAAAAGGCCTTTTTAATATACAGATTGAAAATGTATGGCTGCATTTTATAGCTGTAATTTCCAACCTAGAAGCTTCCATTTTGCTGCTTTGATTACCCTAAGATTATCCGGAGCGCACAGGGATTGTTTCATTTTACGGCCTTAAAAGAGAGCCACTATATTCATGTGAAAGGAGACGTGGTCTAATAGGTAAAAGATACTTTAAAATTATAGGTAAAATGTTTTGCTTTCTTTTGTATAAAGGTCACAGATGGCTTTCTACCTTAGTTCTTAATTCATAAACTCAGGAGCTGCTGTAAACTACCTTTTAATTTTGTGGCTAAAAAATATTTAGAAATGAGACAATGTTAGAAGAGCATGATTTTCCTTCCAGGTCAGTTTCTTACTAAAAAACTTTAAATTGTATAAAATCATTGCTGAGAAATGCAGTTTCCAGTGTGGAATATGCAATTTTAGGACATGTTCCTTCTGATTTGGGGCTTAACGCCATTATTTAGAATAGTGATGACTCATGTCTAGGACTGAAATCTGTTTTTCATGGGTTTATACATTTTCCCCCTTGAATTGCACCAAAAATGGTTTTTTAATTGGCTTTAACTCATGCCCAATAAATTGGACGAAAATTGATTGCTGCAGTCATGTTTGGTTTAAAATTATTCAAGACTGCACCATGAGTCAAATGAGTCCATGAGTGAGAGCAGCAGCATTTTGTGTCCTCTGTTTATGATGAATAACTTTTTTTCCAAAATGGCCACAATTCATATATAAAAGTTAATATACATTTACATTTTATAAAGCTTAAAAGATAGTACCAGGGTCACATTAAAACACATCATGTTAAAATATAAAATTCTCTTATTTTGATATTGTTTCTTAGTACCTTCTTTTTCACTTCTGTCAATACAAATGTATTCATAGCATTCCTTTAAAAATAAATAATACCTGCATTTAACTCTTGTTAGATTCTTGGTCATAATATTAGAATATTTTTAAATGGCAAAATTAAATAAATGAGGATGTTTGGACTGTACCATCCTATAGACTTGAGACAGTGAAGAGTGATTTTAAAGACAAAAATTAAACAGTATGAAAATTGAATTAACTCAGGTGACTGTTTAGGGCATTGAAATAGCAATTCACTAAATGGTACCTGTCAGGAAGCCAGTTTTTGCTCAATCTCATCATAATTCTTTACTGTATTATGGTTTTCATTTATTTATTTGCCATAGAAATATAAGGACTTTGCTAGTTGGGAATTAAAGTTCATTTTATGAGAATCTCCAGCAATTGCAAGAAAGGATAGAGCAGGGAAAAAGAAATGATTAATTAAATGAAAAGAAGAACATCCCTTGATCATAATATAGATAGGCAGTGAGTGAAGGAAATAATTGTTGTTCCTGTGTGTAATTAATATTAGGCAATTTGGGACTTCCCTGGTGGCGCAGTGGTTAAGAATCCACCTGCCAATGCAGGGGACACGGGTTCGAGCCCTGGTCCAGGAAGATCCCACATGCCGCAGAGCAACTGGGCCCTTGCTCCACAACTACTGAGCCTGTGCTCTAGAGCCCGTGCACCACAACTACTGAGCCTGTGAGCCACAACTACTGAGCCCGCGTGCCTACAGCCCGTACTCCACAACAGAGAAGCCACCGCAATGAGGAGCCTGTGCACCGCAACAAAGAGTAGCCCCAGCTCGCCACAACTAGAGAAATGCCATGCGCAGCAACGAAGACCCAACACAGCCAAAAATAAATAAATAAAATAAATAAAATTTTTTTTAATGTATACATTAGGCAATTCTAATGGGACAAGATAGTTACATCTGATACTGTATTATTCTAAGAAACTGATAGAGCAATTTCTGAGATTTTTTTCATTTTCCTCTATTAATTTATTTTTCATATGTATTAAATCTCAAGATTTGTCTTTATGAATGAATATTATTTTGTTTAAACTATACAGCTCCAGGGCTGTTAATCTGTGCTTCTCTAAATCTAAATTGTCTTTTAAGAGGTCACTGGTCCTCACGACTCAGTATCTACGTCCTGCTCCCACCTGGTGGGTACAAGGCTGAAGCTTGAGCTCTGGAGCTGTAAAGTTTTTTTCCTCCTCAAAACACTAAACTACCTGTTTTTCTGATTTGTATAAAAGAATGCATGCTGAGAATTTTCACAAATTCAATAATGCAGAAAATGTTAAGAAAAAACTGAAAGTCCAACTCCTATTACCTCAAAATAGGCACTGTTTAATGTTCTAGTGACCATCCTTTATATGATGTTTAATACTTTTGACAATTCCCTAAAAAAGCTAAATAATTAAAATTTCTTCAAACCCCCCGAAATTGCTGGTGGTTAGGACATCTTATGTAATATTTCTCAAAATTTTATTGTATTTGACCTGAATCATTTAAAAGAAGCTAATCATCCAATTATCACTTTTATCTCTTTTTCATTTGTCAGCAATAGGTAGCACGGCAAGACAGTATAATTATTTTCATTATAAAACGTAGAGTTTTGTTTGTTTATGTTAACTGTAATATCTATTTTCCTGACACTTTTTTTCTCTTACAAGTATTAATTTCTGCTATATTTTTTTGGAATTACTGAATTTTACGTCTGGAAAGTACCTTACAGGTCATCTAATAAATAGTGGTTTAGGACTTGGGCCATAAGAATGGATACTTAAGGTCAAATCCCAGCTCTGTCAAATTCTGGTTGTGTGATCTTGGGCAAATTACTTAACTTCCTCAGTTTCCTCATCTTTAAAATGATAGGATTATTGTGAGGATTAAATGATTTAATGCACGTAAAGCATTAGAATGCTGCCCAGCACATATTATATACTCAGTTCTTGTTACCCATTATTATTATTAATCCAGTCTTCTCCTGGGAATCATGAGGTTTAGTCAGAGGGACTTGCTGAAGGGAATCAGCTAGTTAGTGGGAGAAAGAATACTAGGACTCAAGTCTCCTTTCTTCAAGCCTAGGAATCTTAGCATGATGCATCCTCTCCTAGCATTGTTTATACAGCTCCCTCTTAGGCACAAAGGTGTTTTAGGGGCATCCATAGCTAAGCAGGGTGCAGCATGATAGGCTCTGGTTCCTGGTTTCTTTCCCTCATAGCTTTCTTGGGCATTTTGGCTCAAAAGTATTATTTGTTCAGAACCCTATCACTGTCCTAATACCTGCTGTAAATATTTGGGCCATCAAAACATTTTCATTATTATCAGTGTAAAAAACCTGTAAAGAAGCTCAAATTTTCATGTATCCTTTTGATATGACTAATATGGAGACACACCTCTATTTTAGTATTCATTTTACATCTAGGAAATGTTAGTATTCTACAAAACAGTGCTCTATGAGTTAAAAAATGAGCCCTGACATAAAAGAAAGACTTTTCTCTTTATTGTCTCCACAAGAAATCTAGAAATATCAGCAAGAGAAAAGAAGAAATTTCACAGTAAATTGTGTCAAAATAATTCAAGGAAATGTTTATTTGTTACTCAGACAGCTTAAGCAGTCTGTAACACCATTCATTTATGTTACATCTTCCAACTCATGTTTACAAAAACTGACATTTCAAACAACGTATTCTCTAATTTCTTATACTGAAATGACAGAGACCAAAGACAGTGAAATGACAGTGACCAGACATATTTCTATTACAACAGTATTCTCAGCCTTAAAATGCATATACATATGCTCAATCAGAGAAATAGATTTTCCATTTAGTCACATCAACATGAAGGGTTAAAAGGGGTTGGTGTGAAATGGCAATAAAGAGTAGCTCTGGCTCTTCTGTGTGTATGCTTCTGTTTCTTCTTGGTGCTAATTACACTTCCTCATAAAAGTCTGGCATTCACATGATTGGGCTTGACTTTGAGTGGGTCAGTCCTATCAAATTATAGGATACATTTAGGCTATAGATAGATACCTATTGAAGTTTAGAGAACAATAAGTTTGTTTTTCCATTGTAACCTATGAACTTAGACATCCAAATATTTAAAGTTTATTCTTTTATCTGGTTTTTATCAAGTTTTGTTTCCTTCTGTTCTAGTTATTCACTGAAAGTCCACACCTGTAGCTGAATCTATACCAATCCATGGCAAAGTAAGCCCAGGAAGGAACTGAAAAACTATAAACCATACACAAGTTTTACTATTCTTCTGACATTCTTTGTTTTACAATGTCAAGTGGACATTGTCTCCATTTTGTTTCATTCAAAACAAACTATTATAAAAAGCATAGTCTCTTGTGCCCTTTACACAGTCTACCTCTATGTTCCTTTGGATATTTATTTTGTTAGATTTTTCAAGCACAGAAACCTAAGAAATAGAAAACTAGAGCAGAAATTACTGTTAGCCTATGTAAATGGAATAAATATAATAGCCTATAAAAATATATGTGGAGAGAGGAAATGAGCCTGGGGAGAGGCGAGTGATGAGGAGATTGAAACTGATTTCTTTCAAGGCCATAAATGACTAGTAACTTTGAAAATCTTGCCATAGAGTTAACATAGAATGGTAAATAAGAATGGATAATGTATGCATATATATGACACATATATATTTGAATAATAAAAGTTTCTCGGCATAAAATCAAAATATTTTAATTTGATTAGACTGTGATAGTATATATTTGACTCAACTTGATTTCAGTGAGTAATTAACTGAATTATAACCTATACTTAATGGCAAACACTAACATTGTGAGCCTAAATAAAGGAACAATGGTTGTAATTAATGCCAAAGAGAGTAACATTGCAGAAAGACTGACATTCAGGAAAGCTATTCTGTATTCCTATTAATCTTAGAACTGTTACCTAAATTCCCAGTGCCTCTGCTATGCTCCTGAAAATGAGAAATAATTTATGTCCTTCCTTACCTCCTGAGTTACAATGATAAATATGGAAAAGTGCATTGAGCTTTTTGTGATAAAAGGTACTATAAAAATCTAAGGTGTTTTTATTATTATATCAATCAAATAGGTTCTCAGACTAAGTTCCTTTTTGAAGACCCACAACTTTTTATGGGTGAATCATGAAATTGTATTGGGAAATATATTGAAGCTACATAACAGGGCAGACAGATTTTATGCCTTTTGGGGCCTTTTAAACTTGGTTACAATTAGAAATGTGAGAAGATATTTATCATAAGATATATCAGTTAGGAAATTAATGAGAGCAAATGAAAATGTTTAAGAGACACTTTATATAAACACAGGAATTCTAATCCTGGCTTCATCAAATAAATGTGCTAAGTCACCATTTTGTTCCATAATGGTAGTTACCGTGTATTGACTACTTCCTCTATGCCAGGAAGTTTGAGTATTTTACACTCATGACTTCGTTGAACCTCACAGGGATCCTAAATTAAGCATTATTATCACCATTTTGTAGATCAGGAAATCAAGGCTTAGAAGATAAAATAACTTGTCCAGGACCCCACAGTAAGTGGAGTCAGGTTCAAATCCAGATGTGTCTGAAGTGAAAACCCAAGCTCTTAAAATTTTCAAAACTGTAGCTCCTAATAAAGCAACATATCAATTTCCATTAAAAGGATTAATTTTTGGACAAACCATACTATTAAAAAACTTATAAAGAGATATTGTATAAGTATAGGCACTCAAAAGATGATTGAATCAAACTGAAATGGGTCTTTTGTCAAAGATCAGGAATAAATAGTTAGAAATAGGAAATGATTATGTATTACTCATTTGACCCTCACCTGAAGATAAATGTTATATCTGGAAAGACAGAATTAGTTGTCTGATTGGTTTTTTTTTTTTTTTTTTTTGGTAATAAAATCATAATCAGTTTTAAATAAAAACATTTATAACTTTTAGGTATTTCCAAAGCATCCAGTATTTTGCCTTTATACATCATAGAGAGACTGTTTACCTTAAAAATCTATGATCCCATTTCCCACAGAGAAGAATTAATAATGGGGAATCACTTGAAAAATAAATTTTGCATTTAAAATTTTAAAATTATTTTTCATCTTTCATAATGAGTTGTTATGCCTTTAGAAATTGTATCATTTATTTGTGACAAAAATTAGACAGGAGTGGTTTTTGTAATAATTTCATGCTAAAACATTTTTCTGTTCAGTAATGAAATTTTTTCTTTTTAAAATTATCTTTTAATTTTGAAGTGTTATAATGATTTATATTTTTAAAGTATCTTTTTCTCACATTTCAAACTTAGAATAAATCTTTTAAGCCTTATGCAAATTCTCATCTTTAAAAAGTCCTACTTGTAATGACAAAGAATAGGTTAAGCAGTCCCTTGTATGCATATTTTCAACTTACTTAAGAAAAATAAAAATAAAAACCATAGCTTGAGACATTTAAGTTGGCAATTCAAATTTGTTTGAGTAAATACTCAACAATACTGTGCTTTGTAACAAGCAGAAAAATGTCTCATTATCAGAAGATAATATAACATTGCCTAAAAGTTTGGGATTCATTAAAAGAATATTTCTTAAAATGCCTATATAGCAGCCATTATTTAAACCAACATGATAACATTATGGAAAATGATGTTATGGAGGGGAAAAGCTAGCTAACATAAACTTAGATTTCTCTCTCATTGAAGAACCCATACAGCACTCATTCATTCGTGTGCTTGAATATTTTTTAATACCTCTCAGTGTTACAAGGCATGAAGGATTTTTGCAAAAAATGTTCAACAGAAACATGTTTGAGATTCCATGACATATTTATTTGATTACTTCCCTATGAGTAATCAAATGACAATTTCAAAGATTAAAAGAATTGTTTTTTAATGTATCTAAATAGTTTAATAACTATTGAAACGTATACTAGCATCTTACGTTTTTTCTCATCATTTTTTCCCAACAGATTTATTTTTAATTCTTCTTCACCCCACTGTGATTTAAGCAACCTTTATATTGCCAGTTAAGTGCACTCTGACATTGATCAAAATTTTGGGGTTAAACAAAGTAAAAACTGATCGATTTTCTAAAACTGTGTTAACCATGTGTTATCAGCTGAAGGTACGCTTTTAGAAACGTTGCTAAAACTTAAAATATAAATGCTGCCTGGAAAATGCACTGCATCCTCTCATACTTACACACTCTCATAAATGCACACCAGTGAATTTACAATCTATTCAACCACATGGAGAACCAGATACAGCACAGAGTCATCAGTGAATCAAGGCAACAGGGTCACTGGCTATATTCTGGTCATTTTACATCTTAAACTTTTTGTGAAACATTTATTCAAATAATGCATAGAACTTCATGCTCCATACCCATAAAAGCAGACAGAAGAGTGTAGATATAAAATGTGCTGAAAGAATCAAGTGATGTCAAAATACACATGTGGAATTTCTTGAGTTTCCTGAAATACCCCATAGTAATTATCTAGGTAAAGGCAGAGGGGATGAAATATAACTCTTATTCTTGTAAGTAGCTAAAGCAGATTCGTTTCTGTGGTTGACAACTTCTTCGGCTATTCTAAAAACCATCCTGGAATCTCTCCTGTGGCCCCATCACTTCAACAAAAAGGTCAGGTTTACCTCAGTTTATGGTAACTCCTCTGCATCTGATTGATCTACTTTTCTTACAACAAAAGGAAAACTTTAGAGCCCATTTGGAATCTGTTTCTAATACTGTAGTCAGAGAGCTTCCTCTGCCCTATGCTCTGATAAAGACACAATTCAGTTTTTCATCAGATTAGTTTAAATTGTCCCTTAATCTCTATTACACCAAACTTCACACAACTTTATTCTTTTCAAATTGTTTCTACATCGTAGTTATGACTAGGAATCATGACCAAGATGATGTGTCCCTTTGCAACTTTTCCTCACAGCTTCCTCTCCCCAAATAATTTTTAAAACCGGTGGACTTTTTCTCTCACCCCTCCCCTCCCCCCATTAAAAAATATATCCCATTCCAGGCGCCCCCTCTCTGCCTGCCGAAAGCATTTTAATGACAGTTTACTTTAGCGGTCTGTCAGCCGACTGCTGCCTCTGCCACCTGAATTTCAATTTCTTAATTTACAGCCCAGATAAAACAGAATGGAGCAGGATCTGGGCTGCTCTCTACATTGGGTTGGCCTTATCAAGCGTGAAGTTTGGCGCATTGCAAACGTATTCAAGTGATTATCTGTTGAGGACCTCTCGAGCCATCTCCATCTCTGCAGCGGGCTGATAAGACAGCTGTTTCTCTAGCCGCTGTCTCCCCGGGGCTCAGTCTTCTTCTGCTACAAACTCTGCCTTTGTCCCCGGGCCCTGGTACGGTCACTTGCTCTATGGGGCAAGGGTTTGATCTGAACACACGTGGAGGAAAAGTGTGAGTGTGTGAGAGGGCAGAGGAGAGAGGAAATAGGAGGGGGAGAGCAAGGAGAGCGAGATAGAGGGGAGGAGGGAAAGAGGGTTAGAGATCCGAGGAAGCTGGGGGCAGGGCTGCGTGCCGAGCGCAGTTGATAGCTCTGATTGACTGGTTGCTCAGCCCGGCTTTATTATTTCAAATTAGACGTGCATCGCACACAAGTGGAAACATAAATCTTCAATATAAGAAAGAGCCTCCGAGCATCGGAAGCAGAAAAACCGTTTCTTCCCAGGTCCCGGTAAAGGGGCCGGCGAAAATACTGATTGCCACCAGCTGAGACAGATGGTTTCCTTTAACTTTGGAATCTGCTATTTTTAATTACTTGTATTAATTTTGCATGAGATGTATCGGCTCCAGGAGGAAGCTTAGAGAAGGCTGTTATCATCCCTGGAAGAAACGGACACAAAGCTCCGACTTGCCCTTTCTCACCTCCAAGTTTTTTCTTACCTCACCCTCCCTCGTCGCCTAGATCACCCTTTGCATGCTCAGGAAAGACGTGAGTTTACCTTGCTAAAAGTTGGTCCTGAGTAAAAGAGAGGAGGGGAAGAAAGCTGAGGGCATTTGCAGGAGCGTTTAACATAAATGATCGTTGATCCGAAGCTGCAAATAAATTTTCCGAGACACTCCGGGGCACGTGCAACAGATTTCAGCCTGAATATCCGCAGGCAAATCATCTAAAGGAGAATGCACCTCATACACATTTTGCTGAGAGGAGGGGGAAAGGCGGTCGTGGTAGGGGGCGGGGGGGAAGAACAATATAGGCTGGTCTTAATTTACCGCGACATATTACGTTTAATTTTTTTAAAAACCTGTACAATTCACGTGTCTTTAAGTGTAAACAGTAACCTCGGAATTTAGGGTAAATTCTCGCTGAGTCTGCTCCTTTTACAGCCTTTTCCCTTGAACAGGAGTTTAAAGACATGATGTAAAGAGAAAGTAAAGGATGTTTGTGGTTCTGCTCACTGCCGTCTCTGGCACTGTTCCTAATGGAAAGTGTTTGCAATATAAAGGGTTCTTTGCGAAATAGTCTCGGAGGTCACTCACCTTCGGATAAAAGGCTTTGCCCCTTTGCCAGGAGATGGAGGGAGCCGGGGGAAGAACGGGGGGAGGGGAGAGAGGGTCGAGCGTGTAGGCGTTTTTGTTGCGATTCCCTCTGGGAATTTCGAGGATTAACAAATCTGGAGTAGGTTTAGCTGACTTTTCAATGACTACCTGGATTTGCATTTATTTTGTATGACCTCTTTGATGACTGACAGGCTCACTAGGGGAAGAAGTGTCTGGAAAGAGGACAGTGGAGGGTGCGCAGCGAGTTCGGGGCGCTAACCTTCCTGGCGGTTTGTCACTATGGCCGAGTCCTAGCAAAAGCCAGCCTAATTCAAAATAAACGTGTTTCTATGGAGTAGGACAGCCCTATAGTCTGTAGAAATGAAATGTTCCCAAGAACTGTAGTTTCTGTGTCTCACTAGGAGGGACAGAAAACTCCAACAAGCTTTGCAAACCTTTATTCAGGCTCGGCTTGTCTCTGTCCATGGTGCTAACTCATGCCTCTTTCTTTAGCCCGGTTTCATGTTCTAAACTCACATTGGTATCAATTTTCTCGACATTTTTTTTTCCTGTTTTCTAAACTGTGGAAGTAAAGTTGACGTACTTCTTTAAGAAGAATAAATAAAATAGTAATCATCAAGCTATATAATAGCTCTATTTCTCACTCAGGCAGTAAACTGTCACACTTCTAACATTATGAACAGCAGACACCCCCCTCCATCATCCCAAACAGCCCAACAAATTAACACAGAATAATATTTTTATACATCTGAGAGGGTATAATGTTTGGAACTATCACCCTAAGCCAAACATTGTAAACTCATTTAAATAGCTTAACTGCTTTCTTTACTTTAAAAAAGTTACAATTGTACTTTACAGCCACCTTTATCATAAGACCCTAAAAGTATCCTCTCTTCCTCCCCAGAACTAGTGTAGGGGGGTTATTTATCATAAAAGACATTGCCCGCGATAGCTTACGAGTATTCCTATGAATGACTGTTCCTTTATAAAGATATTTTAGTAAAATAATCAATTGAATTCATTACTTTTTCTGCTTTGAGAACTATTCTTTTTGCAGCTTTCTCCACATCGAACTTTTTCTCCAAGCTCTCAGTGACTCCCTATATCTCTCCCTTCTCTGTTGTGGTTTAATATCAAGTACTTTGAAGATATATCAGAGCTAACAAGACAATCATAATTCAAATGCTTTTCTAATACAAGATCAGATGCTGTGGATAATTCTTTACCTAGCTATGAATGAAGAGGGATTGATTACAATTGCTTAATGTGGAGTGTGATGTTTACACATAGTCTTTATTAATTGCAAGATAGAGTATGTTAATATTTCAGGCTGTAACAGCATGAATTTCAAAGTGAAATATATATCCAGGTATCATTTGTGTTAAAGTGATTGTATTCAGTTTTTATTTTTAAAAGTTGGAAAAGTACATGTTACTTACACTATATTTATCCATTTAAAAGTTTTTAAATGTAAAAACATCTGTTTGAGGAAGTAAACTAGTATTTTAAGACGTTTTCAATTTCTTAAATAATTTAACTCCACTTTATCTACATAGAAAAAACAACTTGTTGAAAATGAAAACATTCTGAAAAATATTTGCTCCTCTGAAAAAACTGAAAAAAGCGTACATACTGAAGCCATAAAATTTAGCATTTTGCATTTGAATGGACAAGTTTGCCATTTTTCAGGTAATTTCTTTAACTACATAACACACAGGCTGGATTTTCATCACTCCACACCACACCCAGCTTTCCATACCCACCCTCCCCCAATCCTTGCAAAAATATACTACTGTAATCCACAAAATCTTTCTTGTGGATACAAACATCAAAAAATAAAACAAAGTATTAGTTTCCACATAATTAGATGGAATTTATGTAATTTTAAGTTAATGGTAAAGATTTTCTTCAAATTGTTGAGAATATTATGTGAACAAATGCAACTAATTCAATATTAAGAGCATATTAACAAGGATAAAAGACAATTCACTTCATTGGTAATTCTGACTAAACAGTATTACACTTTTACCCAAATTGTATTTATTACCTTACTCTTTGTACTGATCTAGGGGTGAAGGGAGGGGTTGAAGGAGAATGACAGCGAACTCAATCTTCCAACTGTTTATTCGTACAGTGATTACTTTATTGTAGATGAGGTGGAGGTTTTCTGTTTTTTCCCTTTATTTGTTGTTCCCTCAACCCCTTGACTCTCTTTCTTCAAACAGCTTTTCTTTCTTCTGCCCCTGAGTTCCACCCAGGTCTAGAGAATAGTTTTATGTTGAAATTAGGACCCCAGGCCTGTTGTTATATAAAAAGTAGGGGTGGGGATTAAGGCATGATAATTATAAATGTCAGTTATATAGATTCAGGCCTCCTTTCCCAAGTCCCAGTTATTGTTATCCAAAGTATAGAACTCGGACATATTGTACGGGCTATATGGGACATAAACAGGTCTTCTGTTCTTTGCCATTAAGCATCTATCAACACTCAAAGACACTTTCAAGGAACTATGATTTACTTCAACCCTGACTTTCTAGTCATTTTGCTTTGTGACTATCTGTCCATTTTCCCTGCATTCCCATTCCACCCCCCTGCAATCTCTAACTCTTACCTGTGCCTCCTCTTTCCGGCATTCTCAAAGATAGAGGCTAGTAATAAATAAACAAGTAAAGGAATTTCTTTTGGAAAGGAATGAGCTTCCAGAAAGATGTTACACTGTGCAAGAATTGTAAGTACTGTGTAGGAAGCTGGTGTTACCTTTCAAGATTAAAAGAAGAAATCCAAGCTGGAAAAGAACCTAGGTCAAGTGAATATTGTCTCTACTTATACATCAAGTCGATCCTGAGAACTACAGTTTCACTTGGAGGAAGAAATAAATACCATGAATAAAGCTATATTTCATCCTCCTGAATGTTATTAAAATATGGGGTTTAATAAAGTAGCCTTCATCTATAAAACAGAAGGGTTGACAGCACTTGGTCTTCTGGTTAAACTTTGTAAATCCTCAGAGTAAGAGTCCAGATAAAGGGTTGACTATCTTTACTGTCATCAATACATGTGTGGCCCAAGAACTGTACTGCCACCAAATGCAGAGGAGTGGCTTGTTCTAATTTTATATACAGCTGCTCTTTTTGAGTGTCATCATACACCCCAAAGTGAAGGACCTTAGCTCAACTCAGCACCTCTTTCCCTGGACAGGATGTTTATCCTGCACTTTTCTACTCTGACATGAAGTGAAAGGTAATTCAAACCGTGCAGCTTTATTTGAAAGCATTTCTGATTTCATTCTTATCCTAAAAGACGCTTAAAAAACCCCAAACAAACAAGAGAGCAGCAATGTACATATATTAAAATAGAGAAAGACATTAAATTACCTAGTATCTAATATAGAATACTGGAACACAAATCGAAAAAGGCATGCGTGCAAGTAATGGATGTACATTCATCCCTTTCACTCAGTTCAAAGAGAGGGAGCTCTCAGTGACTCATACATAGGGGACAGAGTTTAATGTTATAAAGAAAAGTGCCATAGATTAGGCAGTGATGGCAAAGGAAATGAGTCTTTCCAAAGCAGAAAGATTTAAGAGGAAAGGAGATCGTGCCATATCGCAAAAACTCTGATAGTACTGTTCCAACCCTCCCACGTTGCTCTCTCCCCATCTCTTTTTGCTTCTTGCATTTCCCTTCGCCACCAGTGTTAAGCGTGTACCTCCCCGCACAACTTACCTTGAAACGGGACTCCATTGAGCTCTCGAGAGTGACACAAGGACCTAACCAATCATATCGCGCGGCCTCTCCTGGGCGGCCTCAATAGAAGCGTCTGGACCAATCAGGATCCTGGGTAGATGAGCAGGTTGCGTTGTGGCACGACTCAGCGTATACTTCCGCGCGTGCTGCCCGGGATAGGAGCCTGGCAGAGCAGCTGCACACACGGCAGTGCGGAGGCAGAGAAGGGGTTGGTGATACGGTGCTATAAATCTGTGGTCCAGTCCACCTCCCTTTTAAGACGTCCTCCCCCCTTATTTCTGTTCTCAGTTAGAGATGCAGCAGCTTACTCCTGTAGCGACCTACTAAAAAGCAACAAGGAGAAAGACATCGTCTTTTTGAAAAAACGTTCTTTCGTCTCTTTCTTTGTTCCTTCGTTTGTTTTTCTTGCCCCTTTTTGTTTAGTTGAACGGCAATAGGAGGGTAGTCTCCGTCTTTTTAAACTCTTTTTTAAGTTTCCCCTCCCCTTTCATATATTTTTTTTTCGCCATTTCTCTTAGCGTTGGACTTTGGGGTCGAAAGCATTTCTTTTTATTTGCTTCTTTTAAGCCGAGCACAGTTTTAGGTTTCGTGCTGTCTTAAGAGAACTATCCAGCAGCCTCTTGCTCATCCTTATTGGGAGAACTGCACCGTTACTTTAAAAACACATATACACAAAAACCTTAAGGGAGAAAGGTAAGTTTCGGTTTGGTTTCTTTAATCATTAGTTGCAGCGATGCGCTGGCAAACCCAGAAAACCTGTAAGTGAGCAGAATACAGAATACGAAGTTAATTGCACATGTTTGTATTATTTCAAAGATACTGCTCTGCTTTTTAATTCTAGAGACCTAGACTAAAAGACCGTGGACGCATGCTTGACGTACTGAATATTCACAAATGTCAATGGCAGAAACTTAAGTGGTAAATGTGGCCAGGGAAGAACAGGGGTACAATGGGAGTCTAGATATTGAGTGAGCTTCGGGATTGAGGTTGGAAGTTCGTTTCGTGGGAAGAGAGGGATAACTTGGGTTTGGGGGGGGCGGGGGGATGCATGCCTCTACTTTCGCGAAGCAACCGAAGGACCGGAGAGGCTTTAGGACCATTAAGGGGAATCAGAAGCCTGGACTTGGAGATTAGACCAGCGAAAACCCCCGACTTAATTGCATTAACCAGATAACATGTGCTGGGGAGATGGGATTGCCAGATGGAATTTATATGCTGCACTAGGCAGCTAGTTGTAGTTGACTGAAAAAAGTACATGCCGCCTGAGGGCTGGGGCTGGGCTGGGGCTGGGGTGGGTAGAAGCTGTCAAAACTCATCGTTGCGAGGTGTGCGGGCTCTAATTCACGGCCGCCAATGATCATGGTTGTGTTTAAAAAGAAGATAGACAATTTAGGGCCGAATTCTTAAGCCTGTACCGGATATGAGATTCCCTTTGTTCAGAAAAGCGTAAATAAGATCCTTGGAGCTGTGTCTGTTGGAGGGGCGGCTGCCTGGGAGCCTCGCTGTGCTGCGCGCTGGGAAGTGGATTCCAAGCCCTGTCCTTGGTCCTACGCGGCTGACTTCGCCTTCTGGGTGAGGGGGGAACCCCCTTCGCAGCCGACAAGGCTTCTCAGCCACTCAGTAGCCAACTCGGCTACACATCCCTCAACCCCTTCCTCGCGGCCCCCCACCCACCCCTTTTCTCGAATAGCTATTGTTAAACTGACGCCTGGAGAAAGATGGTTGGGGATGAGACGCTGGGCAGACACTTGCTTCATTTTAACTTTTGTGATTTCTCAGGGTTTAGGAGAAACCAGCTGGCTTTCTACTGCGAAAAAGAGAACACAGGGTAGAGGTGGGAAAGGGGGAGGATGTTCGCGGGGCGGGGAGGGTGGAGGGAATGGTGGTGGCAGTGCCCTTGCCTAAGAGAAGTTTAAATTATTGGCACGAGGGGGTGTGGGCGAGTGTGTGCATGAGAGCGCCCGTGTGGTGCTTGAGAAGGAGAGGATTGGGAAAAGGTACACAGCCGGCTGGCTTAATTTCTCTCTGCTCTCCATCCCACCCACCCTCCCAGTTCGAAAAGCCAACGCGCGGCCGGTCTTCTCCGGACTCGACTTTGCCATCTCCGAGGTCCTGGGGGCTGGGGATAGCAAGGTGGCAGTGTCCACCCCGGGATCTCAGCGGCGAACAGGACTTCGCGTGGCCATTGTTGCTTAATTTATGCCCAGCACGTTGCCACGTACCCACCTATTTCACGTCTGTAAAGAATTAATATGAGAGCTGTATAACTGTGGGAAATTGGAGGTTGGATACATTCTCTGTTTTCCATTTGCAAGTACGGGTTAGCGAAACTGATGTCGAGACTGGGTATTTTCTCTCGTAATTACCAGCTGCAGATCTGGCTTTACTGTGGCCAGAGTGAGAGAAATTGTCAACCATTTAGAATTTACTCTTAACACCGCTGGGCCAGGATGGATGTCTCTGTACTTTCTCCCCGAAATGAACAGGTTCTTTCCCCTCCCCCGCTCATGTACAAACATTCCTGTTGGTTAAGATTCTAAACCTTCAGCCCTTCCCTACACCCTATTTATTATACCCATCCTCTGGATGTTGAGAGTGGACGGGAAATGGAGGTGGTTTATTTCTTAGGCCTACAGTGCAACCTATAAAATGTAGGCTTAACATGGGGGGGGCGGGGTACAGAGCAGACAATAGTAACCTTAGAAATTATTTTCCTAACTGGAAATCAGTTCCTAAAAGTCAGGGGGAAAGGTGTGAGTGTTTGGGGGATGGAAGGGTATGAAATCTGTTTAGGGCCCATAAGATTTCCTTGGTAAAATGGCTTCTTAAATGGGACATCTGAAAGATTTGTTAGAATCTAAAATAAGTCAAAAAAAAAAAAGACGGAGAGAAAATGTTGAGGGTTTAAAAATCACCTTTTGGGGGATTAAGAGAATAACTATTTCTCTTAGTTTTTGCTGAGTCTGTCTTACACCAGGTACTCCTGGGTTCCCCTTCCCTCTTTTATCCAAGTGCTTGGCAGCCCCACTTTATAAAGCTTAACCTGTTCTGGAGTTCTCCACGAAAACGCAGTGTTTGCCAACTAGAAGTGGTTTGGAAGACTTGGGGAACTCTGTTGAGAGAGAGGTCTCCCATGACTTCAAGAAGTCAGTTTCGGGAAGTAGGGCATCATAAGGCATTCTAAGAGTTTTAGGCTTGGATTGGCAAATTTGGTAGGCCCATTTTTGCCTAACGTTTGGAAACAGGCATTCTTAGCAATCCCCCCTGCCTGGGATGGGAATATTATAATTAACTGTTTAGAGGGAGGTCAAAGAGGCGCAGGCGCTTTGAGCCGTTTCCCCAGGAACCCGTACAAAGTCAATTAAGGTCATTTAATTGCAAATCGTAATTGGGGTGACAATAGAAATGCTGATATAGAATCAATTAGCTATTTCTGGTGTCCCCAGTCTGGGTCCCCCAAATTGAGGGATGGACTGTCTCCATTTCGATCATGGCTGAGCCCCCTACTTTACTGTCTGATTTGACTTCGCCCAGGAGGGCAATTTTGTCTCCTCTACCTCCCGCCCTGGGTTAGAGGAATCCTTCCCCGCTTCTCCCCCAGCCCCGCCCGTCGCGTGGGGGGCGGGGAGCGCTGGCCGCCCTTATCGGACCTTGCTGCATCAAACCCGCATCATGCCCTTGAAGCTGTAACCTCGGTCACGTTCTTGCGGCGACTCAGCCGCCCACTGCTCAGTTCTTTTACCTCGTGCGATTACAGGTAGGTTTGACAGGTGATATTTTTAAATGTAGTTTTTTAGGGGGAAGGGTTAAAACGGAAGCCTTTGCATTGAAAGAAAACAAACACACAAAAAAGCCCCAATATGACAGGTGCTCTCGTAATTAAGCGGATGAGCAGGTGTAAAAACGTGCTTCCGCCGCGTGGTTTGGGGTCGGTTTTGACTCCCAGTCTTGGGTCTGGGTCTGAGGACTGGCACAGGTTTTTCCTGGGGAAAGCGATTGAACTGGGCGTGGGGGCGGGCCAAGGAAAGGCAGCGATGGGCCGCTCCCTCGGTGAAGAGTTGGCCGTTTCAGGGCTTCGGTGGGGGGCGTTGGAAGGATGCGGCGAGCGACAGGCGCTTATATAGTCGAGTGCAGGATTTCCTACTTTGTGTTTGAAGCAGAGTATAGCACCCCACACAGGTACTCGGGGCTTATTTGAACATCAGATTCCATCTAGACAGGCAGAGAAGGGCAGCGGGGGCAAACCTTTAGTTTTTCGCGGAGGGACCGGACCCTTCAGCTGTGAAGTAGGGAAAAAGCCCTTGAGCTTTGCTTGCAATATGTTAATATATGTATGTATATATATTTGATACACATATATCAAAGTACCCCCGCGCGAATCGCTCTGGCTGCCCGTTAGAGTCCGGAGCCTCGGGGTTTGCAAACTTGCACCTGGTATCTGACGCCTCTGGGCGCGCGACGCTCTCCGCGCTGCCAGGGGAACCTGGTCCAGGAGCCTGCCTGGAATCGGAAGCTGGGAGGGAAGGAGCCAAAGAGTCCGCAGTCGGGCGTGTGCTCCCAGGCACTGACCCTCGGGGCTGCCGGGCAGGGCACGCGCCGGCAGCAGTAGCCGCGGCGCAGCGAACTCGCCGCCGGCCCCGCCTCCTGGCGCTCTTCCAAGCAAGCCCCTCCTCCCCGCCCCGCTACAAACGGCGGGACCGCGGCGCCCGGGCGTCACTGAGGCAGCTGCGGGCCGTGTGAGGAGGCCGGTTGCTGGCGCGGCGCGGGTGGGGCGGGGGTTCCGCTGGGTTCCAGGCCGCCTTCCCGCCACCGTCAGACCTGGGGACGCCGCTGCCGCCGCCACTACCGCCTCTCCGCGGAGCCCGCCCGGAGCGAATCCTCCGCGGCTGTGTGACGGTCGGCAGCGCGAGCCGTAGTAGCTGCAGCTCTGAGTCACAGCAGGCAAGTGCGGGGGTGGGGTGGGGTGGGGCGGGGGCGGGCACGCCTCGCCGGGCCGCGAGTCTGTTTCGGACGCCGAGGCTGAGGGCGGTGCGCGCCGCCGCGGCGCTGTGTTGCGGAGTCCGGCCTCGGCTCGGCGGGAGCCCTCGTCCGGGCTCAGGGCGGGAACGTTGGTGGAGGCGGCGGAGGTTGTGCACGGGAAGTTCCTAGAGCTCGACCCCTGGCGGCGGGAGTCGAGGGAATTGGTCGCCTCGGGAGGTGGCACCGCCCCTCTTGTGGGCACAAGCTGGTTGGGGGCGGCGGGAGCCGAGCGGGGCCAGTTGCGCCAGGCAGCGTGCACAGGCGTGGACGTGTCGGGTTACGACCGCGGGTGGCGCGAGAAGAACTGCGCCGAGACGCAGGTGAGTGTATTGGAGGGAAAGTGGGGGAGGGGGCTTTTCTAGAAAAAGGGCAGGATTCCTGTGGTGGACTGGCACCTCCGCCTTGTGGGAGGCTGCGTGCACTGGGTTCTCCAGCCGGGTGGTGTCTGGTGGCGTGCCCACTTGGTACGGCGCCTCCTCGCGCGTGGTCCTTTGCGCTCCCGGGGCGTCTCGAGACTTGCTGCGGCCACGCAGTGTGCGGAGGTGGGTTGGGACCGTGGGCGCCCAGGACAGAGCAGGGAGGATCCTCGGGCCGCTCTTCCCCTTGCGCCGTGTTAGGTGAGATCGGGCGCAGCCGCGCGAGGTCGCAGCTCGAGGTCGCATCCCGGGTTTGCGCGCGAGCCGTGCGCTGGGCGGGAACCACGGGGCGGGTCGGGCCGCCGGGCGAGGCAGGCTCTGGGGTTTCGCTTGCTCGCGGCGGTTGCGGCGGCTGCCTCCAGCTCGGCCAGGAGGGCTGGCCAGCGGCGCCCCGGTGCACGGACGTGTGTGCGCGCCCTGGTGAGACTCGTGGAGTCTCGGGTGGACCAGCCTCTGTTAACCAGCAGGTGCTCCTCCAGTGGTCGTGACAGTGACCAGCACGCAGTCTTCCCACGGCGTTTCCTTAAAAGCTGACTTGTTATCCTAGAGGGCTGGAGCGCAGGACATTGCCTCTAGATGTGAACCACAGGCACGGAGCCGTAGCTGTCCAGATGGTCATTTAAAATAGTGTGCATTTTCAAAGATCATCTTTACGATAAAATGTTCATCTCCTATCGTCTATGTTTTCTGAAAATGTGAGGAAAGGAGGGTTTGTTACCGGCTATCCTGTCTCCTTTATTCCTTCCCCAAAGGATGGTGCTTAATGCCACACGAAATATGTCCGGCAAGGACAAAGAGCTTTTTAAAACTTAATATTTTTGTGGACCTACCCATAATAATTGTCTTCATAAAAATGTAGCTCAGCCCCAAACTTATGGCAATTAAGTCCATTTAAAAACTCTAATAGCAGTTGGGATGTAATTTTCCCATCCTTTTAAGTAAAATCGGTTTGTTTGAAATACTGTTCAGTTGCCCTTGAAGACAACATTGTCAAGAATCGTTTCCCCCAGAGTCGTCTGAATTTTTCATTTGTGCTAAGGCCGCTTTTTCTTGCGGAAGCTGACCTGGAGTCTCCATTTTGGTGAGCGGGTGGAAAAGCTTTCCTGGATCTACTTTCTCATCTAGACCTTTGGTTCTAGAAATGGGTGACTCTTGATGGAGGAACTGCAAAGTTACTGCCTTTGGTTTTGAGCTGTTCTTCATAATACGTTTGTAGGAATGTTGGTTTAACACTGTTCAGGTGTGTGTGGGGTACATACTTAAAGTTCTCTTGGAAATGGGGGAGAGAATAGAGGGGGGAAGAGGAAAACAGTTCTGAAAGATCATGGCTGGGGTGCGGTGGGGAAAATTAGATTTTGAAGAAACACGTTCCATCCAATTTTCTATGCTTCCTCTACTTTCTTTTCCTTCTTGAGAGAATGTTCTTGTGTTTGTGTGCTCAAAACTGGCCCCTTAATGCCCTTTCGGGTAACTTTGTGCTGCCACCTTTCGGGGGAGTAAGGTTTTTTGTTTTCTCTTCAAAGACCCAGCCTTAGGCCTTTAAGGCCCCCCCCCACACCCTTTCTCCCTGTCTTTAGGTGTTTCCTTCACTGTGTCTTGTTTGCTGTTAGAAATCATGTCAGGTCAGCTGTTTAAGCTGCCACGCACTCTTTCCCCGTGGTTCAAGAGAATTTCAGTTTTAGGATATGCTACTAGAATAGAACAGGTACCCAAAACTGGTCAGTGTCCGCCAGGCCTGTCTGTTATTTCCTACTGAACCTTATTTTCCTTTTCTAGGCTCAGAATGTATTGGTTGTTAGAGTTCCTTTTTTGGTTTTGGTTTTTTGGTTGGTTGGTTCTGGTTAATGCTTCTTCACCAGAGAAGCGAGGTCCTTCTCTGTCTGGTTCAGCACTTTTAGTTAAGACTCAGCTCCCAGCTGGTTACTGAAGAACAATGCTCTAAGTGGCATTTCTACTTCCTCATTTCTTAATCCAGCTTTTGGTTCTTTGTATACGGACAGGTGTTCCTGGCTGAATCCTTGTTGCCACTTTCAGCCATTCTAGCCTTCTGTGCTTTTCCTGTTGATGTTATTTTAATTTAAAAAAAAATACTGCTTCGCCCTCTCAAATGTCTCTTTCTCTTCTTCTCTTCTAGAAGGAAGTCCCAAGTTCTCTTTAAGGACACAACAGAGCCATCCAGAATACCCCAGCTTCTAGGCTGGGATCAAACTTTTCCTCTTAATTTGATTGGAAGAAAAAATATATTTTTTAATTTATGATGCTTTTCAGGCATCAGCATGGCACAAGAGCACCACAGTGGCAAATTACTCTTCGTGTTCTTTGTCCCCAAAGAGCTGGGTACTCCTAAATAGCATCTTATCAAGACTGACTTTACCTTCACCTTTTTGATGGCTTGGTCTGCATGGTAGGGTCAGTTCTTTTGCTTCTCGTTTGAAATCTTTTAAAATCTACCACATTATTACATTCTTGTTGCCACCTTTGTCACAGATAATGTTTATTTGGAAGTAAGGGAGGTTGGAGATCCACGGTATTTAGCCTGGTCAG
Source organism: Lagenorhynchus albirostris (assembly GCF_949774975.1). Taxonomy (NCBI): domain Eukaryota; kingdom Metazoa; phylum Chordata; class Mammalia; order Artiodactyla; family Delphinidae; genus Lagenorhynchus; species Lagenorhynchus albirostris. The sequence goes on along the minus strand of NC_083101.1, from coordinate 72,390,864 downwards.
GTTAATTTTTTTGATGGCATTGGGAGGGGCTCTATAGGTGAGATGGTATGGGGCCTGGATGGTGTGCCACCCTGTGGAAAACCTGCCCATAGCAGTCCTCCCCAGCTGTTTCTGATTCTTTGGAAAATCAACTGAATGGGCCAATAATCATAGTAAGCTACCACATTAAAGTGTTGATGATGTTGTGTTTTTTCTTTCTTTTTTTAAAGCATGGGTATTTGGTTGGAGGCAGGGCCACTGAATGGGCACATGACCATAATGCCTCCCCATTGAAATTCTTGATTTTTGAACAAGGGAGCCAGTACTTTGATTTTGTCCTGTGACCTACAGATTATGTAGCTTATCCTGCCTGGTTGGAGGCTTTCTTGATTGTTAATATTTAGCTGGCAGCATTGCTGCTTTATGCTAATACTATATTATAGAATTGTTGGAAATCCAAGGCTCTGTGCACTAGTGATGCCACACCCAACTCTTGAATTAACTCTGGAGGACATTAGATGCATAGAATGTTTACTTGCTTTGGCCAATTTCATTTTACTGATGTGGCAGTCTTCACTGGTTCTTGTTACTCACAGAACCCACGTGTTGTGTACTCTAATGCCAAATCCACTGTTTTGTTTCTAATTTGGGAAGAACATTTATCATCTATTTATTTGATTCTAGATACTGGTTGGTTTGCAGCCCTTGTCGATTTCAAGTGCTAAGTGGAAAGAGAAGGTACTTAAGCTTGAAAGGCAATAATTTGTTTTAAGCCTTTTGTGTGTTAAAATATACACTTTTTTTTTTACGGTTTAAGTAGATTTGGTAACTTGAAATCTGAATTAAAACTAGGAATTAGTGTCTAGTAAAAGTCTACAGAGGTTTTATGGTGTATTTAGGAAAATTTTAACTAACAGGAAATGAACAGATTTGGCTTTTAGCATTCATGATGTATATCATGACTTTAATTTTAGTAAGGTCAAAGGAGAACTTTTTTTTTTAACGGGGAGACGACTTGCTATATCAATAGCCTTGTAGTCCATCATATAAAACAAAACAAAAGGCTACTCCTCTGTAACAGTGGGTTAGGTGCATTTTCATAGCCATCATCCCCGCTATTACCAATGCTATGTTTCCCAAGATTAGTCTACATAAAAATATCTGTTTTTGGTAAAGGTGTTATTTTCTCAGAGCTATGGGTTTGGCGTTGAATGCATCAATTTCATTAATATTCTTAGCCGTATGTTTCCCTTTCGAATGTTGCTTGGTAGTTTTGTGTGATGACAGATAAGGGTTTTCCTTGTAAGCAGGGTTTATGAGGAGGAGGATAGGTGCTTTGGCAAGGAGTGGAATAAGGAGTAAAATAACTGAGAAGATCATAGGAATAGGTGGCGTGGGGTTAAAGCCAAACCAATTTGGAGGTTGCCTTATTAATTGCAAGTAATTGTGTTTTATGGTTTTTTTTTTTTAAAAACTTGCACTTTCCTAGTACTTGTCTATATTACTGATTTCTATTATGTCAGTTTCTGACTTAAAATGAATAGCAAAGAAGGTTTGACAGGCAAGACCCTCTTTCCCACTTTTAGAAATTGTTTATTTGAAAAAACTGGATGATTTTTCTCAGTAGACTTATGTATCATGAGACAGTTATAGTAAAATGTTAGATTTTTTTTTAAAACATGAAGGTTTTGTTTTAGCATCAGATAAGTTTTGAACTACTAGGTTGAGTTTTCTGTATATTTTTCCCTTGTCTAATCTAATAGTGATAGATTTATACCGGCCTTTTTCCTTGACTTAAAAAAGGAGTCTGTCTCATAAAAAGGAAATTTATATTCTATATGATTAGCTTTTCTTTTCCTCCAGAATTTTTGTTGTTGTGGGCTATTCATTACTGGAGATTATTTCAGCAGCTTTAAAGACTATATTAATGGAATATCACAAAAATCCCTATTTTCACAAATATCAGACCCATTAACTGTTCTTTCAGGATGGATTTTCATTTTATTTTGTTTTGCATTTAGTTAGCAGTGGTCAGACTCACTTCAAGCTCAGTATTTTCACTAATTTTATCTCCTTATGAGAATATGGGCAATAGTTATTTCAGAGTTCTCAGCTTTCCTGTATTTCCTTATTATGGAGCCACTGTAAAATTGAAATTTCTTGTTAAGATTGAGGAGTTTTGAGTCTCTTTGAGCATCTGAAGAAAGCTGCGGGCCCTCTTTCCCAGGAGAAAGTCACATATCCAGAAATTTCCATACAGTTTCTACCATCTTGCTCTCTGGAGTAAAGACTATTAAAATAAGGTTCTATTTAGGAAACAGGACTTTGAAAATTGGAGTTGTCTTACATTGGTGAGAGCAGGGAGAAATTCAGATTGGTTCTTGTGTGCCGTCGTGTTAGTGGTGTGGGCCTTTAGCTTTCATCCAAGGCAGTCTCTAAGCTTCCTTGTCTCCTCATAGGTTGTTTTAAAATCCATTCTGATTTTGTAAACAAATATTATACATGTAAGGTCTTCTTGTGAACACAGTGCTGCCAGTTTAACTACTGAGTTGTCTTGCCTGAATAGATTTTGTCACTTTGGTTGAAATTCTTAATTTAGCAGATCCAGGTGGAAAATACTAGGCTGGTATTCTGAAGTTTCCGTCATCTGGTTTTGGCTCAATTACCTATGTCCTTGGTTTTTTAACCTTTCTTTGAGTGTGAAACCTCACACCTCATTGACGGGGTGAAGATGAGCATATTGAAGTATGAGATTTCTGGCAACGGAATGACAGTGTTTCCTGAATTGGAAAAGTGGTAATAGGTGGTCCCCATAGATGAGTTTTATATATTTGGCCTTCAATGTGTTATTATGAACCATTGTTTTTATAACATACCATCTTTATAACATACCATCATACAATGTGTATTTCTGCCACACAGAAAGAAAATTCCCAGACTGTAGGGAGGTTTTGGGAGAATTGTGACTTTGAACATTTCAATATGGAAATAGATATAAATATATCAATGGAATTTGGAAGGGAAGTTTAAAATGCATTTTTTTTCTTGAAAATATAAATAAAGCTAAGAGATTACATGTGAAATTATGAGAAGTTAGCCAGCTAACATTCCAGGAATATAAATATCTTAATTTAAATTTTCCATCTTTTTTCAATGAGAAGTCAAATTTTAAAATTGAAGCATTTACATTAAAATAATCAGCCCATATCTTCTTGATTTGAATTTTGTTTGATCTCTTATCAAGGATCTATTCCTATACATGAAAAAAATGAAATTTACACTGAAATAACATTTTTCCCCTGTTGGTTTCAATATCTTTTTACCACCCCAAGTGAAAAGTCATTGATGGATGCCCTATCAAGTAAGTTATTGGAAATTGCTCACTTGTTCAGTTTTTAAAGGATGTTTAACACTTTTTTATTCTTTAGGCATCATTTGTGCATATCAGAAGTATAAGAGGTATGTCTCAAAGCAAATAAGTCACAGTGTGTTTGAAAATAAATTCACCGAATTGGGTAAGGTAGGGAAAATACTCCTGGAACTGTTTGTACTTGATCTTGAATTTCCTCTGAGCTGCTTTTCAAAAGTGAGCTTTTTCTATTTCACTGTTGCTGCTGCTCTACTGGGGGTACCTTTGGTGACACGAGGATCATCCATCTTTATTGCAGGACTATCTAGAACATTTTAAATATACAAAGTTTATTATAGAGTGAGCAAGTTTTTATGACCTCTTCCCCGGTAAGGCCTATTTCTGTATGTTTGCTCAACACCACTTTCTCTGCCCTAGGTGCTACTTAACTGGTTGCTGGCTTATTTTGTTTAAACCCTTGGGGTCCTTTTTGGCCTATGGCTGTGAATGACTCATGGACTTTTCCCAAATACCAGGTCATCAGTGCTTTAGGTTTTCATCCCTTCCTTGCCGTTGTCCCTGCAAAGAACTTGAACCACCCACAGCCTTCCTCTCCTCTCTGTGATGCCTCTTGCTAGCCCTCTGTCCCTTAGTCACCTGTCTATGCTTCGGAGCCCTGTGCCAGTTCTGCTTCTAGCCTGGCAGTTCTGGGTCAGGCATAACCTACGCACTTACTTGTCCCTTTCTTTTCTTATTCAGCTTCCACTTTTGCATTGGCTCTTAAGCATTTTGTTACATTTTGTTCACTGAAGATTATTTTCTGTCATCAAGACAGTTGCCGCTATTAGAGGACGAAAGGGAGAAATGGGTTATCAACTGACAAGTGGATTCTGCCACGGGTCCCAAATGGTGGCCCATGGGCTGCATATTCTGGGGCTGTTTCATTTGGCCTAAACTGTGTTTTAAAAAAAGTAGTGAGTTGTTGATTTAGGCATTGGCCAATATCATGTAAGGATCTAGAGCCATATTTTGTGTCTCTGGAAAACGTGTGAAGGTGGAGCAACGCTGAGCCCATATTCACTGCACTGTTTACATGGAGCATGGTTTATTTCACTTCAGAATACATTGTTGCTTGGCCTTTGTGGGTATTTGAGTTTGTGATTCTAATGCTGCAGTTCCTAAAGCCATGGGAATTAAAAAGTTTATTAAAATATCTAGACAAAGGCAGTAGTTCTGAAGACTTCAGTTCTTTTGATTTTCTTTGTGTTTGCAAATAACGTTTGAATTATGTTAGATTGTTCCTTATAAATTTACATCTTGAAGTCTTCTTTATTTTACATAGAGAAGTCTCGTCTTGGACCTCCTCTTCCTTAATGCCTGGCTGCAAGACAGCTTCTCGTTCCTTTACAAGATGTGCTTGCATCAGGGTATCTTACCTTTTTTCCCCTCTCCCTGGGATTTTAAACTTGCCCTCATTGGGAGCAGAGATTTCTTCCTGCCTGTTGCCTGCTTATATTTGTTCAGATGCTTTGAGGTCAGCAGAAGTTGCTTGGTGCTGTGAAAACTAATAGGATGTTATGAGCTGTTTCAAAGAGCCCCATGGCCCACCTGCTAACCTCATTGCTGATGGTGTCAGCTTAGAAAAGACATTCTCCCCTCAGAATGCTGTAAAAAAGAGCTGATATGAGAGGTTACCAGGTGTGAGGTTTATGTGTGTGTTGTTCTTCTCTCCTTTTCCCCCTTATTTTTTTTTTTTTTTCAGTTTTCAGCCTTTTCTAAACCCCCTCTCCAGAAACAGCAGGGCAACCCAGCAAAGCTTTCTCCCACGTGTGCAGTAGAGCAAGCTGATACGCCAGCAGAAGTAGAAAGAGGCCCCACATGTCGTGTTTGGACCAGTGTTGTAATTTTATTTTACAGTAAGGAAGGTGGATATTATTAATCTACTCCTGAGCATAATAGCACAATTTGAATAGCAGAGAGCAACTTTGGTGTGTGTTAATGTCTAGTGAGATGAATACAGATGAATGGTAAGTAGGTAGAAAATGTCAGTGTAGAGCTTTCCTTTTGGTGACTTTAAGCACTTACATTTCCAGTTAACTTTTTGTTCAGCCCAGCACACAGATATGAAGACCTGTTTTATCAACCCAGCATTAATGTAGCTTCTGAGGATGGAACAATGCCTATAAAGCCCTGCTCTCCTGGCAGCCACTTGAGCTGGGCCAGTCATAACAAGGAATTAGAATGTGTCCCTGTATTGAACATCTTAGCAAAACCTTTCAGAATAATAGGAGCTTAATGCTGGCAGTTTTAAAAATTGGTGCAGTTTCTAGCCCAGCCACATTTTTTTAATATTTGGGAGTGAGTGAAAGTGTGTGCTTAATTTGAAAAAAACTAATTTTGAATTAACTGTGTGTATAGTTTAAAAAATACTGTAGGTCTATTCTGAACTAATTTTTAAGAGGCACTTTAAAAAAACTCTTGGTACCAAGCATCTTCCATGATTATATGATTCTTTTAGATGAATATATTGCTTATTTTGACATGCCCTGGAGTGTCTTGTTGAGGGGCTTCCAGGGTGTCTTCATTGTTGGGTGGGGTGGGGCATTGAGAATTTGTTTTTTAAAAAAAGAATCGTGTTTTATCTTCCTAAAGGTTGAGAATTATTGTCATGGAGCTTCTACTGTGCTATTAGAAAGGCTTTGGTTTTGGTGGGCTGGTAGTTACCTTGGAGACTAGACCTTTTCCAAATTCATCTAAAGTTTTTTCTTCTAGTTTTTTTTTAAAGGATCTTAAGAAATGTCTTCACGTTTTTTGTATTGGGACCATGTTCAGAAGCCAGGGAGTTTGTGTAGTACTTATGGTTTCATCACACATTATTACTGAGTGCTAGGTACTGAGAGAGCTTTAGAGAAATTTATAAAGCATCCTTGTACTCATTCCTTGGTCTGCCTGCTTAAGGAGATGCGGCAGAAAACGATATCACAAGCCTCCCCCTCTAACTTTAATAGTAGTTTGAGGACTTGAGAAAAGGGACATATCTCTATAGTCTGGGCATTAAGGATATGGCCAGGATTCTGCATATTGTTTTGGGGACAGGAGTGTGGTTTTCTTGGTCTCAGTTGTTTTGTGTGTATATTTGCTTAGTTTTTGTGTCTTCCCTCCTCCCTCCCTCCCATGTCATTGTCATTCCTTTTGGGTCTCTCTTTTGTTGTATGAATAATTACTTCCTAGTTTGCCAGGAGTCCAGTCACAGGTAAAGAATGTTTATGCAATGCAGAACCTGCCAAGTTTAAGTTGTGGCTGGAGAGAGACACCACTGCGACTGTCTTAATTCTGCTCTTGTCCAAAGAAGATCGGATCCCAGGCATGTGTGTGTAACCACTTGAAGCCTCCAGTGTTTCCCCCATGGTTTTACTCTCTTGATAGCATGATGTGCCAGGAGCTTCTTCTGTGTATAACATTTATTTTCCAAAACATTTAGGAAAAAGTCATAAGGATGATAAAGTTTCTTGGACTCCTTCCCTGTTAGTATAGTTCCAGTAGTAGTAAGCCAGTGACAGGTTAGGATCTGGGATGCTTTTAAAAACACTGATCTATACCTTCTCCTTGATTCTTGCTCATGCCTAAGACCACGTCTGCCAGGAACAAGGGTTCTTAAGGCTGCTGATTGTAGCTTTCTCATGCCAGTTCTTGATGTTCTTAGGTCTGCCTGTTGCTTTTCTCCATTAATGGCATTTACATTTCTTACTTCGGAAAGGTGATTGGACAGCCTGTATGCTGCTTCATCTCCTTGTTTTGCTGGAGAGGCTCATTCCCTCAGGTGGAACTGGCTCTTGATTCTTGGACTTTTTAAAAAGGATTTGGCTAATCTACCTGTATTGTTTGTGGACAGTAGGGGGCAAAGTTTGATTTCTTGGTGAACAACATAGTTTGTGATCCAGAGAAGAAAAGTGAAGGGGTTGTTTTTTCCCCTTTTGTACAACTTCTAAAAGTAACTTCTAAATTATTGCCTCGTGAGAATGCAATTAGAGTAAGAAATTTTGTATTTGATAGGACAGTAAGGAGCTGCCTGTTTTTAGTTGCTGAAAGCCCTGGCTGTTAGGACAGAGGAACAGGTGGAATCAGTAATTGAAGGTGGTGTACTGCCCACAATGATGGAACCAGGAGACACGAGCATTGTGTTTTCTGTTCTTCCAGGACTTCACCACAGTTCCCTGGGATAATGAGTTTACAGATGAGGGAAATGAGGCTCAGAGGTCAGGTGGTTTGTTAAAATCATCCTGCTGGGTGGGTGTGAAGGACTTAGGTCTGTGACTCCTAGTTCACTCCCTGTTACCCTGGTCTCCAGAATGATGTTCTTTCTACCTCTGGTAGTTCTGTTGGTTGTAGTTTCAGGTGGCTGAGGACACAGAGACAGATCCGAGAGGCAGCTCGACGACTGTGTCATCTCCAGGCCTTATTGTTTGGCCCCTCAGTGGTGGGACTGTTGTAACCTGTAGCACTCCCAGCAGAATGCCCATACCTATTTCCCCAGGGCCAGGATTCTGACCTTGCATTTTTTTTTTTTTTTTTTTTTTTTGTGGTACGTGGGCCTCTCACTGCTGTGGCCTCTCCCGTTGTGGCGCACAGGCTCTGGACGTGCAGGCTCAGCGGCCATGGCTCACGGACCTAGCCGCTCCGCGGCATGTGGGATCTTCCCGGACCGGGGCACGAACCCGTGTCCCCTGCATCGGCAGGCGGACTCTCAACCACTGCGCCACCAGGGAAGCCCCTGACCTTGCATTTTTTAAGGTCTATGACCAGATGACTTCTGGAAGAATTCCATCACAGGCTGGTGTCTTGTTGCCAGCTGGCAGTCTCCACTTGCAGGATTACTTTTTGGAACTATATAAAGTATAGATCTATAAGTGAGGAAATGAAGGCACTGTCTTCACACTTATTTTAGGATTCTGTTAAAATCAAGAAAAAAAGATTGTGATACTGTGAGCTCTATTCCTGGCGAAGGTGACATTCTGATAACCCTAGCTCGTTGTAGTAGAGAATCTGTAAGGGCTATTCCTTAAAGTTGTTACGTTTCTGGGACTAATATGTTCCAAATCTGGTGGGCTTTTAGAAATGCACCTATCTTTGTTCTGAGAAAAAGTTGCAGGTCAGGTGCTCCATAGGATGTATGATGTCCAAACTTGAATCAACAAAATATCTACCCAGTAAAGATGGTTATTGATTTATCTTGTTTCTCCAACTTAACTGTCAGAAAAATCTGTTGGAGGGAGGGTGGATGGTGAAGAATACAGATTCAAGATAATCTTTCTGTTCTTCCCTAGAAAGGGGACATCTGTCTTGTTTATTATTTTATCTCTTGCACCTAGTGTGTTACTTGTTTGTAGTAGAAATTCAAGAAGTTATTTTTTTAATTCAATTGAATTCAGAGTCTGGAATTGAGATAATACAGTACTTGAAACTTACTGTCAATTGAGAAAGTTTTATTTGCATCTGTAGGTAAACCATGAATGATAGGTGATCTTATTAAAATTTTAATCACTACAAGGAAATTTTAGCAAAAAATGTTGGTTTAACTAATGCCATATTTCCTCAAGTCTTAGATGTGCAATTTTTACATAGTTTTTGAATCTCATAAATATGTCCACTTAATGTAGTGATGTTTATTTTTCTTACAGCTGGGAAGCTAGTGGTGCATCTTTCAATCCATGATATTGTAGAATAGAGACGCTTCTTGTTAATGTGTCCCTTGGTTTCTTATCTTTGTGTATATTTTACTCTTTCAAGCCTATAAATATTATCCTTGTGCTCTGTGAAGCTGTTGTAAACCTAAAAAAAAAAATAAAAGAAAATCATCTCTACATATTTCAAGCAAGTGTCTCTGGTGTAAAATTGGCCCAACAGGCTATGCACATAGCGAAGGAGTATAGCATAGCAGTCAGGTGGAATCCTGCCAAGGGTGCTCCATGCTGTTTAGCCAGATTTAGGACATCACAAGATGAAGCAGAAGTTAAGATAGGTATTGAGAATTCAAAGCTGAATAGCTTTTTATATCATTTCATCGTATAGGACACTGCAATTCTAACCTTTGACTTTAATAAATAGCCTGCACTTCCTTTTAATTTCTGTAAGTTTCTTTTTTTTTTAAAGTTGGCCTCCACTATCAAAAGATTTTGAGTGAAAGGTTTCTGTAGTTCCCCAGTTCTCTAAGAAATTCAGAAACATAAAGAGATCAGGGGACTTGTTGTCAGGTCTTGGGTATTTTATATTGAGCTTCCCTAAGGAGTTTTATGGAACTTTACCTGTAAGGAATTTTTCATTGTGGCTGGAACCTCTTGCTCTTCCCCATTCCCTATGATTATTTCCTGTTTGTTATTGTTTAAAGAAATGAAGCAGATTTGCTGACAGTTTATTAAGTGACTGTTTGAAAATGTTCACTATTCCTTTTTGCTAGAAAGTGGCTTCTTAAAACTTTAAACTTTCCTCTAGACCTACAGCTTTATAGGATTTAAATTTTTATGCTTGTGTTGTGCCTGGCCTCCTGACCTTAATGATATTTTGTTGTCTTCTTGATTTCTTATCCATTCACTTTTTTTGGATTGTTTATCAACCTCTTTTACTCTGCAGTAGTTTAAAAACAATTATTTTTCCAGCTTATACATGAAAACATCTCAGTTTCCTTAGTTTCATTTACTTAGTAAACATTTTGTTCATACTGTGTACCACACACTGTCTTAGATACTGAGACATAGGGGTGAGTGTGATCTAGTCTTTGCGGACATGAAACTCAGAGTATTGGGGGAGACACATGTTAAAGCTCTAGAAGTTATTATTTATAATGGTGATTTGTGTTACGAAGGGCAAGAGTCTTTGGGGCTCCTAACTTAGTGTGGGGTGGTCAGAGAAGTTCATTTGTTAACTTCATCTTCCCTCCCATCTACCCTCTCCCTGCCTTACTCCATCAAAGGCAGACGTTTTGTTTTTTAATTTTATAGGCAATAGAATATTAGAATAGAAAGGGGTCCTGAAGTTGAACTCTCTTTTTCCCTGATAAATTCATGGTGAACTTTGAATCCTGGATCTGATCCCTGCCATCTAGTTTATATCCCGCCAAAGGTCTGGCTTTTTTTTTTTTTTTTAAACAGCCAAGAAACAAACTGTAATGTTCTCAAGTATACCAGTAATTCAGCAGCTTTCACACTAAAAACTATACAACCACTGCCAAGTCCAGCAGTGTTATCTGCATAGTCTACATCTTTCACTCGTGGCTTTGAAAATGCGCTGCTCTACTCAATTTTGAAGTATAATTTATCAACATTTTTTTGATAGTACTTTTCTAGTGTATAAATTGTGGTTGTAAAAACTATAAAGAGAAATGTCTGTTAGGCTTTTTGATTTGGTCTAAAGGACTTTACCTACTCGCCCCAAATTATAGTTTGTCATTGATTGAATTGTTTGGTTAATTTATGAATAACCTTTTATAGAATCCCTCTGCCAGATCGAGGCAACCCACCCCATTTCTTCACAATACTGTGTTCCTCCCAGTATTCATTTAAATTTGAGCTAAAATCAAATACCATATTATTTTGGAATTGTCTTTGAAACATTCGTTGGGATGGGAGAGGCTTAGGCAGTTTTCTTTGTAGAAACCTTGGAAGACATTTATTGAAAAATACTTCTTTCTTAAAATGACCTGAATGGCTTTTGGGCAGTCCCTTAATTCTAAAGGGCTATGTGTGTGTGTAAGAGATTGGTAGCAGAGTCTGGGAAATTGCTCTAAGTAATCAGAAAAAGACAAGAAGAAAAAGAGGTTAGAGAAAATGAGGAAGCAAATTCTCCATGTGGCTTGTTTCCTCAACCCACAAACATCATCAGAACTATAAACAGTACTGTGAATTTATGACATGGTATTTTAAAATGATATCCCACCTACTTATTAGATCATTACATTTACTAGAGTATATTCTTAACTCATTGTTTTCCTCAGAGAGGTAGACTCTGTATGCATTTTTTGGACACTTATTAAACGTTGTTTTCAAATGCATTGGAAGCTCCTTGATGTCAGTGATCCTGTTTACAGCTTTGTTCCTCGATATAGTAGATCCCTATATTTTTAAAATAAAGTTTAAAATTATAAAATTACACATGCCAAAAGTAAATACTACATGTAAGTTTTTTTTTTTTTCTTTAAGGCATACTCAGCCTTCGGACTCAGGTTAGTGAGAAGTTGCCATGTGTAACATACATATTTGACCAATTGTAGTTAATCAGAATTCTTAACATTTAAACTGAGCACTTTGAGGTTTTTTATGGACATTAATTATTACTATACAATACTATTTAAGTGCTGGATAGTAGATAATACAAAAAGTCATCTTAGAATATTAAGTTAACAGTGCTGTTTGTCTTCATCCATTCCTGTGAATAATTAAGACTTTACCATATCTATTTGCAGCCTCCTAGTTGGTGAATTTAACAGTGGACCACACAGGAAAAGATCTGGGGTGATGCTTCTGTAACCACTTTGACAAGACTGAGATTATGCCTTTTACATGTATTTATGACCTGTTTTATACAGCTTCAAAGCATGCTATATTAAAAAAAAAAAATCCCTGCTTTAAGACTGGATTGAAGTGGCCGTGTTTGCCAGGATTAAGGAGGCAGGCTCCAGGGATGACTGCCAGGCTGGTCTAACAGCAGTGTGAAACCTCCTTTGGCTGTTGGGAGAATGGCTGCTTTCTGCTCAACACTGAGTCTTTTTGGAAGCAGATAGAGAAGTTGAGGTCCAAGGTGGATGCTCTGATCAAGGATGGCTAATCTTAAGAAGGGTTATTGGGCTGGGTATTCCTGAGGTATATGTGTGGCCCCTGTACACACACACACACACACACACACACACACACACACACGCACGCACAATCCAGGGTACAGCGGCAGCTCCATCTGGTATGTTGCAGGCCTGCCGTGACATAGAACTGTTTGTTCTAAAGCAACTCATTTTAAAGCTGCAATATGTTAAATGGGCAGCCCTTCATTTGAAGGCCCCGGGTATGTTGGCAGTTTATCAGCAGCAGGGTTGTGATCTTGTCACTTCTTGTTAATAAAGGCTTTTATTTAGCTTAGCAAATCATATCTCCTGTTAACATCCACTCTTTCAAATGGTAAGCTTGAAAGGGATGTTTGTGACTTTTTATTAATTAGTAGCCATCAGGGTGCTTTGGTCCTCCCTTGTGATAGCCATTTAGCTGCATTTCTTCTACTGAGATGCGGCTTGTCTTAACTAGGAAAACCACCAGATGATTAAAATGATCCTTTTTTTGTTTGTTTGTTATTTTTGAAATGGTTTTTTATCTTCCCTCTAAGGTGGCCATTTCCTCCAGTCTCAATTTCACTTCCATTTTTAAATTCCTAGCAGGGGTTTTATCAGAGCATTTACTTTCCCAGTGCAGCAGTTTGACTTTCCCAGCACTTGTTTGTTTATTTCCGGGCAGCCCAAGAGAATAAGTATTTTGTCTTCAGATTTAATGTGCATTTCTTATATATAGCAAATTCGAGGACATCAGAGAATGTCAGAGCTGGAGGGGCCCTTATCCACAGTGTTGATGAAAACCCTCATTTTATAAACATGGAATTTGTGGTAAAGGTGTTGCCTAATGTCTTATAAAAAGCGATAGCGGTTGGTGACTCTAAACCCATAGCTGGTTCCTGACATGCCTTTCCTTCTCCCAGTTCCCTCTCGGCACTGCTGCATTATTTCCATTTCATTTTTAAAAATGCAGGCGAAGTCTTGGTGGGATTGTAAGTTGATAGGATTTTTTAGAGGGCTTTTTGGCAGCAACTTAGCATAATTAAAAATATAAATTGACTATGAACCAACAGTTTCTATCTTTAAATGTATATTTTTGCTCTCTTGTATAAGGTATTTATTGCAAGCATTGTTTGAAATAGTAAAACCTTGGATATTTATCAGTAGGGAATCATTTATATTAATTTGGGCCATCTCAGTTATAGTCAGCTCCTCTGTATCTGCAGGGAGTGGGTTTCCACGTCCACAGACTCAAACAATTGTGGACTGTATACTATGTTTACAGTCGGCAGATGCAGAACCAGAACCGGATATGGAGGGCTGACTTTGGGACTTGGGAATCCTCGGGATTTTGGTATCTGTGGGGATCCTAGAATCATTACCCTGAGGATACCAAGGGACCACTGTATAGCCATCTATAAAGAAAGAATTCTCTTATGTGCTGATATTTAACTGTAAAAAGCAAGTTGCAAAGATCATTACAGAAAGATCTACCTCTGTGTATCTACTAAAGTATTTGCTTTCCTCACCTGTGCTTGTACATGTTTGTATTGGCTTTGAAAAGGTTCGAATTGTTAATGAAACTGTTAACTTCTGGTGTGTGCATTGGAAGAATTAGATTTCTTTCATTTTATAGTGTTCAACAGTTATCTTTTTGCGTCATGTATACATTTTAGTTTGCAAAAATATTAACATGCAGTTACTAATTACTTCAAAAGATAATCCCCCTTGTATTTTTCAAAGCATTTTAGCAGATTTTCAGTATTCTCTGCATCTCAACTGTTTATTAATGTTTGGTGCCTCGATAGAGCCTAGCACTGTGCCAGTTCTTCGGGAGTTCGGGAGCAGTAGGATATGGATGCTATCCTTAGGTTAAGTCTAGTTGACAGCCTGTAGTCAGGAAATGTGATGAGTTGATTGTGGGAGAGGGGGTTTGGTGAGGGCTGCTGCATAGTTGGGAAAGGTTTGAGAAACTAGGTAGATGTGAGTAGCACTTTGGGGAGGTTTTATAGAGGTAGGGGGAGACTTTTTTCCTTGGAGAAAAAGAGGGGGATTAAACATGATGTACTCCCAGCATATTGAGGAAATAGCTTTGACTATTAGAGTGTGGTTAGGTTTCTAGAGGGCCTTGAAACTCAGGAAGGAACGTTTCCCTTTCTGTATGGTGTAGGGTGTTGTAAAGCCTTTGGAAGATGAGCATAGTAGGAAGAAAACTTGAGAGAAACCAGATTGGGGACAATTTTGTAGGATGACCTGGTGCAAGGAAAACGGAAATAAAGGATGTGGGTTGGTATGGCAAAAGCAGCCCTAGAAAAGAAGGAGCAGGACTTCAAGAGTGAAATGAAATGTGATTTGGTGCCTGACTATGGTGGAATCTAGCAAATGGAAAACTACTACTTGGCATATTGTATACTGTTAGTATTCTCTAAACCAAAGTAAGTATGCAACACGAAACATAACTTATTATGCTTTATAAAGTGTCTTTTCTGAGAACCAGAATATAGAGTTTATTCATGGTTCCCCTATCATGGTTTTATAGAAATTCTATATCAAAGAAAGTTGAACTGATTAAAGTGAGTACTGGGCATAAGAGGTACTTCACACAGTCCCAGGGCTGGAGAAACATGTCTTTGAAGGTAAGGAGAGGAATAGGACACCATTCTAAGGTTTACCTGTATATGCTTAAAAGATTCACCATGGGATTTCCCTGGTGGTCCAGTGGTAAAGAATCCACCTTCCAATGCAGAGGACTCGGGGTCGATCCCTGGTCTGGGAACTAAAATCCCACATGCCTCTAAGGGACAACTAAGCTCACGCGCCACAACTACTGAGCTCGCGAGCCTCAGCTAGAGAGGCTGCATGCCGCAAACTACAGAGCCCTCGTGCTCTGGACCCCACTCGCCACAGCTAGAGAGAGAAAACCCGCACGCTACAACTAGAGAGAAGCCTGCGCGCTTTGACGAATACCCCGAGTGCCACAATCAAGACCCATCGCAGCCAACAACGACAACAACAGAAAATCACCACGGAAGAGAACTTATTTAGCACTGGTGAGACTAGCGATTCTCAAACTTTTTGTTCTTAGGACTCCTTTTTACACTTAAATTATTGAGGACTCGAAAGACCTTATGTTTATGTAAGTTATGTTTATCAGTATTTTTTGCATTAGAAATTAAGATGAGAAAGTTAAAAACAGATATTTAGCTCAAAAAACTCCAATAGCATTAACAAAAGTAACATTTTAAAAATGATGGATATGTATATTTTGCTAAAACAAAAATAATGGTAAGTGGCATGATTTTACAGTTTTTCATCTCTTTAATGTCTAGCTTAATAGGAGTCAGCTGTATTCTTATATATTGCACCAGGCTGAATGCAGAAGCAGCTGTCACACATCATATAACCTTTGGAAAGCTCTAGTGTACTTTTTTTTTTTTTTTCTCTCTGTATGCGGGCCTCTCACTGTTGTGGCCTCTCCTGTTGCGGAGCACAGGCTCCGGATGAGCAGGCTCAGCGGCCATGGCCCAGCTGCTCCGCGGCATGTGGGATCTTCCCGGACTGGGGCATGAACCTGTGTCCCCTGCATCGGAAGGTGGACTCTCAACCACTGCGCCCTCTACTGTACATTTATGAGAGAATGAGAGGAAAAGGTATTGTTTTGACCTTCTGGATCTGTGAAAAGGTCTCAGGGACCTTCAGTGGTTCCTGGACCACACTTTGAGAACTGCTGGGTTGGACTCATGTCTTCCTGGGATAAATAGGGCAAAGCTCACTTGAGCCTTAAAATTTAGAAATCTGTATTACAGGTATTAACGGACAGTCATGTTTCCAGTGGAAGTGCAAATTTAAGAATAAAGGCATGGAATTAGAATAACTGAAGGTGAGATTGTGCTGGGAGTTGAAGCCTCGAATAGTGTGACCAGGTTCAGTCACTAGCAGGTTTTACCTTGGTCCAAATCTTGGTACTTATCTTCCTTACCTTAAAATCAAAGCTGTGACTAGCTTTCAGAAGTTCCATGTAGCACAAACATTCTATGATTTATTCATGTATTTTTTTTTTTATAGTGCTCTCAACACTTTCTTTCTATAAATACACACATGCCCACACATCTACGTACACACATTTGGAGCACTGTAGAAGGTCACATGAGCTAAAAATGCACTTTGGAGTACTTCACCTAAGCATTTTCTTTTTCCCACATTGGCTTCATTGTCCTAGTTTGTTTTTAAATAGAAATTGACTAAATTGTACTGTGGGTGTATATACAATCTTAACCTCTTTTGTCAGCTGTTGAACACATCTGCACTTTTTTTTTTTTTTAACCTTCCACTGCATTTATTCACACCCCCCCCCCCAATTTAGTCAAGACTAGGTGGGTAAGAAGGAGGCAGGTGAGATATCATCCAAACCACTGTTGTCAGGCAGGACTCCGCTTGTACATTCCAGGTTGCTGAGGTCCTTGAGAGAAGAAAATGGCACAGTAGTCCCTTCCTTTGAAATGCAAAATGGGATTGGTGGTGGTGAGGTGGTGCCCATTTAATTTTTTGTGATACCACATTTGTTTAATATTCTGATAGAATTAATTACTTTCAAGTCTAAATGAGCAAATTTGAAACATTTCCTGGATTTTAATTTGGATAAAAAATTCCTGAACATTATGTTGTTATATATTAAGGCCTTCATATGTCCAGACGGGATCAAGAAATATCCACTTACATGTGGAATCTAAAAATTACAACAAACTAGTGAATATAACAAAAAAGAAACCGACTGAAAGAGAGAACTAATTAGTGGTTACCAGTGGGGAGAGGGAAGGGGGGAGGAGCAATAATATGGGTAGGGAATTAAGAGGTACAAACTATTATGTATAAAATAAGCTATAAGGCTATGTTGTACAGCACAGGGATTATAGCCAATATTTTATAATAACTATAAATGGAATATAACCTTTAAAAATTGTATAACCAATATAAATTGTATAGCCAATATTTTATAATAACTGCAAATGGAGTATAACGTTTAAAAACCTTTAAAGTGAATCACTTTATTTAACACCTGTAACTTATATTGTGTATCAACTATACTTCAATTTTAAAAAAGTTTAGTTAAAAAAAAGAAATATACATACCAGCATTGTCTAACATTCTTTTTTTAATTAATTTTTATTGGAGGATAGTTGCTTTACAATGTTGTCAGTTTCTTGCTGTACAGCAAAGTGAAACAGTCATACATATACAAATATCCACTCATTTTTAGATTTCCTTCCCATTTAGGTCACCACAGAGCATTGAGTAGACTTCCCTGCGCTATACACTAGGTTCTCGTTAGTTATCTATTTTACACATAGAAGTGTGTATATGTCAATCCCAATCTCCCAATTCATCCCATCTCCCCCCCTCCCTCCTTGGTAACCGTAAGTTTGTTCTCTACATATGTGACTCTTGTTTCTGCTTTGCATAAAGGTCCATGTGTACTGTTTTTCTAGATTCCACATATCAGTGATATTATATGATACTTGTTTTTCTGACTTCACTCTGTATGACAGTCTCTAGGTCCATCCACATCTCTGCAAATGGCACCATTTCGTTCCTTTTTATGGCTGAGTAATATTCCATTGCATATATGTACCACATCTTCTTGGTCTGTTCCTCTGTCAGTGGACATTTAGGTTGCTTCTATGTCCTGGCTGTTGTAAATAGTGCTGCAGTGAACATCGAGGTGCGTGTATCCTTTTGAATTATGGTTACTATAAATACTATGTATTTATAGATATACTTATAGATACTGTAAAACTCTTAGAGGAAAATATAGGCAGAACACTCTCTGACATAAATCACAGCAAGATCTTTTTCAGTCCACCGCCTAGAGTAATGAAAATAAAAACCAAAATAAACAAATGGGACCTAATTAAACTTAACAGCTTTTGCACAGTAAAGGAAACCATAAACAAAATGAAAAGATAACCCTCAGAATGGGAGAAAATATTTGCCAACGAAGCAACTGACAAGGAATTAATCTCCAAAATATACAAACAGCTCATGCAGCTCAATATCAGAAAAACCCAATCCAAAAATGGGCAGAAGACCTAAATAGACATTTCTCCAAAGAAGACTTACAGATAGCCAACAAACACATAAGATGCTCAACGTCACTAATTATTAAAGAAGTGCAAATCAAAACTATAATGAGGTATCACCTCAGACCGGTCAGAATGGCTATCATCAAAAATTCTACAAACAATAAATGCTGGAGAGGGTGTGGAGAAAAGAGAACCCTCCTACACTGTTGGTGGGAATGTAAATTGGTACAGCCACTATGGAGAAACAGTATGGAGGTTCCCTAAAATACTAAATATTGAGCTACCATATGACCCAGCAATCCTACTCCTAGGCATGTATCCAGAGAAAACCATAATTCAAAAGGATGCATGCACCCCGATGTTCATTGTAGCATTCTTAATGATGTTGTTGATTTCTATTTAATACCAAAGTCCCTTTTCCAGGATACCTCTGGTGGGTGGTGGTGAAGATTATTGATGTTTTGGAATTTCAGGTTGCAAGAAACTTAGTTCTCTGAAAACTTTGAAGTCCTTGAGAGCAAAGAGACACTTTTATATTCTGATAGTTCCGTGTACATAGAGCTTAATATTTATTGAATGAATGACAGTGAAATTTTTATTTCCTTTCAAACACAAAATTCAGGACAAGAAACATTAATCACTTTTTATTTTGGAAATCCCTGTAGCTGTAAAAATGAAATCTTCAACCTGAGAAAATTTCTGCCTAGTTTAAAGAAATAAGGCCACAGTTAAAAAAAAAAGAATTACACACACACACACACACATATTAAATTTGAGACTGTTTCCAGTAGTGCTGCTTTTGTATGTCTTTGGGGCTTTTATATTTCATACTTGCAGGTGTCTCAGGGTAAGGGTGTCTCTAAAGGTCAAGAGCTGTTTGGAGAAAAAAGCCTGGAGGGCAACTGTGTCTGTGTTATACAGCTCCAAATGGAAATGAAAAGTGAAATTAGAAGGAATAAAGGGGTGATATACAATCCATGATATTTCGGCTTGAAACTGGGTCCAACTGTAAGGTTTACTGGTACATAATGTGTTCTTAATCTGAAAAGCCCAAATGAGGTGTTTTTGCTTCAGAAGAGCAGGAAGAGGATGTTAATGCCAGTTTTCCTGTGGTTTCTGCTTAATAAATGAGAATGAGATCCTCTGAGGAGATTTAAGAAGCATATTCATTGCCCTTGAAGGCACCCATATCGAAGGAAGATAGATCTAAGTTAGTATTTGGGTAAGAATTTCAAACATGGTGTGCTTCTGCAAACTAAATTTAAAAATTGGTTTTAAACTTTTACTGTAACTTTATTTTAAATAAGTTGATTTTTTCTAATTTTGCAGATTCATTTGCTAAGAAGGATTCTAGACTGATTCTGCACTCACAGACACCAAGTCATCTGAAGTAGCTTTTCTTTCTCACACTACTTAGATCCCAAGGAGTTACTCTTAGTAAAGATGAGGACCTCAGTCCTTTGAAAAGTGTTTTAAAATTTCATTTTTAGTTTTTTAAGAAAGTAAATGGGGCTGCAGTCCATTTCAAGTTACCCTTAAATGAGAGGAAATGAAGTTGGGGGGAGAGTTGCACTGCAGGTTTCAGAGTCACTTTTGGCATTGAAGCATGCTCCTACCAGCTTGGCACAGTTGCTCTTTGGCTGCACCGTTTGGGGTGTGAGGTGACCCACCCATGTAGGACCTGACAACCTGGTTACTTCTGCCAGTGTTAGAAAAGCTAAGAGTAAGAAATAGGAATGCTCTCATCTTATAGCTTGATGGTTACACCTGAGGTTAAGAATTCAGGGACCTTATTTAAGTCACCCAACCTCTCCCAGCCTTCCAGCTTCTGACCTACAAAATGGGAATGGTGATGATACCTATGACGAAAGGTTAAGTGCGATGCTATAGTAAAGCTCCCCCAAACAGTAGCTGTTTTCTTTTTTCATTCCTGAATTGGAATTCTTTGGAAAACTGAAGATAATGAGATTGTCTTAGGAGAAATTTAAGGCTCTGTTTCTACAGTAGAATCCTTCGAATCCTGCATAAAGATCAGATCTGTCCTCTGCACTAGAGTTCTTGGACAGCTAAGTTTAAAGGCACAGCCTTGGTTTAGATTTGCTGGGAGACCTCTCATAGCTTTTGAGAAAAGAAAAAGAAAGGAAAACTAAAGAGAAGAGATTTCTCTTTTCAGTGATAAATAGAGCCCTCTCAGTGTTTTCTAATTCTTAATAGATTTCTTGCCCAACTGTGTGTCTGTTGTTTGGTGTATTAGGGCTGTAAAGAAGCTTAGTCTAGCCAGAAGGGACTTGGGTGTGGTAAGGCAATTATAGGCTCTCAATAGATGATGCACTAATTAGTGATCTGCATCCCTTTCAAACTAGGGTGTTGGCTGCTGAGAGTAGCAGGAGTTACTATTAAGCATCAGTGACTAAGAATTAATCTTATTTGGCTGGAAATGGGGATAGATATAGTATAATTAGATGTGAGAGACACAGCTATCAGGCTTGAAAATGTAGGCTCTCAGAATTATTTCAATTTTCTGTACTCCCATGATGGAATAGAGGTGTAGAGTACAAAATACTGTTTTTTTTTTTTACTGGAGGAGACCTAGGTTCTAGCCTGGTTTGACCCTGAATGTCTTAGGAGGGCACCACTTCTCAGGGTCTCTGTTTCTTATGTCTAAAATGTGGGATGGGAAACAAGCATAGGGTTGCTTTTCTCCTTTCAAGGTCTGATTTGCAGATGTCAGAACCAGGGGAAAGGTTGGATGCTGTTACCAATGACTTTGTTTTCTTGTTTAGAAGGTAGTAGGTGAGAGTTAAATACTACCTTCTATATTGGGCTTTTTGTGCGCCGTTGTTTTTCACCGAGATGGAGGTGAAATAATTAAAGAAAAATGCTGCTATGAGATTGCATTAGGTTGTGTTAGGCTTTCTCCTCTCAGATTATGTCTGTCATAATTGGGTAATAATTAGCACTTTAGGCCATTATGATAAGGGTTTTTAATAGTTCTTATGCCCTTCACTTTACATGACCACCACCTGGGAGAAAATTTTGTGCACCTATCAAGGAAGAAAATGATCAAGTTCTGGATTTAAGAACCTAATTGTTAAGTCTTGATTAAATGATGCCTATTAGGTTGTAATTATATCCACCCATAAAAAAAGATGATAGCAGATTTGATTGCTGGGCTTCCTAAAGCAGTCTTTTAAGATAATGAATTTTAATTACATATGTGTGCCTGGGAACCATTTTAAGCCATTGAGAAGGGAAAAATGGGCAAGACATATTGAAAAAGGAAAGTGTTCACCTAGGTACATAGCTTTTGGCTTGTGGTTTTGGAAGGATAGGAACAGAAAAACATGACTCCTCACTCCATCCCCACACACAGACTCCTCTGCAAAGGCTCCTGGATCAACATTCCTTCATTTTATAGGAAATGTTATGTAACTTTGATCAGATGTCAGAAGGATGTGGCATAGTAGAAGTGGTTGTATCAGCGTCACTTGGAAGCTATTTCTCTGTGCCAGGCCCTGTTGTAAGCAGTCTGCATTCTTTCACTCAAGTTATCAGAACTCTAAGGTGTACGTAGTAAAAATTCACCAGTTTTGCAGCACAGAGAGAAGTGGCAGCACAGAGAGGTTTAAGTTACTGGCCCAAAGACACAAAGTAAGTGGCAGAGCTAGAATTAGAACCTGGGCAGTCTGGCTCCCGAGTGCATGATTTTAACCATGCTAGAGTTCTCTGGGCCCAGGTATTAGACGTAAATTGTGGATCAGCTGGAGTACTATTCTGCTTTTGTAACCTTTTTAGCATTGATTTTTATGAACCATCTCCTGGGATAAAAGTAGCCCTGTAGAATTTAGACACATTTGAGTCAGAACTTTGTAGAAGACAGGTAAAGGGCAGCTCTGGCTGTCACTCCTGCCTGAAACCTTCCTTGGCTCCTTGTGGCCTTCAGAACAGATTTCAAGGACTTTTGAACATTCACATTCTCCATTCTTTCTCAAATGCAGTACTCTTTCTTCCCTTGAACATGGTAAATGAATTCTTAGCCCATACTTTTTATTCACTCATATATCTTATTACTGCAACCCTGAATCCTACACATGTTGCCTTTTTTCATCTCCTCTCAGCCCATCTTTTACTAGTTCTGTCATCACCTCCCCCACTGCTCCATCCCCCCCAGCACTTTAACTCTGTTTTGAATTCCCATTGCCTGGCATTCAGGTCTCATTTAAATGTGTATTACATGAAATTTACCTAATAACAGGAAGATGACTTACAGATTCCTTCACCTGGTTTGTGTTTACACTGCTCCTACTCAGTATGAGGAACTTCCTCAGGGATCACACATTTACTTTGGGCAGCTTATATTTTAAGATTCAATTAATGATTTTCAAAAAATACTTCTCTTTTCAAAGTGCTTTTTTTGGTTTGCATTGTGGGAAAACTGCTTTTTTCTTTTTTTTTAGTAATAGGATGACGGTTCATTTTTGGGTTTAAACAAAAAGTTGGATTCATTCTGGATTTTGGTTCATTTTTGTCTCAGATCTTAGGCCATTTAAATCCTATTGTTAGCAGCTCAGGACTCAGCTGGGCAGATAGTATCGATTGTATAAATCAGGACATTGTAGCATAAAGGTCAGGTTAATTCAACCTGTATCCACTTAGCAAAATTGGCTACTGTGTCATGCTTGTGGGTTGGACTCTACATCATCCAGCTTTGCTTTCCATTATCCTCTTCCTCATCCTTTATGGGTTCCTGTCTATCAAATGCATCCTTATTATTGGCCATAGGGAGAATGTGGTTAAAGTGACAGGATAAGCAAACTTAAATTTAGTCCCTCTGTTGTATTTCATGATCATGAAATTGAATCAGTAGGGAAATCTATACAAAGGACACAAGCAAGTGCAGTTGTTCTCAGAATACCTTTTGCATATTGGGGATATTACTCTTCGTTTTGAAGATTCTTAATTATAGAACTATGACTAAATGCCTTTTTGTTCAGGGAGTCAAATCTGTATGTAGAATTGACAATGGTAGTGTCAAGGCTCCCTGTAAGGATAGTAAACCCTGAATACCTTACTTACAGAAAATCATTGCCCCAGTGAGGTAAATCACAGATCTTTGGACTGTAATGACTATGTAGCAGAATTATAATCTGGCAACTTTGGCTTTACCTTTAAGAGTGTGAAGCTGTTTTTGCCTTTTGGCAGTATTTGCTTTCATCAAGATGATCTCAGCTTTCATTAAGTTTTCATCTAATTGAAAAGATTGATTTTTGAGTAGGTGAGAGTCCTTTTATGTAATGTCTCAGAGGACAGAGTGGGGGTCAAATCACTCTTCAAATGGATGGTAATTGTGAAGAAGAGGCTTTTAAAGTGGAGATAGCAAGTTATCCACAGCTTATTGGAACTAAGAGCTTTTATATGTAATAAGCTCCCACATTTGTAAATAACCGGAACCTTAATAACCCAGTAAAAGCCGGGAGACCAAGGTTTGAACCACAGTTATGCTTTCCCGTTCATCACCCTTCGAACACTTGAGTTTTGTATTAGGCACTCCTGTAGTAGGACCTGAAAAGTTCATCATTCTTCCTTGGATTGCTGAAGTATTTTACTCTTTGTAGTTTTGTTTCTTGTAAAATTAAGACTCAGAAAAATCCAGGGACCAAAATGAGTATACTTCCTATGTATGATATTCCACAACCTGGTGGGAAAAAATATTGAGATCAAGTAAGTCATTGAAGCATTTCCCCTGATCCGTATGGGGGTGGGGTACCACAGAGCAGGTTGTGAAGAGGGGTCAGCATTAAAAACTATTGCTTAGCTCTTGGAACTACTTCCTTGGATACGCTAAATAGCAATAAATCCGCTTTCAGGGAGGGGACACATTGCCATTAAATGCCCTTTTTTTGTGTCAGCTTTGTAAGAAACAAAGGAATGTTCTTTCTTAAATGCATGGAATCCTGGTATTTTAAATTCCTTCCTAATACTGGCAATTGAAAATTTCTCCTCTGTGTAAGATGTTCTACATTTTATAAGAGTCCCATTCCTTTGGGGTAATTTTATATGCTGTTAATTGTTATGAACTTATTATTGTTCCATACTTAAAATTTTGTCTTCTCAGTGTCTTAAATAGTCACTGGTAGGATCTTGGACTCTTTGGGAATCTTTATATAAAATGTGAACAAATAAATTACCCACTTAATCATGAGCTATTACTCTTATGGTCTATGAAGGTAGGGGCTTAATTTAATTTTCAAGGTTGTTGGTTTTGAAAATATTGTTTAAAAATGTGTTTTTAAATGTCTAAGGAGCAATAATGTTATTTTACTCCTGCAGTTTATTTTGATAGCTGTTGATATGTAGAGTGTGTGTGTGTTTTATGTATGTGTGTGTGCACGTACATGTGTTTTCTGTGTGTGTAGAACAAAATAAGAGGGAAAATTTGATTAAGGAGGAATGTTAATCATTTTAGCTTTCATTAAATATTATTTTTCTAGGAGCTATATATACCAACCAGTATGCTCCTGGCACTCTGCTTATCACTGTAACAATAGAGGGTAGAAATATTAATACTTACTTTGCCATATTTTATCTGTATTTCATTGGTCAGGAAATCTCCCCAGATTTTAGAAAGCAGTGCCAAGTGGTTGGTGTACTGGCACTGAAAAGATTAGGTAGCCTTTAACCACATGAATTTTAAAATGATTACCCTAAACACTAGGGATTGATTGTACAAGCTTTGTGGAATTTTAATAATTAGTCTGGTTTGACAAATGTAGTTATTTGATCTGAAAAGGGTTGGTATTTTGAAATTCTCAAATTGTAGGAATTTTTAAAACAGAAAGGTAGTTTATTAAGTCCTGAATTTGAGAAAGGGTGCTGTCTGTCAAATATGGGTTAATTTATATCTTTGCACTTCTTAATAATTGCTGTTCTCAGAAGCTTTTGAGAACTCTGGCAGGACAGCTTGCCTTTTCCCCTTTGAGGCCTGCTGTACATGTGTTTAACAGTCAATCTGTCTTAGAAAGTGGGTGGTTCTTTCCCCCTTTTGATAGGAAGCTGATGGCCCAGCCCTCTTGGGCACTTGGTGTCCCAGGAAATGAGAAAATGTGAAACAGTCACTGAAGTCCCGGAATGTTATACTGTCAATTTGCTTCTGATTCTGGACCTAGATTGTAGATCTGCTTGGTATCATTTCTCTGTTCTTTCACTCCTGAGTTAGAATGGGAAAGATAAGCTCATCAAGCAGTTTGAGTGCTCTTAGGGTGCTAATCAATGACATTGGAGTATCTCTGGGTGCTGCTGACTATAGGGTACTTTGACTTGGGTTGGAGCAATAGAGCTAAGCCTCTTCTGATATAAGTTTCTACTCTGGTTAGGTTTCTATTCAATACATAAAAACTACTACTTAGAAGTGAAGTTATTGGTGGGGTGTTAAAAGTGTCTGTATGATACAGTACATGCTAAGTTAACAGGAAAAATCTCTTGGAGGATAACTTTTAAAGGAACGAGGGATTTGAAGGTACATGAAGTTTTTATAGTGATGAGCTTGTATGTGTGTGAGTTGGAACTAGGGGAGGGAAGATGCCAAGTGGAGAAAATAACAGTTATGAAAGTATGGAAGAGAAGGCCCAGTGAGTGGGACAGAGGCTATTTTAGTGCATACAAAATTAAGAGCCAGGCATTCACTTTGTGGAGATCTTGGCATGTTACTGTTTTTTTTTTGTCACTCACATGATAAAAATCAATAAGGATATAATGTAGGTTATGAAGCTCAGTTATGTCCTCAGGAAAAGAGGGTTGATGAGGCTTGGGAAGTTCTTTGGAGAATTGATAGGGGAAGGGATCATTGAAAATCGGGAGAATCCAAGAGAGACTCTGTTTAGAACTTTCATTGCTGGGATTTAGGTGCTGGCTTTGGAAATAAAGTAGTGTGTTTGAGAGGGGAACTGGTTGAACTTGGAGATCAAGTTCTTGGGTGCCTCATGGTGTCTCTAGACCTTCTGTGATGCTTACTAGGATGTAAGATTTAGGGGGAGATAAGAGTCTTCAGAAACTTTCTGAATTTAACTATGTGTGATCTCCCCATTTCCTATTTATATGGAGCTGAAATTTTTATGTGTTGTGAAAGTTAAACATCATTGACTAAGTAGAGCACGTAGTCTGTTTTCAAATGACTGTTCTCAAGGGCCAGTTGAAAACTCATGGATTTTCTCCTCTCTACTCCCAAACCAAAAATAGTTGGGATGGGGATGTATTATGAAATGCATGGACATGATGTGGAATTTGTGGTGTCATGTTGCCTACTTCTCTTTTACTGGATGGTACCATCTTCAGATCTTGTGTAAGACCTTGGCATGATGCCTTGGTGAGGCTAAAAGCCTATTTGAATAAAAATAAATCGGCAGGCAGCATTTTGGAGTAGAAGATTTTGCCACAGCCTCTTGTATAATGTTCTTCAGTAACTTCTCTTCCAGCTACCATTTAGAAAGAGGAAGTAGAGCAGAGAGGACATTTTAAGTTGTAACAATGAGAAAAAAAAAAAGCAAAGAAATAGGAAAATTTGAGAGGTATTCAAAGGATGGCTATGGGTCATTTTGACCTTGTGCAGGGTTTTTGCATGAGAAGTTGGAAGAAAACATGAGGGCAGGTAAGTTGCTATAAAGTTGAAAATGCCCTTGAATGCAGGCCTGTATGGATGTAATTGATGGTATTTGAGCAGGTGATAGAGTGAGATGTTTTTGGGAAGTTGAAGCTAGCCAGATGGGGATGAAATGTAGGTGATGGGGGGAGACAAACAGGAAGCAATGTATATGGTGATAAAGGTTTGCCCTTGTGTTTTGGAAATTGTAAGATGGAAGTGTGGATGTCAGTAGTGAGAGGAAAATTAATGGTTGTGAATTCAAAAGTAAGGAGGTATTGTTTCGATGCCAAGGTTCAGATGCCAGGAGCCTGTGAAGGTTGGGTGGCAGCATTAGGAAGAAAAAGATAATCGAGAGGAAGAATTAGTTTGGGGGTTATATCAGTCTACTTGGGCTGCCATAACAGAATACTGCAGACTGGTTGCTAAAACTAAAGAAATGTATTTTCTTATAGTTCTGGAGGCAGGAAGTCAAAGATGAAGGTGATGGCAGGGCTGGTTTCTGATAAGGCCTTGCTTCTTAGCTTGTAGAGGGCCGCCTTCTGAATGTACCCTCACATGGTGTTAACTTGTGCACACTCCTGGTGAATCTTCCTCTTCTTATGTGGGCACTAGTCCTGTTGGTTTACAACCCACCCTTATGACTGCATTAACCTTAATTACCTACTTAAAGGCTCTGTCTCTCCATATACAGTCAGTCACATTGGGGGTTAGGACTTCGACGTTTGAATTTTAGGAGAGACATTCAGTCCATGACAGGGGTAAAGGTATTTAATTCCTCCAAGGACGAAGAGAAATTGATCTCTTTTTTCTGCATTTCTGATCTATGCTTTTCCTTTTTTCAGTGCAGAAGAGAACTGCTTTCTGATCCTTACAACCTGTCAAAAACTTCTTTTCTTGCTCCTACCCTAGGGATTGGGCATTTCCAATGTGGAGAGTTTCTCCTTGCTTTCACCCTGTACAACAGTTTCTGACCAACTCTACCTTTTAAAGTTGCTTTTTGACAGTTGATACACAATTGATTTCTTGTCTCTTCAATTTTATAGTCTGACCTCTTATAAACTGCTTTTAAAGGCACGGTGCTTAAGCTTTAAAAGCCACGTAAACAGAACATGTATTTAAAAGACATGATGCTTTTGCTACAGGTGTCAAGACAGTCTTGGCAGTGGTTTCCCTGAATGTCTGCTGAAGTGTCCGTGCAGCTCCGAGATCCTCTGGGCCCCCTTTACTTGGAGAACATTAAGAGGTCAAGTGTTCATGGAACTGGTGATATTTGTGTTGGAAATGTGAAAAGATGTGAGGTTTGGGGTGCCTTCTGTTTCTTTTGCTTTGTGTACTTATGCAGAGTGCACATCTGCAAGTCACAACTTCTTAGTGAGGCCCTGGTTTTCAAACTTAAAATGAGCAGTGGAACTCTAATACAGAAACTAAAATCAAAGCTCTGGGGTAAATGACCAAAACCTAGTTAAGTTATTAGCTAGTCAGTTTGTGGTTATTGGCCCCAACCTTGCTTAACTATTGCTTTCCTATCTATCTCTTCAGGGTAACTATGAGAGATCCAAACCTTTAAGTTTCTTCTCTTGTGGGAATGCAGCAGGATTTCTAGCTTTCTTTGGGCTGAGTTATAGGTGTTAGTGAGATTGAGTTGTGAGAACGGAATGGAGCCTGAGATGGATATTATCCCATTTCCTTCAGTCAGGTTTTTACATGGCCTCATTTTATTTGAAAGTAAACTCCCAGGGCAGCCGATATGCCTGTAATTAATCTTAAGTAGAAAATCCATTCCAAAGCCAAAACTATATTTTTGCTTTACCTGTGCAGGCACAGAATGGGAAAGGACATGTGTGGGTCTCTGAGAATGTGAATTCAAATGAATTGGTGAAAATATCCACTGCCCTTTCATCCAAGCAGTCATTTCAGTATATTTTTGTGTCCTCTTCTACGCTTTTCACCAAAAAAAATGTTGTCAACTTCAGGATTCCCTCTCTGATCTCTTCCTGTTAGATATACTCTGTTTCCTGTACAAAACAGGAGAACAGCGGTAGGACACTTCACTTGGTTCTCTAGCAAAAGGATGATTTAGGAGAAAACTTCTCACTTGCTGAAAGGCTTTTTTCCCCTTCTTCCGGCAACTACCATTTTATTTGTGTCTTAAAGAGTTACCCAAAGCATTATAGTGTTTCCCTGTGAGAACTGGTTTCAGGGATTGGAAATTAATGTAATTACTTCACTTAGGAACATGAGTTCTTCTGAGTTGCCCTACCTTTCTACAGTCAAGAGAGGGTTAAAAGAACACAGCTCTTTTAAAAACACCTTCAAATATCTTTTTTCTAATTTGTAAGCTATACTTAAAGACTTGGACAGTAGAAGAAATTAACTCTTTTTATATCTATACTCTTATTTTTTCCCCATGTTGGCTCCCCTCCCCTTTTTTAAAGAATATTTATTTTCTTAGAGAAGGAACCCAAGTTCTTTTCTAGTTACCAAATCAGGTTTCCATCATAATGACCAGACATGGTAGCTTATATCAATATATTGTAATATAACAAATTATTAAGGAAGCAATTTTTTGCCATTCAGAATGTGGGTTTAAAGGTCACTTAGCTAAAGGATTATCCACTAACTGTGTGGGAAATCATCTGAAGACAAAATAAGGTATATGAAAGTGAAAGTTAAATGGGAAATCTTGCAGACTACAAGCTTTATTTTGTGTAGGTTATTTTGATGAATAATTGACAGTTTAACCAATCCTATTACTAGATTTGTTTCCTAAATAATATTTGTCTCCAAGAATTCAGTTGAGGACATACAGAGTATATCTTAATATATACTTTTGTATATAAATTATATAAAGTTAGTATATTGCTTAATATATAAATTCACTAACCATCTGTAAAATGACAGTCACTTGTGGGCGGTAGGGTACATTCCACCTTACCATTTAGGAAAAATTACCATTTTTTAAAAGTTATTTATTTATTTTTACATCTTTATATTGGAGTATAATTGCTTTACAATGGTGTGTTAGTTTCTGCTTTATAAAAAATTACCATTTTTAAATGGCTGCATCTTAGCTCCTTGGGTACTGGCCTGGACTGATGTAGAGAGTAATTGAAAATAGAAACTAAATAGACAGGTCATGCTTCTATTCTACATTACTAAGTCTTTAAAGCTATCAAGGCCATCTAAAGATGTACTGCTAAGAAGGAAAAAAATTGGGGTACTATTTTCTTATACTTCTGGAATACAGACGCTCCAAGTCTATTTTCTTTTATTTGGATTATCTTCTCATTTATTCCTTCCAGTAAGTGGGCAAGATGGCGTGATTATTTTCTCCATGTTCTAAATGAGGAAATCGAGGCTTAGAATGGTGAATGTTAGAAAGGATCACTGCAGAGCTTGTCGTTATAACTACTGAGCTACATCTGATTGCTCAGCAAGCCCTACTCGTTATCTGTCCCTTCCTATATTTTGTATCTCTGCCCATTTGCTTTAGATTAGTCAATTATTATTTCTTATCTTGCTAACATTCAAAGCTCTTTTGTCACATTAGCTATAAAAATCATTTTGTGCCCCTTTCTTACTATAGTCTTCTAAATACAAATTTCCCAGCCTGTACCTTGCTTGCGTTGTCAGCAAAAAAGATTCCAGTTGACTTTCTCTGCCTTTTAGTCACTGCTCTGGTGAGACTCCCTGAATGACCTCTGGCCTGGCTCTGCCTCCACAGCTTCACTGATGCTCAGTCCTGTTTCCCCCTAAAAGTTGGATGCCTTTCCTTTCTCTGATTATTTGGATCTTGTCTGTTCTGCACATCCCAGCTGATACTCCACTTGTTTTATGAAGGTCTTTGCAGTGGCTCTCAACCTTGGCTGCACGTTAGAATCAAATGAGGTGCTTTTAAAAATCCCAGTGCCATGGGCCCTTTCGGGAGAGATTCTTATTTAATTGGTCTG
The DNA here is from genome assembly GCF_949774975.1 of Lagenorhynchus albirostris. Taxonomy (NCBI): domain Eukaryota; kingdom Metazoa; phylum Chordata; class Mammalia; order Artiodactyla; family Delphinidae; genus Lagenorhynchus; species Lagenorhynchus albirostris. Next base: position 72,360,062 of record NC_083101.1, on the reverse strand, counting down.
GAGTGAAGCCAGGCATTGGTTGTTACAACTGCTTTACTGAAGTGGTGCAAAGAGCATGTGCTTTACAGTCCGATAGACCTGGATTTGCAAGTTTTGTAGTTCAGGGCAAGTTAATCTTTTCTAAGCCCATATCCTCATCTGAAAAATCGGGATAAAATGACCCATTTCCTTAGGTTGTTAGGATTGCATGGAGATGGTGCCCCTGAAAAGGGTTTAGCACACTGCCTGACACACCCTAAATTAAACCAATACTACCTAGTGTCTTTCTCACCCCATCTAACAATGCTGTCTTTCTTTTCAAAATGCCCAGATTTTTTGTCACATTTGCCATTTATATATTGCCTTTTCCCCCATGTTTGTATTTTTCTTTCCCATTAAAATTTGTTTACAGGTCCAAGGTTGTCCTCAGTGATATTTTATTCCATTGTGTGCTTAAGTAAAGCCATACCTTTTACCTCTTAAAATATATTAGATATGAAAAGCTTCCAAAGAAAAATAGATATATAGCATCAGAATTCTTTGAATAGAAAAGTACTGGGTCATGTAAGTGTCATTTTAAAATTTCAGTGGCTTAGGTTTTTAAAGGCTTTCTTTTCTTTTCTTTTTTTCTCTTGCCACTAAAGACTGTTACTGAATCCACTGCAAGTTTCCTGCTAATATGCTTTTGAACACTTAGGTCTTAGTTTTTTGTCTTAATAGGCCCCTAGTCCTATCCTTACCAGAAGTTTAATTCCCCCCCCCCCACCCAAGCTTCTTTATAGCTTCAGGGTGACTTTCTGAGTGACATATTCTATTTCCAGTGATAAAGGGCAGATCAGCACCAGTTGAAAGGGATAACTCTTGCTATTTTTTAAAGGTGGGTGGGTTTTTGTTGAACTGCCTTTTTTTTTTTTTGAGAGTAAAACTTTCTTCTTCAGAACTCCCATTGATTTTCTGATATGTCAGTAATCACCTTTGGGTTGTCACCATTTTAGTAGCTCAGGGTCCATGTACATTTCTAAATCATTCATGTCTTATAAATCTCAGTATGAAATAAGCATCCATCCAATTTCCTTGCTTAGAATAGTCTGAGCTATGTATTAGTTTGTCGTGATATAAATTATTTCTTTATTGCTTACATTATTTTGATAAAATTAGATATCAAGGTTTTAATTTTCTTAAAGTTCACCTTGACTTTCCTTATATATAATGGAAGAGCGTTTTAAACTACTTCTCCTGTTCTGTTACTTTTTTATTAGTGCACATGATGTGGGCTTTCATGGCAATTCTTCTGGAAGGTGACTTTCCTTCAATAACAGAGATAAATGCTCTGGTACAAAAATGTTTCGGATGTCCTTGAAAGATTTAGAAATCTCTCAAGTTCAGGTAGCTTGAGACAGTGTCCAAAATAGAGTGTGGCATCAGTGAAGACCAGCCAGGCTGTTCTTCCACTAGATCAACCCACATTCTGGGAGAATTCCTCTTCAGGGTGACCTTATCTGGTGACCTTCAGGGCACAAAGGTCTAGAATTCTTACTTAGGTCACTACTTTTTCCATTGAGACTGTAAATTAAAGTGAAAAGGTTGAGAGAAGCCTTCTTCACGTGGGAGCCAGTGTCTTGTCAGCTCTATGCAAAATTCTGTTAAATGGATTAACTGTTTTTCCCATTTCTTCTCTCTCCACTTTTAACCTGTTATTCTGCTCAGGCTGAACCTGGTCATACGCTTTAGAAATGCCTGTTTGCAGGTTGACCTGGACCTTGAGCAGCAGTTAATGGGCAAAATAGGTCCAGATTTCTGTTTTAGGGCTGATTGTGTTTGTGGTGGGAGTTTTGGGTTAACCAGACATAAGGCAGTGAGGGCTGAGTTGTAATGGCTCCAATTTGAAAGGCATTTCCCCCCATGTTATTTTTGTTTCCACATGATCCTTAAAGTATAATGTAAGAATTGAAAACTACGTGATTAAAATTTAATGATTCTTTTTTTTTAAAATTTATTTATTTATAGCTGTGTTGGGTCTTCGTTTCTGTGCGAGGGCTTTCTCTAGTTGCGGCGAGCGGGGGCCACTTTTCATCACGGTGCGCGGGCCTCTCACTGTCGTGGCCTCTCTTGGGGAGCACAGGCTCCAGACACGCAGGCTCAGTAGTTGTGGCTCACGGGCCCAGTTGCTCCGCAGCATGTGGGATCTTCCCAGACCAGGGCTCGAACCCGTGTCCCCTGCATTGGCAGGCAGATTCTCAACTGCTGCGCCACCAGGGAAGCCCCTAATATTTCTTTTTGACTATATTTGGTTTATAAGGGCAGCTGTAATAACTTAAAAGATTATAAATCCCTTTTTGTCCTGAAGGACACAGTATTAAATTGATCAAAATTCTGTTTGTGCTATACTTTTGTCTGTGCGTGGGCCCTCTTATTTCACTGCTGAATAATATTCAGTTGGTGAATGTATGACCATTTATTTATCTTCACATCTTCCTTGCTGTTTATCTTCCTTTGATAAGCACTGGAGTTGTTTTCTTTTTTTGCTTTAATGAACAGTGCTGCTATGACCTTTCCTCTTAGTGGCTCCTCACATTCTCCCTACTCTCTGTAACTCAGTGTTTGTATTTCTCAGGCAAGTACAATAAAAAATAAGTATATGGAGGGGAGGGGACTGATAGATTTGCCAACTCTTTTTGCCAAGGAAAGGCATTGAAAATAATCTGACAGAATTGCTATTATCATCATTTCCTGGATGCTTAGATACCCCAAAGTAGGATGCACATAACTTCAGAAGAGAAAATGAATACATTTCACTTCACCAAAAACTGGCTACATTTCTCATTGTGTTCTGATCAGGGAAAATTATTCCACAATGTCTAGTGAAGTGCTTGGAGCTTAGATCAGAGTCCGCTTATTTTCCCTACAGATATTAAGCATTCCTTGTACATTACTAATTTACTGAGCTCTGATTGTCCAAATGAGTTTTCTGATCAAAAAACTAATGGGCAGTGCCAAGTAATGAGAGTTAATAATAGGCTAGTGCCCCACCTCTGCCTCTGCCTAGTTCAGGGACCCCTGAGCCAATCTCTGGGCTTCATTTCCTTCATTTAAAAAAAAAGGAATGGTTAAGCTAGATGGGTTTCAAGATCTCCTCGGGTCCTTAAGGTTCCATACCGGTAGAACCCTGCTTACTGGGTTTCCACATTCTGCATGTGCCTGCTTCCCTAAGATGAGATTCCTCCGGGCGTAGGTTGTATCTTATTCACCGTTACCTCCTGGTCCTCCATACCCACAGCATCTACCATGTGGCATGGCACCATCCCCTCCCTCCAAAGAGACAAGTATTAATACAGCTAAACATGTTCCTTATCTTGAGGTCTCAGTTTAAATGTCACTTCTCTAGAGACGCCTTTCCTGATCACCTTCCCCATTTTATTCACATGGATGCTTTTTTTCTTTTCCCCATGGCATGGGTTACAGTTTTAAACAGTAGTTTTATCCTTTTGTTTGTTTAATCTCTCTACCACTAGGTTCCCCAAGTGCCTGTTTTGTGGACTCTCATAGTAGGCATTTATTAAATGTCTGAATCCATGCGTGTCTCATCCCCTATGTGAACATATGAAAACAGATAGCTTAGTGCATATGTCCTTTCTGTTTTCTGAACCTTTCTGATTTTTTTTCCTCTGTCATCGAGAAATAATCCCTCCTCCCCACAGGTTGTGTCCTGTGTTGTGGTTCTGCATGTGTTCCCTTCTTTGCTAGACACTAAGTGGGAACTCCTTATCTGAGCCATCTGAGCCATCTTGAGTATCCAGCACAGAGCCCTGCATGTTACAGGATTTGCATATTAGAATGAATGTGAATGTCTTTGTCCTTAACACATGTTTATTTGAGGCGCATCTATTTTTTTCTGTGTCCTTTTAGTTGTGACTCAAGCCTCATTCGAAAGCTCCATCTCAAAGGATTCCTGATGCCTTTTCTTATGTAATGACCCTCCTTGTTTGCAGGCTCGTAGATGGCCACTTTGTAGTTGTCCAAATCACACGGGTTTGTCATGCTGTCCGCAGTGATGTGTGTTTCTTCAGTTGAACTTTGGTTTTGCTTGCAGTCACTCCATTTAAGTGGCTTCTGGATTGTAAGCTGAGATCTTGCCGTTTTCCATCCTTAGCCCTTTGAGCATTTCCTTTCATGTTCACTTTAGCTATTTTCTTTTGAACAGTAAAGGTTAACAGATGAGGTAAGGATTGTTTTGCCCAGTGGTTCCTCTGGGAATGGGATGACTGCATCCTCCAGAGAGTAGATGTTTGGCTACCTTTCATAAGTATTGGAATACATTTAGAGGTATTTCTTGCCTTTTGAGGCATGAGTTTGTTGGATGCATAGAAAATGAGATGGGCTTCTTCTTTCAAGCCAGGTATTTACCAGTTAGTGTCTTGGGGTATTATTTGGGGACCCAGCTGAACTCTCACATGGGAGAGGGGATGAGGGTTCATTGAGCAGCAGAGATGAGAAGCTAGGAGGGAAAAAAGGGTTGGTAAGATAAGTACAAGACTGTCAAAGAAGTTTGGCCTCCCTGCTTTTCTTCCGATTCCCCCTACCTCACCCCCATTTTTCAGTGCTCTGGGATTTCCATCTTCAGTTATGCTTTACCCTTGTGCTCAAGTCTGTTTGGTAGGCTTGTAAGTAGTTTCTTTATCAGTATCAGTATGATACTTTATCAGTATGTTCAGGTAGGAATGCCTCATCAGCAGATGATACCAGAAAGTATTTGGCTTTGTAAAGTGGTTTTCTTGGTGTGGTATGGTACATACTAATCATCCTTAGGCTTAATTGTAGTTCATAGTTGTAGCTCTCTAAAATGGCCTAATCTCTTATATGTTTTAAAGAATGCTAAACATTTAACATTAATTACAGGTAACTGTCAGTATGTTGACCATGCTAATAAGACCCTATGTTATATGCTAGGCTCCGAGCAGATGCCTACCATGTACTTTAATTACTGATTATGGCAGGATATCTGTAGTGCATGGTTCTTAAGTCGGCATCTGAACATCACTGTCAACTGTTTAGCAAGAAAGTGTTTTGACTTGGTATGTGTTTAAACATTTTTATGTTAAACTTTACTCAGTCTATTACGTCTGCTGTTGGTGGTTTAAATATTTGGAACTTGGAACTTAGTATACGAGAGTTTTTGGTCTGCTTGCAGGTCAGTTTAAGGCAGATACTGGCCTTATTATTATTATTATTCTTTGGACCAAGTGAAGAAAGCACAGCCTGGCCTATATGCAGGACTTTTGTTTATTTGAATTTCCCGAGTTACAGTGATTGTGACAGCTTGACCTTAGCACAAATTAGAAATGTGCCGTTAGAGAGAAGAGGAGGGCAGAAAACAGTTCTATAGAAGGTTAGTGTCTTAAGAGCAATACTGTACATAGTATTTTACAATTTTTATAAGCTATTTTTTTCGTTTTAATCAAAGAATTTATTTAAAAAACAACCTGTATATAAGTATATATTAAAAGTATGATGAAAACAATGGAATAATATATATCAAGCTGTTATCTCTATGTCAGGTGGGGCAGGAGGGGTGGTTTTAGAGGAAGATTTGGGAGGGAGATTTAAATTTGAATGTGTAAGCTGTTGTTTTATCCATTAACTTATTTCTTATAAAAGCTCTGTTTGCTAGGCAAAGTGGGAAAAATCTATACTTTATAGATGAGGAGAGTTACTAAGGTTAAAAATTTGTCAAAGATCACAAACTACAATATTTGCCCCCTGCCCCCAATCAGTTCCTAGCCCTAACTTTGTTCGATGGCGAAAGCTTAAACTCCAGATTTCCCTCAAATGCTCCGTAGAATTGAGACTTGTCTTTTCTTGACCTTGGTTTACCTGGCCATCACTTACCTCTTCTGAAGAACTAAACTGAAGCCTTCATTTTAATACAGGTGGATGCAGTTTGTATCCATTTTAGGATATTCTGATATTTTAGGTATGGGAAATAGTAGCCATACTTGGGAATTGCTGTGTGTTATAATGATAATTTTGATTTGAGTACAGACTGATCCCAGTGCACTCATTTCTGTAACCTTGGCCCTTAATGAAGAATATAATAAGAATCTTGACATAGGCCAGCATAATTAATGGGAGCTAAGAGGTGTACCTCTTATCTGAAATTCACATATTCTAGAGTTTAGCTTTTATAAGGTTATAGTAAACTGACCAAAAATATGAGAAAGTGATTATGCAAAGACCCATAAGGAGTCAGTGCTTAAAAACTTCCATTAAGTTGGAGGTATTTAGTATGTGGAAAACCATTTCCCCAGGTTTATTAGGCTGAAAGCATACCTTAAGAGTTTATAACAACCAGGCATCAAGGGGAGAACATAAATAATTGACAGTGTTTAAACCTGAGAATTTCAGATTCTGTTCGGTAAGTTCTCTATTGTTTGACTACTTTCTTGTTTTGGAATCTCATACTGGATTAGTAAACAAAAAAAATTTAATGCCAAGTGTTGGTCTGTTCCCAGTTCATGTTTTATAATACAGTCCTGGAAGAAGAGAGAATCGACCTAGGTTACATCCGAGGTTTAGCACAGTGGGCAGTATACCCTGCACATTTAGGAACTCATGCCGCTTGACCTTATTATAAAGATTGGACTCGGAGTTCATGAGGAGTTTTGTTTTTAAGGAAAGTTACCATGGATTTTGGGGGTGGTGGTGGAATCAATAGCATTAAAGTAATACTCTGCAGCCTAAAGATTGGCAGTTGATAAAGCATAATTTAATGTGCCCTATAAAACCCTTAATCTTTTAGTTCCCCTGGCTTTTTATTTTTTAGCTGTGGCTTTTAGTTAACGAGAAGAGGTGAAAACTGTAGTTTTCGCTTAGTCTCTGCAATTACTGAAACTTTCAATGCTGAGACAGTTCAGGAGATCCTCGGGGGAGACCATTATTTGGCATTGGGTGGTGGTATCTTCTGCTTTGTTCAGACCTCTATTTCTAGAGAATTCTTTATTTCTGGAGAATTGGAAAGAATGGTGAGTTAATTATCTTAGGACTTTAACCAAATTGTAATTTCTGTGATGTTGCCAAATGGTCCTAGGGACAGTTTTGCAGTTCTTTAAAGACTTACAGTGGAAACAAAATAGCAGCTTTGGGGCCATGGAAGAATACATTCAGCCTACCCTCTAGTGGTTCATTCCTTTAACCGCCTCCCAACGGGGGCATTCACCCCACTGGGAAAGCAGCCAGTCTTTAGGCAGGGCTTTCGCAGGCTCAGGGATCACCTTTGTCCCACTGCCTGCCCACTCTGCAGGTTTGAAGCAGGTTTTCATGGGAATCTATTTGGGTACACTGAAGGCAGCAGGGAAAGTGCAAAGTAAGACCTCTTTACGCTTCTGTTCTGTCCCTACTTACTCTCTATTCTATCTCCAAATATAATTCGTGGTATGTCATGAGACAGTGTTTAGAGATGATGACCTTGAAATTTGTTTATATTAATTCAAGGGCTTCTGGTATAATGCAAGGTAATTTTTATCTTTTTGTATATGGATCACTTGCCGCCTGCCCCAAATCCTGGGGATAAAGCACTTAATGTGTCCCTTCCCTTCTTTATGGTCTCAAAATATTTAATTAGGTCTGAATTAACTTTCTCCTCAGTCTCTGGAAGGGACAGGATATACTTAATTCTGTATGGACAAGATAGCTTTTAGTTAGTCCTAATCCAGAGTAGTATAACATGCCAAAATCGATCTCCTTTTAAGAGTGCTTTGAATGTATGTGGAAGACTTATTAGGATGTATAGTAACACGGAATTGATACTTTTTGTTTGTTTGTTTTTGGCCACGCCCTGTGGCATGCGGCATCTTAGTTGTCTGACCGGGGGTCGAACCCACACCCCTTGCATTGGAAGTATGGAGTCCTAACCACTGGACCGCCAGGGAAGTCCTGATGCCTATTTTTGCTTCTTTCTTATGCTTAGTCCTTGGAATATTTCATAGATAATTAGCTCTAAAATTAAAGAACTTGAGTTTAGATGAACTTGATATGTCAAAAGTAGTTAAGATTAATTCATTCCACTCCAGGCCATCCTTAATGTATCTCTGTACTGTACCTACAGTGACATTTTCACGCATTTTACACTAGGCATTATTGTCTTTTCTATTCCCCCACCCACTTGCCAATATTGTAGTCTTCTGAAACTTTCCATCACCATAGTAGAAAAGCTGTGCGCCCTTCAGCATGTTTGACCTTTAGGCTGTGATGTTTTACTTGAGATCCAGCCCTTGCAGGGACTAGGACAGTCAGGCTGAAGAGAAAAGCTGGTACTGGGAGAACAGCAGAGAACATGCTCCATTTGAAGGGCAGCCTGCTGGCTCATAGCTCTGTGGGAATATGGCCTCTGTTGCCAATCTGTTTGTTTATTTTTTTTAAAGAGAAGCTGGGAATTTTTTTTAATAAATGTGAAATCGCTAAATTGGTAAAGTTTTATATGCTGGACACTACTAGTTAAAAAAAAAAAAAAGGACATTGAATAGACCAAATAACACATATTTGCAGAATAAATCCCCCCTCTGGCATCCAGTTGTGACTCTGGCCTGAAGATCTTGAGCGTTCATTGCCTGACTGCTTGTTTCCATCTATCTCTTGGCTTTCCTCCAAGAGGCATATGCATGATCATATGTGGTTACTAATGACTATATTTTTGGCACCTTTCCTTACTTCTTCTTTTAGATGTGATCCTGTAACCTCTTAATGACTTTGTGCATGAATTAAGCGAAGTCCATTGTTGCCTTTATTCTTGGTGTTATTTACTCTGATCATCTGACTTAGCCATGTACTTGAATGCGTTATACCTTAATTAGAAAGACTTCTGACTTCCTACCCCAGATTTTCTTCCTGCTGGTCAGAGCCACTGTTGGGTATTATTCACCATGCCATTGGTATATGATGAACTGTATACCACGAAGAATGTCAGAAGTGGCCACCTGGCTGTTGTCATTTCTGTTGGCCATGTTGAGTAGATCTTAGTTAATGTGTAGCCAACCTTGACAGATAAATAAGAGGATTCATTTGTTTGCGTTTTGGTCCGTTCTTAAATGTAGGAAACCAATCGTTTTTAGTTTCAGCAAGTCAAGAGATGGGTCATTTTCAATTAGAACAAGAAGTTACTTTGGTGAAATACTGCTTTGTCTTGGCCAGTGATGCATAGTGATTGTTCTTTCTTGATCTGATGGCAGTGAAATTCACTCTAATGACTGTTCCAATGCAGTGAAAGTTTTGTCCAGTCTTAATTTACTACTCCTGCTTCTACCTCAGTGATTCCCTTCCTCTGTTCTTGCTCTTCTTGAAATACAGACCGAAGAATAGTATCCTGATTCCTCAACTTACTTCCAAGGGCTGCACTCCCCTGACCTTTGCTGTGAATCTTGGGTTTTAGCCTGAGACAAGATGGCTTTAAAAAGCATGCTTGAGGGGGCTTCCCTGGTGGCGCAGTAGTTGAGAGTCTGCCTGCCGATGCAGGGGACACGGGTTCGTGCCCCGGTCCGGGAGGATCCCACATGCCGCGGAGCGGCTGGGCCTGTGAGCCATGGCCGCTGAGCCTGTGCGAACGGAGCCTGTGCTCCGCAACGGGAGAGGCCACAACAGTGAGAGGGGCCCGCGTACCTAAAAAAAAAAAAAAAAAGCATGCTTGAGCAGGGCTAAGGGTATAGAAAATCACATTTTTAAGCCATTCTACTTCCCTTATATTGATGATTCTCAAGCAGAGATTGGCAATCAAAATCAAGTCAAGAAACTCTTTAAAATATGTCTTAGAGCGTACTCGAGTAAATTTCCACTCTCTTTACAGAAAGTGAAAAATTTGGGTTTGGGGCCATAGGCTCAAGGATGGCTTGAGAATCTCTCTTTTTTTTTGTTTTTTTTAAATTTATCTGAGATTAAAGTAGTAGATGATGGTAAAAATTTCTTTCCTTTTAGGTTGATCTGAAAGAGATTGCAGTCATAACTGCTCTGGACTAGGATGTTGCTTGTTACATAGTAGGTACTTTCTGAAAGTCTTGTCAGTGGTAAAATACAGTGCATTTCCTGCTAAGCAATTTATGTGTTAAATCTACTGTACTGAGAGAATTCTTTTAAAGAAACTTGCTCTTTATATGGGATAAAAGTATAGCAGGAAGTGGGTACCAAGAAACTCCTAGCAGTCCTAAATCAGGAAAACTTTTCAGCTTGTGATTGTAATTTCAAATTTTCATAATGCAGAAATCCAGTTTAATGTTGAAATGGGAAAGCTGTGTACAATCTCCTGTTACCCTCTAGCATTTTAAACATTGGGAAGCAAGATGCTTCATTTCTGCTCAAATATATGTTCAGGCTCAGATGTTTAAGTTAGCAGTGGTAGTTTCCATGGCAGCAGTGACTTTGCCCTTTTATCTTTTTCTTCGACAGCTCAATATTTAGCATAGGTTGTCCAGAGGGATTATTATTCCTGGCTTTGTGTTCTTAAAGACTTTTTTGGGAGCCTTTGACTTCTCTGGGTGCAGGTGTGTTCCAGAGAAGCTCCCTGAGAGGTGGAATATGAGTCTGTTTTGTATACCCTTGTTTTCTTAGCATCTTGCACAGTATGCCTGTCATATCCAGTGAATCAGAGATGTTGCTTCTCTCTCCTGGGTGGTTTCTTCTGTACTCGCAGCTTCCTGAGACCTTGGCTGTGCTGGAAGAGAGGTGTTAACTCCCCAAGTGGTCTTGGTTTTTCACATTGGTGGTGAAGTTTGCTTTTTTAAACTGTGATGTGATGACAATGGACCACTCCTATATTCTCCTCTCTTCCTTCCTGAGGCTTGTGTTGTTTTAAACAAAGGCTTGTAGCTAGGATTTTTTTTTTTTTTTTTAAAGCTGATTCAGCTTAACGCTTGAGCTCAAAATATAAGAATTAGTAGGTGTATCTGGAAAGGTGTGTCTGGAAAGGGATGTGTGCATATGTTAGTGGTGGGGAATGACAGCATACTATACGTCTGCCTTCCTTCCCCTTCATTATCAACCTGCGGTGACTTTGGCTCCTCCAGGTATGTAGAGTTGCAATAGAAGGTTTCCTGCATGGCAGGGAATATAAAACCACGTGAAAAATTCCATAAATAAATGGGATTTTTTTTTTTTTACTTGTCACCTTGAATTGCACTTCACAGCATTGATGCTCTTTCTTTTATGGATCTCTGTGCACATTTATTGCTGAAGAGACAAAGGTGAGTGTAGGCTAATAGGAGCACAGAGGAGGAGTGTCTGGCTCAACTGAGTGGTTCACAGAAGCCTTCCTGGAGGCGTTGTGCCTCCTTTTCATGTGCTGAGGATGTTTCCATTACCAGGAGAAGAAAGGTAGTGAGGCTCTTGCGGGTGGAGAAAAGACCGTGAGTAACAGTGGGAAGCAGCCTGTGTGTGGGAGGAACCGCTGGGAGATTGTTCGAGCCTCATGTGTGCAACGTGGAGGGGTGGGCATGGAGCGGTGGGCATGCCCGTGGAGGGGGAGGTGGGAACCAGGTCAAGTCCGATGATGCCTCACTGCAGGCTGAGATGTTACTCTGTATGCAATGTGGGGTCAGTGAAGGCCTGAAAAAGAGAAATGGTCCTGGGATGCTGACTGTTTTTAGGTAGATCACTGTAGCAGTGGAATGGAGGATGGATTGGAGAAGGGACAAACCTGGAAGCAGAGATCAGGTAGGAGGCTTCAGATGGAGTCTCAGCGCTGGTTACAAATCCCAGTTTCTCTACTTAATAGCTGTATAGTTTTGAAATCCTTATTTGTAAATGGAAACTAATGTATATAGCTCATAGTGCACAAGGTGATTAAATGGGATTTTGTCTGTAAAATATGAAGCGTCAGGCCTTGCCCAGAATAAGGAATCAAGAAATGCTCCTTTTCCTTCCTCACTTTTCCCTACTCTCTTTCAGTCATAGGATTCATTAAATTCTACTACAAGAGGCAGTCAGATCATCTTTCCTGTAGCAAAAGATACCCAGATCCTTCGGAGAGTTCAGGAGGATGCCTTTTGTATTTTTATTTTAATTAAACATGATCTTAAAACCAACATTAGTGCAGTCTTAGAAAATGTGTAAATTCAGGTCATTTTGAAAATCATGATAGGAGAAAGATGGTAGGAGGCCATACAGTTGTGTGTGGATGTATATGGATCATTGCCCTAATTTGTGAATTGTAGCAACTGTGACACTATGCAGAACATCTTAGTGTGCAGATTATTGATCTAGCATACAATCATGGATGAGACTTCTGCGTTCTTTTTCTGCCTTGTATTGTAAATAATAAATCTGAATTTAAATAGAAGATGCTTATGTCATCCTTGGAGTTCTTAGCAAAAGGAACAGTGAGGTAGCAGTTTCTAATCTTAAATACTAAAATTCCAAGAGGCTGAGCAGCTGATGATGAGAAGATTGAATTGGAGAGGATGGAAGGCATGTGTACTCTTCTGTGCGTTGGGTGCGGGGTTTTACTCTTTAAAGTAAAGTAAATTAAAATAGACAAGGCTGTAATTCCGATATGAAACATTTAGGCTATTGGCATCCTTTGTACTTAAATATAGTATTTGGAGGTCAGGGGTCGAAAATTGCAGCATTTTAAGTAAAAATTCTAATCCTCCTTAGTCACCATTTGTGACCATGTGCTAAATGTAGTTTAACATAGCATGTGCTTCAGGGGCCCTACACAGGAGTTGACAGTCATGATTGGGCAGTCTGCATACTTCACTTTCTGTCCGGTGTTCCCTTTTCAAGTTAAGAAGCTCCCAACACAGCTCTGCACCCTGTTGCCCATTGAGACATGGAAACAAAACAAAACAACTATGCCTTAACCTAAAAGACAGATGAGCAAGTTCTCTATGCCAACACTTTAAGGTGCATCTTCCTTTGCCCAGCAATAATGATCATAGCACTTCAGAATTTGTAAAGTGCTTAGACATATCTGTCTAAATTATATGCATATAATTGAAGCTTTTATAGAGAACAGGCCCCTTTACCTCCTCTCCCTCTTACCAGAGTGGAAATAATTCAAAGGCTAGATGTGTGGGGTTTTTTCTTTGTTAAAATATAGCCTGTGGTTACACGTGCCCCCTTTCCCAACTTCAACCTATGGGTGATGGAGATTGCTTCTCTTCAACTTTTGGAACTATGCATGTACATACACAAATAGGTTCTGTATACATATATATGCTCACACCCTTGCTTCATTGTTCATTTATACAATGGGGGAACTTGCCTCAATGCACTTTTAAAGATCCTTAACTGTTTATTTAAAATATGCTTTACCTTAGTGATAAGAAGGTAATTTGCAAAGTGGGAAGTCTGACAGAAGTTGAAGTGACAGTCATTGACAGGGAACCCAAGCACCTTAACTCCTTTTTTCCTGTTAGAGAGGTATCCAAGATCTGGGATTGGGTGTGTACGCCCACTATGGATATAAGCAGGCAAGGTCTGAGGCTAAGAAAGACCTTACCCTCATCTGTAGTGTATCGCATTAATTTTCTTTTTCTTTTTAAACATTAACTCTTATTTTTTTCTTAGTTTTTCTTTTTTTTTTTGGTAATGAAAAGCATCACTCGAGATAGATTCATTTATTTTGTGAAGGTAACACAAGTATGCACCATGGCCATGTGAAAAGAACTTAAAGAGTCTTGTTTTCTGTGTCTTAAAATGCACACTTCCCAACACTTTAGAATGCTGATCCCTGGAAAGGGGTGAATCCATACGCTGAGAATCTTTTTCTTTTTCTTTTTTTTTTTTGCGGTACGCGGGCCTCTCACTGTTGTGGCCTCTCCCGTTGCGGAGCACAGCCTCCGGACGCGCAGGCTCAGCGGCCATGGCTCACGGGCCTAGCCGCTCCACGGCATGTGGGATCTTCCCGGACCGGGGCATGAACCCATGTCCCCTGCATCGGCAGGTGGACTCTCAACCACTGCGCCACCAGGGAAGCCCTTTCTTTTTTTTTAATTAATTTTTATTGGAGTATAGTTGCTTTACAATGTTGTGTTAGTTTCTGCTATACAGGAAAGTGAATCAGCTATACGTATACATATATACACTTTTTAGATTTCCTTCCCATGATTTAGGTCACTAAATCATTAGGTCATTTAGATCATTGAGTAGAATTCCCTGTGCTATGCAGTAGGTTCTCATTAGTTATCTGTTTTGTACCTAGTAGTGTATATATAAACATTAACTCTTACACACATTTCTAGGCAGCAGATTAACCAGAAATTTCCTTGTGATTCTCTCCTTTAGGCCCCCTCCCCCAATTGGAATCACTAGAAGTTAAAATAACACTTTGATTGCCAATCCTTGCCCCCTCTTGAAATGTAGTTAATAACCATAAGCTTAATTACCATAAGAAGTCACAGATGTATGTAGCTTGTTTTTTCTAGCTGCCATGTAGCTTTTAAAGAAAGCCATCTTTTGGGGAGGAGGGGAAGAGATGGACCAAAGGAAATAAAGTATCTTTCTTAGTGTGAATCATGTTTTTTAAGATGCTCCATCTTTCTGTACTAAATAATTCGTAGTCATGTTTCTAAATCAAACGCAGTTATCTCTTGGGAGTCTCAGGACTTTAAACATCAACTGAAAAGAAAAATACATTTCATAGGTGAATACCAGTGAAATGTTCTACATTTCAGAGAGGAAAGGAGCTGGCCCTCTGTGTTGATCAAGGTTTACACTCTCACAGTCCTTCCGTGGATGGGGGAGAGCCCCTTGTTCTATGCTCCACAATGCATTAATGAACTACAAGATTTTATATGTCCTAGGGTAGCGTCTCTTAATTTCAGTTTCTTTGAAGTTCAGTAGAAATATTTGTAGCCCCTCAGCATTATTAAGGAAATATGCCTTCTTCTGTTGACATTTTATTTTGTTCACTTTATTTTGGTATAAGCTACTTGGGGTTAAACACTAACTATAGTTTTTAGTTTTCTGTGTGATGACAGTTAAGAGTAAAATAACCTTAGTGGCCAGATGGAGTATTGTGGCCCTTTATAACACTTCTGAGTTAAAAAAAAAACAACAATATTCGTGACCATAAACCTTCCTTGTCTTTTATACTCCCTTTAAGACTAGGCATACTTGCTGTTTTGGAGCTCAAATATGACAATATTCTACTGTCTGTATCCTACAGAGGAGCTATGTTTTTAACCTACCTAATGAAAACACTCAACTAGTGGGATTAATTTGAGGATTTCCAATCAGCCTTTCACAATTTGTACTACCCTGAGGGGGTTCCTGTTAGCTGTGACTTTTGTAGAAGAATGTGAAGTTAATCCAATTTCTATGTTGATTACTATTTTAACTGTCTTAATTTAGCAATTCAAATTTATCTGCCTATACCAAACAAGAACTCTGCTACAAAACTGTGGGAGTAGTTGATTTTATTCTTATTATGCTCATAACCTATTTTAGGTTCTACAGACAAATAATGGCATGGAAATTAATAATGCCCACTGAGGTTGGAATGATTCATCACTAGATGGTAGTGTATTCTAGCCTATAACCAAGATTGAGTTAACCCCTGGCTTAACCTTGACTATGGTGGAGGTGTGTAAATGACCCTGTTGAAGAATATGGATTTTAAAGTTTAATTACACTTCACAAAAATGTAACTTATTCTCGTTATCTTCATCTACTTTGTCTTTCACCTATTGGGGTGAACTTTGAGATTTCTTTTTATTTTGAATTCTGACAGCTTTAAGGGGCTGTCGTAGGTTACAAAGCCAATTTCTGACATGCTATACTCTTAGTAAGTAGTTTCATCTTTTAAGTTATTCTGAGTTTTTAAAAGTTTTGCATTTTCTATTAAATGAATCACTTGCTTAATTCTTTAAAGAATCCGTAGATAAAGTGGATAACTCTTGATTTAATATTATAAACCCAGATTTTCATATATTGGGTTTTCTTAAGGAGATCCCCCCCACCCCCAAAATAAGACATAACTTTCTATAGAAGTTTAATCCCTTTCTTAATTGTCATGTATTCCTAGTGCCCAGAAAGTAATAAATGAGTTGGTTTGTTTGAATGTGAACAGTTAGAATCTAAACCAGTTTCTTGATAATGAATTTAAATAGTTTACTGATGTAATTATAGTAAGTACTATAGTAAGTAATATGTTTCCTCCTGCCTAAGTCCACTTCTCACCCTGATGGGGTCACTGTCATTCTACATCTTGGTTACTGCAATTATTTCTTGATTGATCTTCTTGTTTCCACAGTTGCTTAGTTCTTCCACACAACCACATCCAGTTTATTTTCACAATAGCCACGTGCTACTGTTTTTGCTCAAAACCTTTCTGTGGTTTCCTTTCTTTTTATGGTGACCTCTGATGGGGTTTAGGACACACTACCCCAAAGTACGGTACCTTGGCGTATTGACTATCTTAAGCTGAAGAAGTTTGAGAAAACTGCAGAAGCAGAAAGGTTATTCTGACCGTCTCTCTCTCTCTTCTTCCCTGAAACAGGTAATAAAATTCCCATGTGGAAGGTACCCTCCCTGTACCAGGAGGAAGGAAAACATTCCTATCACCCGTACAGGGATTTGGGACCTGGAAATCTGTATATGAGCAAACCTTATTAAACTAACCCATATCTTTTTAGTTTAATCCTTATCACTTACGACCCCCAGCCCAAACCCCTTTGTCTTGTCAATTCTTCACAACTTTATTGTTTATTTATCTAAAAGGTATATAAACTTTCTGCTCAGATCGCTTCTTTGGATCTTCATTCTCTTGTGAAGATTCCCATATACATGCACAAATTCGATAAAATTTGTATGCTTTTCTCCTGTTAGTTTGTCTTTGTCAGTTTAATTTGCAGACCCAGCCAGAACCCTAAGGGTGTTGAAGAAAACTTTTTCCTCCCCTGCACCTCCAAGATCCTATGTGGTCTGGCCTTATACCTCTTAGACTCATCTCCCTCTGGCCTCCTCCTAGCTTCACCCTAGCTGGTCTCTGCCTGGAGTGCTTCTCTTCTAGATATCCCTATGGGGATGTATTTATTTACTTTTAAATCTGTAACAAATAACCATGAACACTTGGTGCTTAAAAAAACACAGATTTATTATCTTACAGTTCTGAAGGGCAGAGTCCCCTGATGTGGGTCTCCTGGGCTGTCATCAAGGTATTGGCAGGGCTGCATTCCATCTGGAGATGCTAGGGGAGAATCTGTTTCCTTGCCTTTTTCAGCTTCTGGAGGCTGCCCACATTCTTTGGTTGATGGCTCCCTTCCATCTTCAAAGCTGGTGACTGTGGGTTGAGTCTTTTTCAGGTTGTACCACTCTGACACTGACTCTCCAGCCTCCCTCTTCCATTCATGTGGACTCTTCTGATTACACTGAGCCCACCTGGATAATCCAGGATAATCTTCCCATCTCAAGGTCATCTGATGAGCAACCTTAATTCCATCTGTATCTTAATTCCCTTGTCATGTAACGTAACATGTTCAAAGATTTCAGAGTTTAGGATGTGGGCATCTAAGGTGAGCCGTTACTCTGCCTACCACAAGGGCTGGCTTAACTGTCCTTTAAATCTTGGCCGAAAGCTCACCTTCTCAGTGAGATCTGCTGTTTAATACTGGAAAGTATCCATCCTCCATCTCCACATTTTCAGCACTCTTACTCTGCTCTACATTTTCTTTTATTCCAAAGCACACTTATTTCTAGCTAATGCACTGTTTTATACATGTGTACACCTATTGCAGATGTACACTCCAGGGTATTTCTTCATTGCTGTATCTCAAGTACCTAGGACAGTCCTTAGTTCATGGGAGTTGTGAACAGATGTTTGGTGGATGAATGGATGAGTGAACTGAGTGTGAAGATTAAGCCAGTCTTCTTCACTGGATCTTTGTTTTCCTGTTGCCCAGCATAGAAGCCAGATACGGACCTAGAATGAAGGAAGGGACTTGGGACCGACCCCCTAAACTCACTTGCTTTACTCTCTAACTGCAAAGCTTTTAATTCTGCCAGCTCTAGAACTACAAAACCTCAGAAAGACTGGCGTCAGAAAGACTGTGCAGTTTGCCTGTAGGAGCCATAAAGGGCTAAGAGACAGAGAAATGTTAACATTCACTGCCAGAGAACATTCTCCCTGTGACTTCTGCAGCTGTTTGGTGCAGTGTCTCTGGCAGCTCTTGGGCCCTTGTTAGCCCCAAGGCCAAAAATCTGAGCTTGACAAGGCTGAGGAATCCTTGGAGCTGGTGAGGCAGCTAAAATGGTATGGGGGGGTAGGATGGGGAGTTGACAGGGATTCCAGGATTGAGGAGCTCTCTTGAAGTTTAAAGCCACAAATGTTTATTACTTTAGGAATGACAAAGCAAAGTGAAGAGGCTTAAAGAAAACAAACTAATGGCTTATTCTTAGAGCTGACATGTCTGCCCCATGAGTGCTTGGTTGACTCTTCTGTTGTTTTAATTCAGTAAAGCCAAATTGTATCCTGAAAATGCCACTTTAGTGATTTGAATGGGAAAGATAAAACATTCTGTAGGAATGGTGTCTGCTAGACAGATGACCCCACCTGCTGCTTACCCAGCTCTCATTTGTGAGCTCTCATTACTCACTTCACTGAGTATTTCGAGAGCTTTAGCTGCTTGCCTTGAGTTCCTCAAAGGAAGATGCCTTTTGGCCAAGGCTGCTGTCTTTATCTTAGTGGGTTCTGTTCTTAAACTTTAAGACAAATTGCTTCCTTTCATCTTGTGACTTGGCCTTTAGAGAGGTTTGATGTCATCTGAGGGAAGGCTTTGCACTATACTGATTCTGCCCCGGTTCTGTGTTGCTCAAGGCATCGAGAACCCTCTAGCTGTAAATAAGTATCCAGACCAAGGTCACTTTATCCAGGCCAGACCTTTTGAGTGTGAGAGATGCTTGCCCTTTCCCCTAGCTATGATTCTTTTTAGAGATGTTACCTTTTGTGTTTGCTTATTACATTTTCTAGTTTCTATCAAATTAAAACCATTTGAGATCCACAGCTTAATTACGATGTTTTTAAATACCTTTGAGTTAAAATTTAATTTTTTCACATTTACCTGTACTTCTGCTGTTTTCTTGAAGTTAGACCCAGATTCCAGATGCCACAGCTCCATAACCCTGCTGGACAGAGGGTTACCATGTTTTTGGATTTGTCTTGGCTTCCGACTTTTTTGTCGTGGGCATATGGTCATAATAGGCTCTTGAAATAACAATCCACAACTGATCACTCAAAAGATAGTTTCCTTTTTCGTGCCATTGAACAAGAATTTGGATTTCAGTGGGTGAGGGTGGCTGATGGAGTGTGCCAAAAAATGAAAATATGCTTTCCTGATTATCGATGGTTTGAAGTACTTGAAGTGAGATAGAAGAACAAGCTACCAAGTTTGCATGTTATTTAGAAAGGTGATTGCCCTTTCAAGCTCCAGTTTTTTAAAAAAGGAACTACTCTTGTCCTTACATCTGTTTTTGAATGCGTAGTCTGTACAAACCCCTGAAATGGAAGTGGGATAGGTATGACTGAGGGCCTTCCAGGCAGCTGGAACTGCATGAGCAAAGCCAGAAGAATGTATGGTTTTCAGTGCACTGTGATTGCATGAAGGACAAGGAGCAGTTCAGATTTTCAGATGCTTGAATAAGTGGGCTGGTAAAAGCAGTTGTAGAGGATCTCAGATGTTTATACTCTTAATAATATAAGTAGTTTGTACTTTATTTGATAGGCAGCAGAGAGCTGTTGAGAGTTGAGGAAAATCTACCTGGGAAGAGTGTAAAGTGGGGATTAGGATGATGGAGGGACCTTTTGGGAGGCTGTAATTTGGTGGTCCAGGTAAGAGATGAGGGCCCAGATCAGGATGGTATACGTCACAGTGGACAGACAGGCTGGTGCAGATAGGCAGGCCTCACCAGGGTATGTGCAGTGACCCTTTCAGCAGTCCTGCTGTGACTTTAAACCAGAGATCTGATCCCTGAATCAGGTGGATTCTAGGTCTTGGAAACCTTTTTTTCCCCTTGCAGACAGTGTACTTAATGAGAATTCTCAGACTATATTTAGTATGTTTTTGATTAGCCATCTGTCTTGTTTGGTGGCTGTCTGAAGGAGGTTTGAAAATAGGAAAGAAGCTGATTACTTTAGTTTTCAGAATTTTTTATTAGGAAGTTTGGAAAATAGAGACTTTTCTTTTTCTCTTCATGTGACCAGGAAACTGTTAGTCCCAGCTATAAGCAGTCAAGCAGTAGCATTGGTTTCCTAAAATCCATTATTGTAAGAAACTTAAGATATGAAAGTACATAGAGGGCCATTTAAGTAAAAAAGGAAAAAAATTCCATTTTAAAAGTCTTTATAGAAATTTGGAAGTAAGCTATGAGTGAAAACATAAAGGCCACTTCCTCGCCTGTCCTCCACTCCCTTCAAAATCCATGCTCCCACCAAACTAACAACTCATCATTATCTCTCGGAACCCAGGGAAAGTTTAGAATATTCTAGACTGATCTGTGCTCAAGTGTCTTTTCATAAATTATTTCATGGAGAATAACAAGAGTTAGTCTCAGTTGACACAATTGATGTCTAAATTAAGAGGCGAACATATATTGAGACATTTTTTTTTAAGCTTTAAAATTAATGGTTCTTTGTTGCTGGAATATGGCCTTTTATTTTCCTTCCAAAGAGTTTCAGAGCCAGTAGAATCTATAAATAGTGCACAGCCTGGTTGTCTGTGGTAGATTGAGTAGAGCAGAATTGCCTGTCCTTAAGCGAAGGGGAAGTAGCTTTACATTTTTAGTAACTGAATTGTTGGCCAGCATAAAGGTAAGGGCCATGTGAGCAACTTATTTATAACTTCCCATAAAGGTATGTGTCTGCCTCAAGCAGAGAAACTGTCTGGGGTGCTTGAAATGTAAAAGTGCAGTAGAATCATTTTCCATACACAGCCTTCCTAGCTAGTTGGTGCAATAAAGTGATTGTTCGCATCCCTGGGGCTTTCAGAAAGAGGGGTGTCAATAGATTAGCTCATTAGCGTCCGCTTCCTGTGGAATGGAAGGGATGAGGCGATTAAATTCGAATCTATGGTTTTATGTAGTGAAGAATGTTTAGGTATTAACTCCTGAGGGTATGGAGGACATAAATTTAAGCTTGGTTTAACCTGTTAGGTGTGGTCCTCCTAACTGTTCTACCCATGTAGTCTAACCACAATTAGGTTCTTGTCAAAATACTTGATGGCTATGAAAGCACTTTATTTTTTCACAGGTTCAGTTCAACTGTGTGTTCTTTTTTTTTTTTTTTTTTTTTAAATAAAGGACATAGAATCAGACTGAATTCCCTGGTAACAGTGGGAGAAGGGAAGAAGAGTAAAACATTTTCATGGCATCCCGTAAAGTGTATGTTAAACCCTTTAGATAGATGCCGGAAAATGGAATCTGTTGTCACATGTTACAAATTGCATCGCACTTGCCTCAAGAGTAAATAACGTACAGCCAGGTTTAACTCTAAGGATGAAATTTTTATAATCATAAATATGCACATAAAAGACATTTTCAGCCCTCCTTTGTTACTCATTTATTTTCATAGACCGAGTTTTTCTGAATATTATGTTGACCATTTAAAGCATCTGCGTATATGGCTAAAATGTAAACCTTGGCTTTTGTGCCAGTAGTGTGGCTCTGTTTAGTATTTGGGCAAGTTGTAGTAAGTGGTAAATGGCCCATTAACTATATTGGAGGCCTCATAGCAACACTCATTTCAAATTGTGCTGGGTTTACAATTTACATATTAAAAAATGTTCACTTGATTTCGTTCAGGGACAAAGCTGACATCCTATATAAACATTGCTTCAAACGATCCTATTTATTGGTCCAATTATTTCAATTGAAGGATGCTGGTTTACTGCCTCTTAGTATATGTGAACAATTCTCAGCAAAACTGTTAGAGATCCTTTGACTATAGTGGCAGAAAAATCTCACAGGGTTTTGATTCACTTTTAATTTTAAGTCCCAGGATTAAGGATCATTTATTTATAGTATAATGTGACAGTGTGGGCAAATATAGCTTCTCTTAATGCCCTTTTGATATTTTGGGGAAAGAGTGCTTTTATGCAAAGCATTCACTAATGACTGCCTTTTCTCACTCTAAATATAATTTCATTCACATTTCCTCCCTTCTCCCACATCCTTAAGAGATAGGACAGCATGCAGCGTTTTGCTTCATTTTATTATTTAAAAAAAATTTTTTTAAGATGTGGTTTAAGGTAGTTCTTTAGGATAGATGCCAAGGTAACTAGTTAATACTGTTTTAAAATCAGGCTCTTAATTAAAAATGCTTAATTTGTGCAAGAAAACTACATGTTAAAATGAATTTGGAAAGATTAGATTGGAATTGCCTCAAATTCAATTAAGCCACACTGCATGGACGTGCTGGGAATATCAATACAATCACTGTAAATTTTGTACAAACTGATTTGTTGCATTATCTTGCTCATCTAACATACGGTACTTTTTGTGTCCATATTGCAGACGGCAACTCCAAACTAACATGGCAGTCAGACTGTGTGATGTGGCTTCTCTGCTTAGAAGTGGTTCGTGGGCAGCAGAGCCTTGGACCGGGGTCTGTGGGATTTTTCTTAAATTCTGTAGGCTACTTTTTTTTAGCATGTTGCAGGAGTGCTGAGGCCATACCAAACACTTGAACTTTTCATTTGGCGTACTAATTATTCTTACATTTAACCTATTGTGGTATGGCCATCATTAGGATGTAAAGCACATTGCAATTTTAGTGGTACATGTAGCATCAGAACCTGCTTTTGTATGTAACTTTTTATTATCTTATTTAGGATTTAGTACAGCCTCAAAAGAGTGACAAGCTTTTTTAAAAAAAAAAAAGTTTTGGTATGGTCTGAATACTACGTTACCGTAATTCTTTACATTCTGTTTACTATGTATTTTTTTGGTTACTAAATTTTGAAGTTATTTATAATTCCTGATGCTTAAAAAAAATGTCGAAATTGTAAATCTGGCTGAAAATTATTTGCCCAGTAACTGTTGAAAGAGTTTGCATTCTGTGAACAGTTGTGTTGAGCCTATCAATGGAATATGCATTATTTGTAAAATATAGCACATTAGTATCATTTTATTCTGAGCAGATGGTCCTATAGCTGAGAGATGCTGTAATTTTCAGCGCACACAGCCTACTGCAGCTGTTCACTTGAATGTTGGCTTAGGAGCTCATTCTTGCCACCTGAACATGGAAATAAATGTGCAATTAAGTGAGGAGTGTTTGTTGTCCTTGCTAAATCCTGCTAATTTCTGTCAATGAACGCTTATATATTTCAAATGCCATCCCAGTGAGCTTTAGTCCGAATCTCTTATTTGGGTCTCATATAGTCTCCACATATACCCTAAGGTTTGAATAGTGATTTGTTTTAATTGGCCTTGGCCACTCATCTTGTAGCTCATTGTTTTCCTAACTGCTGGGCAGAGGTTAATCCCACAAGCATTTTGCTGCGGAAAGAGTGACCCATGGCTAATATTCTATAAAGTGAAACAGTTATGGTTTATTAGGAAATCTGAAACCTCCTTTCTCAGTGTCAGATAAATTTGTTAATTATAATAAAATGCATATCTTGAATTGTTTCGGGTTTTTTAAAATATAGATTTCCAAAGGTTCCTTTATTTTCCTTCCCCCCCCCCCGCCCCCAAAGTATTCTCTGAAAATACTTGCTCAAGAGAGGTAGCTTGCAGTTTGCAGAGTAAACAACCCATTTCTTTGAAAAGGAGATGAAGTTATGGAAGGGTTATAGGTGGTTTGATGTTTCATAGATAGCCTGGATTTTTGTCTCCTGTTTTTTATCCTGATAACACTGATTCTTGTCCAGTTTGACCAGTCTCAATCTGTCCTATGCTGGCTTCCTTTATAAATATCTCTTGGCAGTAGAGATTTCTTCCTATTGCTTATCCACGGTTGTGCCCTTTTATTTTTCTTAGGCAATATGCTTTTTAAAAGACTTTTTTTCTCTTTTCTTGTAACAGTCTTTGCCTCTACTTTGCTTTTTTTATTTTACCTCAAATTCTTTGCCTTTTATATGTTAAAACTTCCCTAAAACTAGCATCCCATCTATTCAAAATTGTCGATTTTGAGAAGTACTTCTTTGTGGAGCTGAGAGATGGATGAAGTATGAAGGATAATCCTTTCAGTGATGCTTTGATTTTTTTGGATTCCCCTACAAGCTTGGCTGTCCAAAGTAGATAGCTATTGGAGGATGGTTTTAGAGAATTTGGGGCTGTGGTTTGTAGCTCTGTTGCTCAAAGAGCATAGGATTGGTTTTTAGGAAACTAGATCCAAATTTGCTTACTAAGTGATTTTTAGAGTAGCCTGAACAGTTTGAGGCCATTTCCCCCAACTCTGCTATTTATTCCGTATCTGGAGTTTATAGATACCTTATCACTTGCATTTTCAACAGGCTTACATGCTCAAATGAAAATTCCTTGGGCTCGTCTGTTTGCAAAAGTTGATATATTTACATTGTTGTTTGGTGGACTGGATAGGGATTTTTTTATTTTTATTTTTCCTTTAAAGTCAGAGTCAAGGCAAAATACCATTTTGAATTGTTTGGGGATTTTATTTTGACGCTGTAGGTCAGCTACCTTGTTGGTGATCTTTAGCTGCCAAGGTTGACAAGAATGGCTTGTTAGATTCTACAAGGTACACTAAGTACTCAGTTTATTATTCCCCAAGTTATCCTACAAACCCTTTTGACGCCCTAACATATAACATTTGCTATTTTCTTATTTCTTACCAACGATAGAGGTATAAGATATTGTCAATTAAAAACATTTTCAATATGTAACCAAAACAGTACATGTTGACAAATTTATATTTTTTTAAAGTACTCTTGCTTCTTGATTTTAAGTTAATGGATGTGTCAGTTTTAGAATATTTGAACTTTTAGGCTAACTGAATATCTCTGCAAAGTTAGGTAGACCATTTTTGGGGGCTTGTTTTTGGCAGCATGTTAAGCACTTTTATTTTCTGGTATTTTTAGTCAGGGTTTAATTCTATGCTCTTTGGTACTAAATTTCCTCAAGTCTGTGGACACATAGCAGGTGAGTAAGGGTATGTGAGTTGACCCAGAATGCGGTTCTAGAGAATGTTAAAGATTTAAATTGTGCTTATGTGCATGTATGGAATATGTATGTGAAAAGTACAATTGTGATCTTAAATCGAATAGCTTAATGTGAAGTAAGAATTGCATAGGTGTCGCACTTTTTGAAGCTTTGTTGTAATTTCAGCTGAACGACTTGTGTTTAGTGACAAGTGTTTAAATTCTTCGATGGAATCTCTAATAGTTTGTGAAATATGAATTCTGACATTTCTTATCTTCTGTTTTTAGCAGGTAATTGCTGCCATGGAAACACAACTGTCTAATGGGCCAACTTGCAATAACACAGCCAACGGTCCGACCACCATAAACAACAACTGCTCGTCACCAGTGGACTCCGGGAACACAGAGGACAGCAAGACCAACTTAATAGTCAACTATCTTCCTCAGAACATGACACAGGAGGAACTAAAGAGTCTTTTTGGGAGCATCGGTGAGATAGAGTCCTGTAAGCTTGTAAGGGACAAGATAACAGGTATGCAGTTTTATGTAAGGTTCCTCACGTGTAAAGGATTGTGTTTTAAGGTATGGGAAAATAAGTTTACTGCTTGTAAATGATTCAGTGCTCGAGTTTTACACATCTAGATTTTCTCTCTGTTTCTGGTTACATCAACAGTATGAAACTTAGTTTTAGAGAGTTTTAAGTTTTCCTTTTAAAGCATCAAATAATATAATAAGTAGACTTTTTTATAATCTGAACTATACAATAACATCTTTGAAAAATGCTTTAAAGGTGTGTGTGTGTCTGGAGCAGCAAGTATCATGTTAACCTTTAGTTTTGAGATCTTTGAGCTTACATGATTTAGCATTTCAACAATGAAATACAAGGAGAATTGTTTTAGGAGAGGAAAAAACCTCTTAAAATGTCCTTTTTCTTAAGTCTCTATAGTCCTCCATTTGTATGGCCAAGTAAATGGTAATATTGACATTGTCAGTACGTAAATATTTGTACTGATACAATTTGAGTTTGGTAAGATCTTAGCTTCTGGAAAAAGTGGTGTATGAGTGCTCCTCTTATAAAGATAAGAATTAAAAGATGAGTATTTAGCCTTTAATGATGGTATATTTTGAATATTGGGTAGTGGAAAATCTCCTTAGTGTTTTGTAAGATTTGACTAAATTTTTAGAATAAGGCAAAACCTAATTAAGGAGAGTGTTCTTGGCAGAGAAGGGTTAATGCTTCCTGCGGGAGTTGTTTTTAAACACTGAAAACGAATGAAGTGTAGACAGACTCTAGCTTTTTCATGTTACTGTTAAATTTGAGTGATGGTGTGTATTAAATGGCTTATAACCAAAATATTAAGCTAAATATTTGAAATGAGGAAAGGATACTTAAAGGCAGTTTGAGGAGTTGGACGAGGAGTCTGAACTTTGACTGGTCGTATGATGTTGGTCACGTCAACCCTTGGCTTGAGCTTCAGGTTTCCCTTGGTAAAATGAGGTAGAAGGCAGAGGAAGGGGCGCCTAGCTAATTTCTGAGGCCAATTCTGACTTTTTCTGAGACGGTACCTTTAGCTGTTCTTTTATCAAGACAGCAGGGCTTATTGTCTCCAGGGTGACTTAGAGCTGTCACCTGGGCTTGGCCTCATAGTCGTATTTACTTGAGATACAGATTGAGGTCCACAGAGAGAATTTATTCATTAAAATCAAGTAAACCAAGTAAAAACTAAGTAAAACCTGGTTGTCATCAATCCATACATAATTATATTGTAACTAATTATGTTACTTAGACGTTCACCATGATTATCAGGAAGGTTTCTTTTTTGTTTTTGAATATTGATATTTGAATGGATGAGATTTTTCCATTTCTTTTTCCAAAATCAGTGTGAGCAGCATATGTAAAATTTATACGTGAAATTTATTAAAGAAACAGTTTTTGAAAAGTTGGGAAAAGTAGAGAACAAAGGCTTTTTATTACATGTGTCTGTCCTGGTACTGAATTTTATTTTATGTTTTTAGCAAAACAGCATCCCTTTATATGTGAATTTTGCAGTCTCTTCGACATAAATGTGATAAATGGTTTGAAGGTTTTGACATAAATGATGAGGTTTCTGGTTTGATTGCTTAGTAGTTATTCTTTAAAAAAATGTTGCTTGAACTAGGCATAAAGGTCACATTTTTTGTTATGGTAGATGAAAACAGTAAACCAATCATACATCCTTTGTATTAGGCATTTTCCACAGGAAACATTGCACAGATTTTCATCTCTTACCTCTGGTCAGTCTTGAATTATCTTACTCTTCTGTAAACCTTTTACTAGAACTATTATGTGGCAAAATTGGATAAATTTGACTTCTGTATCTTCAGACCCTTTGCTTCTCTGGCTTTACGTGGAGGATGGTAGTAATAGAACCACAGTGCATGGGTAATCTGAAAGAGTACCTGGTTAGATACTTAGATACTGGCAAAGTGTGTTAACATTTGTTGTCCATTTCTTTCACTCTCTCACCCCATTGCCTTTTCAGGGAGAGCTGGATAATGGAGGTTTCCACCATAGTGAAATTTCTGTTTAAAATCTCTCATAAGCTGAGTACCCAAGAAAATGAACAGTGAGCACCAAGGTCAAAAGATGTTTTTTCTAAGCGTAGTTCCATGATTTAGTCATAAATATTCCTCAAAATAACTGTTGCACTGGCAGACAAGTTTGAGAAAAATCTGTACTCTGTAGTTTTTAAGAACCATATTGCAGATCATTAACATAATAAAAACTATATTAAAATCCTGCAGTAAAGAAACCAGTTTGATTTACAGTTCCCCAGTCTTATTTAATCACAGAACTCATGGCGGGGGGTGTGTGGAAATACCTCCTTGACACTAGATTTCCATTGAACGTGTTGCTTTGGAAGTCATTTGTTAACTGGTTATCAGAAAATCTGTAATTCTTCCATAAAACTTGTTCACGTCAATAAAATATGAGCATGTTTCGTAAAATGAACATCCATGATAATGAACTATAAATTAAAAAGTTGAGTAGGCACATCGGAATACTAAGGACCTCTTCTAGTAACCCTGTTTTGATTTGGCCCACTAATGTCTTATTCTTGGTATGTGTTAAATCAGTATTTAGACGGGTCTGAATTGTTTAGCTTCAAACATAAAATTACCTTAGTTTTTTTTTTTTTTGTTATTCTGAGTTTCTTAGTAAGTACTTGTATTGAACAAAATAGTCTAGTACGTAGATTTCTAAAACTGGGTTTTGAATTGTTGCACCTGGCAAAGTGGGCATGTCTTCTGAAGAAGCTACTATTAACATATCTGTAAAAAGGTTTTGAAAGAATCTGTGGGGATTTGGACCCTGCCCTGTGGCATTTAGCATTAGTCATCTTGAGCAGTTTTTCAGTATATGTTTTTAGGGTCAGGGCAGAGTTTCTCAGTCCCTCTCTAATTATCCAACTTATGCTACCTCCTGGGGAGCTACCAGGGCAGTTCCTGGTATCTGATTTTGTAGGAGCGGGAGCATTAATTGATTGGGTTGTAAGAAGACTGGGATCACTCTGTGGGAAGAAAATTTAAATCCCTCCTTTTCACTTTTCTTAAGTCTTTCCTTACTTACATGGTGCTAAAACTAAGAAACTGTGTTTCAGGCACAAAATACCTAGTTAGGAAAGTATGTACCTCTTTCCTAAGTCCTAAAAGAGAGTATATCATTTTTAGATTGTGTCATTGTTAGCAAATTAATGTCACTATTTTGATAGAATGAGGATTAGGGCAATACATTAAGAAATGTGTTCAGTTTCAAATACAATTATCTTCTCTCTAGTCGAAATTCTATTTATTATGTTGTTCATCAGGCTCGCTTTGGGCTTATGCCAGCTTTATGCTTCACCCTGTTTCCTATCTATAGGCATTAATTATGAGAAGCTAATGCTGTTTGTACAGCTTAGCTGATGTCGGTCTGTCCCTTTGAGTTCTCAAATGCACTTCAGAGTCCTTGACACCTGCTGATGCTGCAGGAGTGAAATGGATTTTATGAAGCAGGGAATGAATAATAGAGCGTTGAGAGTCAGAAAAACCCTTGAGGTGACCTTAGCCAACTCCCTCGCTGACAGGTGAGGAGAGGCCCAGCTTTGTTGACATGTTGAGTCCAAGACTACACATCTATTAAATGGCAGAGCAGGGACCCTAATTCTGGTTTTCTCATTCTTCCCTAGCATGTTTCCTCCTTGCCTTTGTTGGAGGGCCAGAACTCACTCTTTAAAAGCTAAGCACAGGACCAGCTGATGAATTTCTAGTGAGACGTATAACTTGTACAGGGGTCACGAAGGGGCGTCTTCTGGTGAGTGGTGAGTCTCCCACAGGAGGAGAGTGGAAGATTTTTGAGGGTCAAGGAGTGAGGGATACATAAAACTAATGAGAGCATCCATGCTTCTCTAGAAACTTTAAATCTATGGTTGTCAATTCAGATAGTCTAGCCCTGTGGTTCCCAAGTCTGGCTGCATATCTTTACCTGAGGGAGTTTTAAATAATAAAGATTTCAGGGCTTCCCTGGTGGCGCAGTGGTTGAGAATCTGCCTGCTAATGCAGGGGACACGGGTTCGAGCCCTGGTCTGGGAGGATCCCACATGCCGCAGAGCAACTGGGCCCGTGAGCCACAACTACTGAGCCTGCGCATCTGGAGCCTGTGCTCCGCAACAAGAAAGGCCACGATACTGAGAGGCCCACACACCGCAATGAAGAGTGGCCCCTACTTGCCACAACTAGAGAAAGCCCTCACACAGAAACGAAGACCCAACACAGCAAAAATAAAAACATAAATAAATTAATAAACTCCTACCCCCAACATCTTCTTAAAAAAAAATAATAAAGATTTCAGAGGCCCTGGGAATCTGTTGTCAGGAAAGCTCCCTAGGTGATTTGATGGGCAAGTGAGCAGTTTGGGGAATCATAGTCTTTATGGTCAGTAGAGTACCTGCATTGGAATCGCTTGGGATGACTGTCAGAAATACAAGTTCCTGGGCCCTGCCCAGATCTACCTATGGAATCAGTCTCTGTAGGTAGGGCCTGGAATGTGCCAATTACCTGGGAGTTATTGACTTCTTTTCCTGAATATTTTGCAGGGAGATAGAACCAGGGATTTCCAGGTTTATCTGAATTCTGGCTGGAGGTGGGTGGGACAGGTGGGTGTAACTGCAGTGCCTAATTGTATGGCAAACTAAGTTTCAGATGCTGTTCCCTCCCCAGCTTTTGATCTCCTGGGGGTCAGGACTAGAAACGTTGAATGTAAAAGTCACTGGGCTGTGTCTTTACTGAATACCTGACCTGTCCTTAAAAGAGTGTGTGCGTATGTAGGTATGTGCGTATGCGCGTATGTGTCTGTAAGTGTGTAATTAGTTTTCACGACTCCAGGATAGCTTGTTCTGTAGCTGTTAGTTTTCCTTCAAAAAGAGGAGATAAGAGAATTATAGTTGAAGACCTCAGGTAATGAGTGTTGCTCTTTTTAGTTTTGATGTGATAGCTTCATTCTTAGCCTAGGAATTGCTTGAGGTGCGCCCTATGCTGACCCTGTAAACTGCCAATTAGAAGCTTTCAGACAAAATGGAAAAACAAAGGCCAAAACAAACATATAAAAATACAAATTACAGGGGCCCAGAGGAGGGGAGGGGCTTTGCAGATGTAGATTATCTGTGGACAGGCAGTGCCTTGGCTGGGGTAAACTTCCTGAGGGCCCATGGGGTAAAAAATCTCATATAAAATGTGAGGGTTCTTAACTTATGTCCCTGCTGCTTCCTGAGAACTTCAAAGTTAGTTTTAATGCTGGTTTCTTTTATGAGGATAATGTGATTTTCAAACTTTATTTTGATGACACGATATTTTCCCCTCCTCTTTTTAACAAATATACTCTTAGCTCCTCAGGATTGAAACAGATAAGTGGTATTTTATAAGTCTAATGCATACCTTCAAATTTAATAGCATTTATTTACTGTGATGAAGTCAGTCAATCACAGTGAGCCCAAGGCTGTGATGAACACTAATTTGAAAATGTGGTTGTGTGCATCAATTACAGTCTTAAGGTCAGCTGTTAGTTGTAGGTATCCATAGTATCAAGAGATTAAGAATTCTGATTCTTGCAGACAGGTACTTGAAAAGATCTGGGCGGTTGGGTGGGTGGGTAGGTGAGTGGTGGTAGCTTAATAAATACCTCATTTTGCTGACTCTGGGTGCTATTTAATTAGAAATTTGGCAGAAAGGCTGGGTGTATGCCCAGGTATTCATAAAACAAGATAACGTGGCAGCACAGGGTAAATGCCGTGATGCCTAGTGTATTAACTGTGGAATATACATTTGAATATGGCTGTCTTTAGATATTAGTGGCTAAATTTGTATAAAATGAAATTTATATAATATGAGATGAAATTTATTTTTTTGTGGTATTGAAGAAACTATTTGTCTATTTATCAATATATCTTTAAACCACATTATTTTTCCATGTACTCTTGTTTTTTCCAAACATCATGACTAATCAGTCATTTCAAAAATTTGATGTTACTACTTGATGTTACTGGTTTTTATAAAGTTTCAGGGAAAAACTTTAAAATTTATTCTTTCAGGTTTATTTTTCTCCACTCAGACCTAACTTGGGTGTCTTATAGAACAATTTTCAAAGTGTCAGTCTTGATTAATTTAGATGAAGGATTTCAGGATGATGAAATTAGAAATTTATAAGATTTAAGAAACCAAGTACGTTTTTTTTTTCTTTTTTTAAAAAAATCATCGTCAGGGAGGAAAAACTTTCCTCTACCCTCTTAGTTTAATTTGCAAGCCCCCAATTATTGAACCTAACAAAAGATAGGTTATACAATGTTATATGTCCATTGTATCTCAGTGAAACTGGGGGAAAAAGGGATTAACAGGAGAAGAGGCAACACAGTTTTTAGTAATATTTCACATGCATTGGAGTTCACAGAAAAAAAGTGAAGCAAAGACGTTGTTAGACTCTGAGGCTTATATACCATTTTAACAAAGCAAAGGGTGTTTGGGTTCTGAGGGTGGGTAAATTGTAGGGGAGTGACCAAGAAAATATATAGGGGGAACTAATGGAAGATGAGAGCTATTTTAGCAAGGTTTATCTATGCAGATTCATCTTGGTGCTGACTCTCCATCCCCAGTGGTAAGAGTTGCTCTCCTCTTCCTGGTATAGGAGAGGGGAACGCCTTCATAAAGGAAATTTATAACCTGCTTTTAGGCAGAAAAGAGTAGGGCAGAGAAAAGTACTCTTCCTGCATCTGTTGATTCTTAATTGCCTTTAACTCAAAATATTCCTTATGCTTATAACTGGCATATTTGAGGGGTGGCAAGGCATATTCTGACTCTCTTCACCATGAAATAAGTTTAACTCTCAGCAGACTTAGAAGAGTTTCTTCTTCTGATAGCCTGTGGTAATGAAACCTTAAATGACTAGTTTCTGGGAAGAAAAACATCTATTGTGAGGATATGGAAAAGTTTGAAAGAGAACCGTTCCTGATTAATTTGTAAATCATCTGGATTTTTGTTTCTCTGATTTCTTGATGGTGATCTTTGTATTAATTTGTTTTATTCCACTAGAAGGAAATGAAGAAAAGTATTGTAACTCTGAAGAGCAGGTTGCACAGTTCTCCAGCAGCTTTTGAAGACTATTTACTGTGAAAATGAGGTTGAACCTGTTGGTTAAATGAAGTTTAGGAGTTTTGACTCTGTGCTTTCTTGGCCCTTGTTGTCACTGGGACATTTTGCCAATAGATTAGGAACATAGTGTTTTAGTGCCCTTGGCCTTACTGCGTTATTAGTTTGATACAAAACATAAACTTTGTTAATGTATGCAAATTCATAGAAAACAGAATACAGTTGAAGTTCTTTTGTAAGGATTCACCCCTTGAAATTTAGCAAGATATGAATGCGTGTGTGCTCTTTGCTATTCCAGACCTTTCCACAGTGTTTCTTCTAGTTTTTGTTTACTTTTACATCAGAAAAAGTATACATACATACATATATCTATACATCAGGTGGTATAGAATAGAAACCATTTTCAATTTATTACTTAGTGGCTGTCATCATAATGATGGAAAAATGTAGATGAGAAAAAGATGAACTAAATGGAAGAACGTAAAGAACAAATTCTGATCCAGGAATCCTTCTTCTTTTTAAAAACTATAGAATGCTAAAATTCTGTTTCTCAGGTACGCAATTGATTTATCAATCTGCTTTTCTTTTGGTGGATTTTACTCTATTTTACTGCCTTATCTGTTACACTACCTTAGCACCAGCCTTTGCTTTCTTAACTTTCTAAATTATGAGTAGAGCAAAGTGTTTTTCTTTTGCACCTATTGGAACATTTCCTTTTAAGTATTACTTGAACAGAATAGTTGATCGTTGAAACTAAAGCTGTGCTTCAGAATTTGCCACCTTCTTTTGAGCTTGTTCTAAGTTACTTGACTTTCAAGTCCACTGCTGCTACTGAATTTTGAGAGCTGGGGAAACCATCAGAGTGTCCTTTCCAGCTAAAAACACTAACTTTAAAAAATATTTTCTGTCATTTTACTTGTGAGTGTCTTTTGATCTGTCAGGCCTATGCAGTGACTCATTTAGCATGATTTACTTCTTTTTTTAACATTTAATTAATTACTTATTTTTTGGCTGTGCCACGCAGCTTGCGGGATCTTAGTTCCCTGACTCAGTGATTGAACCCGGGCCGTGGCAGAGAAAGCATCAAGTCCTAATCACTGGACTGCCAGTGAATTCCCTAGCATGTTTTACTTCTTAATGTATCTGGTTTTGCTTCTTAAAGTATCAGAATGTCAGTTTTTGACACCATTGGATATCCCTTTTGTTGGTTATGGTATCTGTCATACATTTTTTGAGAGACTTCAAGCTGTAAAGCAGCATTGGCAGCTCTTCCAAGTATTGTGAAGAAATGGAGCCTCATTTAAAACTATATTTCTTGTGATCTAACTACTCAGTAGTCTCTTACATCATACATCACCGTAGGTAATTGAGGGGTGATGGCAGAGGCCACGGTCTAAGACCTGCTGTCCTCCCTGTTGGAGGACCCCTGCCCATCCCAGAGGGTCTTAGACATAGCCTTCCTTGGCTGGCCCAGCCCTACCCTGAGCCAGAACACAGGGTAAGTGTGTTCAACCAGAAGAACCAGGAGGGCTTTCCTGTCTTTCAGATCAGACTGTCATCCACTTCTAGCGTGCTGTGCCTGTGCTGAAGAAGTTCATTTCTTTGGAATCCAAAGAGCAAAAGTTGCACAGGGTTCCCTGAAGCCTAGAGCCTCTGGGTGGGGCTGAGTGGGAGGAGGGGAGACAACCATCTGTACCTCTTGCCGCCCAGGAGACTGTCTGACCATTTAAGAAGAAGAAGAAGAAGAAGAAGAAGAAGAAGAAGAAGAAGAAGAAGAAGAAGAAGAAAGCAATATTCAGTTTAAACTGTGTTGATAAGCGTTTCTTCCCATCTTTGCATGTGAAATGGACTTTGAATGCAGGGGTGGTAATAGTATTTACCAAACCCCTATGTACACTAGGGTTGTTATTATGTTATTAGCTTAGCTTGGCATCAAGTTCTTGGGATTAACATTGAAACAAAATGCCTGCCGTCTTCAACTCCCCTGCTAGGGAGGTGGGCTCATGAGTACTACTTTTAGAGGTTTTAGCCTAGAAAGAACGCATTACACTTAAGTTTAAATCCCAGCCTAGCCACTTACTTTATATGAGCTATTTGACTCCCAACTTGAGTTTCTTCCATAAAGTGCCTAGCATGTTGGGGTACTCTCTGTGTCCCCAGTCCCTTCTTACCAGTTAATATTCATTTGGTTAGAAGACAGTTGTAGATGTTTTTTTCTTTGGGTAAACTGATTTTTGAAAAAAATCTCCAAATAAATCTGTTGTTTTAGAATTCTTAGATTTTCTCATGATGTGGGAAGTTTGCAAAGCTAATTTCCTGTTCTTTGCTTTCTAGGTGATTTGACGAACAAAATTGATTTTCTAGGAGTGGGACAAAGTGGGACTAGGAAATACAAGGCAGGACTTGTGAGCCCAGAAAGATGATTAATGATATTACACCAGCTTCTCTGAACTAGAGCACTGGAGTATGGAGTTATTGCTCTGTGTGGTATTGTGTGAATGTTATTCAGAATGAATTAGCTTGACTTAAAATATGGACGTACTCTAAGCCAAGCTTCCCCAGTGGAGTGTTATTGATCTGGAAGGTCCGCAAGTTGTTAAATAGAGCCATGAGGTATCAGATAGATGAAAACTAACTGAGGCTTGTTTTCACTGTTACTGACAGCTTCTTCCTTAAGATTAATACCCCTTTAATATAAATTGTAAATACCAGTACTAAATATTCTAATTTCATAAAGTAAGGTTTTCAAGTAGAGAAATAGAGATGTGTGTGTGTGGATATTAAGAAGCCCAGTATTCCTGTAGTGTTAGCAGATCAGAGGACTTAGAAAAAAAATTGCTGTCCCTTTGTTTTCTTTCTGTTGAAATATTCATTGAAAGCATTTAAAGCATTGCTTTATTCAGTCATCACAGATTTTACAGATTCTAGTTTGTGTAAGGGGGGGGTGGCGATTTCCATGAGGGCATGGTTAACTTAGCAGATGCAATTTTACATCTTGTTTTCCTTTTTTTGTTAAATCCTTATGCATATTGTGAATTAGAGTTTATTTTTAGCTCTTAATGAGTTCTTTTCTCATCATTGTACTTTTTGTTGGAACTCTGTTTTCTACATAATGCTTTGATTTTGAAGGGGGAGTGTATATGGCTCACAAGACTTGTATCCATCCCCAATCCCCACTCCAACTCAACTAGAATTTGCATTTTTTTCATTTGAGGCAGTAGATCTGGTTATGTTACCTTGTAGAGTAGATGTGGTGATGCCCTTGACTCTTCACAACCTGTTTGACCTTCGGGATTTATCCTGAGAAAGTCAGATTCTCCCTTTAAAGTAAGGTTTAAAGGAGACATATCTGCATGTAAACAGGTAAGCCAGAATCATTTCATTGTATTCAAGGTCAGTGGAGCCTGAGGGAGCAACTTTATTTCTTCATGTTTTGAGCTTTAAATCCAGTCTTAAGGAGTCACTGGGTCATTAACACTGGCCTCCAAGATACTGTGTTCTGAATCCTTCTTCCTAACCCTGATACTTGTCTCTGAGAGCTTTTTTCATACCACTAAAATGAATTATAGTTGCTTTTAGTCCACTTTAAAATGTATCTAAATAGGCTGGTTATGGTGTGTCAGATCAATTGATTTCTATAAAATAAAGGCACTTTCCTAAATGATCTGAAATCGTATCTAGCCCTAGAATTCTGTGACTTTTCTCTTGTGAACATAACTGCAAAGTTAGTTCTTCTTAAGCATAGTGCTTAGGGATTCTGACATGTATGGTGCAGACAGCATATTACCTTTTCAAGCAGAATGATTTGGGATCTAACATTTAACCTCAAGATATTTAACCAGGGTTGTTTTTAGACCCTTATATTCTTGTTATTTCTGGACCTTTATTTCAGGGGTAAATTCCCTTCATTCATGTTGTAATCAGGTTAAAATACAGAATTGTCAATACTGATTTGTTACTGTGTTTTTTTATCAATACATTTCCTTTTGTAAGTGCTGGAAATTGGAAGCCTTTCTAAAAAGGCATGATAAGGTTGTTCACTGCATTATATTCCCCAATTCCATATTTGGGAACATTAAAAACAGACCTAATGAGCTATTAAAAATCAGAATGTGGAATCTTCTGAGCTTAGGTTCCTTGATTTTTTTTGAAATTTTAGTTCTCTAAGTGTTTATGGAAAACAACATTATGTGGACATAGCCATCATGTAAGGAGGGCATCTAATATTCTTCCCTGGTTTCTAGAGCTGGACAGCAGAGTTTTAGAGTCCCTCCCGCCTTTTTTTGAGGGTGGTGGTGGTGAGATATTGCAAATGAACTTAATTTAGTGTATACAGTTCTTAGGTGATTTTGGGTAGGTGAAAGTAAACATCAAAGAGGGAGGAGTGAGGCTTAGCTGTTTCTCAAGACCAAATTCTGCCACATGTACAGACATCTAGCAACCTGGCCCTAAGTGACTGATATAGTTACTTTGCAAGCTTAATGAAGTCCCAGTTCTCTGTTCTTTTATAGGTGCTTCGAACACACCTTCTGTGAAATGTTCACTTGAGGCTGACAGCATTCCAGAGGTGTGGATCTGTGCCCTCTGTTTGCATATGCAAAAGGAAATCCTTCTAAACAAAGGCTAAACCCAGGACGATTTCATATTTAGGGGTCCTATCCATAAGGGTACAAGTTAAAGCCATCTTGGATTCTTGTGTCCTGTTTATACAGGGGTGGGTAGTGTTTGTAAACTACTTTAGCACATCTGCATATCTTGAATACCTTTGATTTTACCAATGAGACCCCATTTCTAACTCTCATTACACTAATTAACAATAAGTAGCTTAAGGAACAAAAACCCATTTTGACATTCATTATACTAATTAGCAGAGAAATGGTTGTTGATTTAGATATGGATAGTAGATAGTCTTGTTAACTAGTCATTTTTGGATGTTGGTCCTTACTTGTGTTTTGCTAGTTAATTATTCCTGGGCTGTGTGTGCATTCAGGATAGTGTGTTAGATGACCACTCCTAGAATTAAAGCTACTGGCACATAAATAACATCACACTGATTCATGAAAAACTAAAAAAAAAATTAATTGTGGTAAAATATATATATAACATGAAGTTTACCATTTTAACCATTTTAAGTGTATAGGTCCATGGCGTTAAGTATATTCACAATGTTGTGCAGCTATCGCCACTATTTGTAGAACCAGTCCATCATGCCAAACAGAAACTCTGTACCCATTAAACAGTAACTCCCCACCCTGTTTCCCCCAAGCCATTGGCAACCACCATTGTACTTTTTATCTCTGTGAATTTGCCTATTCTGGGTACCTCATATAAGTAAAAAGTGAAATTGTACAGTATTTGTTATACCAAAGTACTTTATTTATTTTTTATAAATTTATTTATTTTATTTACTTATTTTTGGCTCTGTTGGGTCTTCGTTGCTGCGTGCAGGCTCTCTCCAGTTGTGGCGAGCAGGAGATACTCTT
The DNA here is from genome assembly GCF_949774975.1 of Lagenorhynchus albirostris. Taxonomy (NCBI): domain Eukaryota; kingdom Metazoa; phylum Chordata; class Mammalia; order Artiodactyla; family Delphinidae; genus Lagenorhynchus; species Lagenorhynchus albirostris. The sequence goes on along the minus strand of NC_083101.1, from coordinate 72,321,874 downwards.
CGTTGCAGTGCGTGGCCTTCTCATTGCGGTGGCTTCTCTTGTTGCGGAGCACGGGCTCTAGGGTGCATGGGCTTCAGTGGTTGCAGCTCAGTAGTTGTGGCTTGTGGGCTGTAGAGCACAGGCTCAGTAGTTGTGGCACATGGGCTCAGTTGCTCCACGGCATGTGGGATCTTCCAGGACCGGTACTCAAACTCGTGTCCCCTGCATTGGCAGACGGATTCTTAACCACTGTGCCACCAGGGAAGCCCTACCAAAGTACTTTAAAAGTAAATTTTTTATATATATATATATATATACACACACACACATATATATATATATATAATTTACTTCTAAAATACTTTTAAAAATAATATATATAATATTTATAACATATATATTGTATATACAGTAATAGTTTCAGGAGATACTAAATTTCTTTCTTTGGACCATGGGCTTTTTCTGTGTATTTTATTTCCTTTCATTTCAACTTGCCTTTAGGAATCAACCCCTCCCTTTGAAATAATTTCTTTGTTTTCAAACTTAGTTCTTGCCCGTTTCCCATAAAAGGAATATCCAGGTAAAACAGTGAATTTGTGCAGTATTTAATCAGATTGCTCACTACTTGCAGGGATTTCCTCTCGCCCCTTTGCAGTGGTCCCGCCTGGTTCAGGCTTGTTTTCTTCTTTTGGAAGTTGCCTGCAATCTCCATGGCATAACGGCAGGCCACCTGGAAGAAGAGGCAGTGGCACACACGGTAGATTCAGAAAAGAACTAAAGCAGCTTTGCTCTCCAGCAGTTTTCTCTGCCTTCACACTTTTTTTCTACTTCTTCTTCTCCCAGAGAGTCACAGCGTCCAGGGATGACCGCCTGAGGGGTGTCCTGGGACACAGGGCGATGGCTCCAGACTTCTTTCTCTTTATCTCACTTCATCCTTTCCTCCACCGAGAACCTGAAGGAAATCTTGGCAGAAAGCTGTTGCTCAGTAGAAGGAGCCAAAGAGGGAAAAATAGAAATTCTCTTCTATAGTTTTAGCTTTTCCTTCTATTTTTCTTCCTTCCCCAGCACTCCTTCTACCCACCCCACCCCATCCCACCTCCCCTAAAAAAAAACACACCAAAAAAACAATTAACCAACCAACCAAAAAAAAAAACAAAAAAACCCCCAAAACCCAGCCAGGGACATTCCTTTTTAGACCACAGGAACAATTACTGTAGTAAAGAAAGCCTTAAGCATCTTCCTGCAGCAACTTTGGGAGACAGATGCTGATGTAGGTTGAATTTAGAGGCAGGTGGTGGCCTGTTTCTGCCTTTACATTATTTCAGATTTTATGCTACTGAGTAGAGCAGTCTTCCTTTAAAATTTTCGGTCTCATATCTTCGCCTCCTGCCTTCTCTGTTGGCATCTGCCAGATGCCTGCTGTCTACAGGAACATCATTCCACGCTTAGTGACTGTATTTATTTTCAGTGCTGGCTATTGACAACTTAAAGAGCAATTCCATGAGTTGAGACTTAGCAGAAAGGCTCCCCCGGTGGAGGCTTTAATAAAATAATAAAATAATAAAAAAAAGTTAATACTTTTTATAGTTTAAGGTCTTAATTCAGGCTTCATGCAGACTTCTCCGCGCTGCGTTCTTTGTGGCGAGCTACCAAAGACCTCTTATTGGGATAGGGAAGATGTTCCTCTGGAGCTGTAAGTTCTTGACCGGTATTAGTGGTGAAAGTGACTCAGGTTAGCAGCCTTTGTCGAACTAAGAATCTTGGCATGCTGGAGAATATCAGCCAGTGTTGGGTACTTGATTCAGGGTAGTGACTATCTGTTAAAGAGATCCTGAGTCACAACATACTCTGATAATGTAATTTCTTACATTTTTTGCACCTTATTTTTAAGGTGTGGTAGAGGTGGAGGGAACTGGTCATAGTTTGCAGAGGGAGATGCAGAATGTTCTAAACTGGTGACTTTCTTTTGTTTTTGAGCTAGGAGTTAGAAGCAATGCTTTCTATATGCAGGGGATGGTCTGGTCCACTAGTGATTTGTTGATTATTCCATTTTATGGTCAATCTTTGAAGCAGTCTTTTATTTGATCAGAAGTAAGAGAGGTATTTCTTTTCAGTTTGTATGGAGAAATTTGTAAGACCCTTCATGGATGCAAGAGAAGATTGTCTCTCTGATTTCATAAGACCATTCCATATTGAGGTATTCTCTTTCCTGCTGTACAGTTGGTGGGAGTATAGTTCCAGAAGCCAAGAGACAGGTGCTCTCTGTCCTTGCCTTAGTATAGACAAGGGGCCAGTATGGGACCCAAGCAAAATCAGTTAAGTATTTTCTCCCAAGACCTCAAGGAAGTGATGGAAGGATGAGATGGTGATGGTGACCCATCTCATCAGACTGTGTGTTTTAGATCTGAGATGATGGCTGTTCTTTTCACTACTTAGCCCACTGGAGCCTGGTTCCTAACCCCTACTGATTCTGAAAATTTCTGTGCCTCTTCCAATAAATTCCCTTTTGCTAGTTAGCTAGAGTCAGTTTATGTTACTTATAATATAGAACTCTAGTGAAACAATTCTTGCTTAATTCACATTTCTGTCTCTGTGTGTCAGAGTTTACTTTTCTACACACCCAAAAGTAAGCTTACTGATTTTTTTTTTTTTTTGGTTGACATCACATTGATCCATAAGAAAGTAACTTTTGAAATTGCTTAGAAGTCCCTGTTTTGAACTCACCATCTTTCCACACAAGGCTGTCAAAGAAGGTGCAGGTTCCAGGCCTCACTTTCTAGATAACATCTTGTTTAGACCAGAAAGTTTTCCATTAGGAAGTTATTTGAATTGAAATGGGAGATTGAGCCCTTTTTTGGCTCAGGTCATATTTCCAGTTAGTTGGATACCTTTCACACCTGTATCATTCTAACTTGAATTTTTAGTTCTTTAACATACCATGTGTGTTCAACTAGATTCTCTAAAGCACCTATGATGTGGAAGAAGTTAAGCTGCAGTCTAGAGTCATCAGATACGCAGACATATTACTGCTTCGTAGGGATAAAGGTGTTGTGATTTTTATTTTTATTTTGGTTTGTTTGGAACAGCTTTTACCTCTGATGGAGTCTGAGGGTTGTTGTTTAAGGACTATCTTTCACTTCTAACAAAACAATTGCCCCTTTTTGTACGGTACTCTTTATTGCCAGTAACTCTCCAGGGTTCACATCCTGACCATTTTCCCAGTGTCTGTAGGGTCACAGTTTTCCCTCCCTTGAACCTGTTAAATTTGTCATAGCTATAATAGATGAACTGCCCAAGCTGACCGCTTACTTGCCCTGAGACTTTTAGCTTTGAGGAAAACAAAAGCTATTGGTAAAGATGTGTGTCTCTGTTTTGCGAGGTATATACGTATGTGTATTTTATAAAGTCACTTGGCTCTATCTTTCAAAGAGTTGACTCATATTTGATTCACATTGTCATTGGTAGAGGAAACCGAAGTTCTGATATAATTATGCAAAAGTCGTAGGTGCAATGAAGATAATTGATATTCTGTCCTAAATAACATCTTGTGACTTCTCCCCCATTTCATTATGTTTTGTGGTCACTGCTTTCCTCCTTGAGTGAGATCACCAGTAGTAATGGCATTCTCTGTGGTCACTCAGCTGGTTAATCTTCAGAGGTCAGTAATGTTCGGTGGCTCCTGCTGTTTATAGCAGCTGATGAGAGGCATATACCTTGTAGAAAAACAAGTTTGCTTGTGATTAACCTTCGTTTATTCCCTCTGCTTACTTAGTCATCATTTAATTAAAACCCCTTGGTTTCTAGCCATGTGGGGACATAGGTATGCTTAGAGGCATTAAATTTCTGTGTTCCATAGAGTCAGTGGTATACATCATCAGTATCCATTTTTTTGAACAGTCTTCAGTTCTCTTTGAAAAGATTAAATTCTAGTTTTAGCTTTATTTTGTATTTTTATTTCTAATCATTGATGCAGAATCTTAACTTTGTTTGAAATACGATCAATTTTATGTTCTTACCATGCAACCTGTTAAGATATTTATGTAAGCTTTAGAGGATTAGAATGGGATTTCTGTTCAAGTAGCTTTAAGTAAAAACACAGCATGGAGGTGGGAAGAAGGATGGCCTGGCCAACATATTACCAGGTTTTAGGAAATGATACAGAAAATCTTTGAATAACACCTTAATTAGGCTGTAGATTCTGCATTCAGAAAACAAAATCCTGTGGAGATTGTAAAAATCTCACTTAGCTCCTGGTCACTTGATTTGAATTTCCATAGAAATTTTGCTTCACTTTTTTTTTTTATCCTAGATGAAAGTGATAGAAAATTAAAATGAAGGAACCACCTTAGCTTTGTAAGGAATGGTGGAATCAAAGGCTTAGGCAGCAGTCAAGATTGGGAAGTAATTATATCTTATGGTAAGATTTAAAATTTGACCAAGGACAATTATTTGACGAAATTTGGTAACTAATATAGTTATCACTGTGGTTAACCTTTAGGGGTTTTTTTTCTGGATATTCAACCAGAAGTCTTGAATTGCTAGGAAAGAGAAGAAATTATGGGTTAATTCCCATGTTTTAAGAGTGGAAGGACTATAATTAAGATGGCCAAGTAGCATAGCATACTTAATTGAATTTTTAAATTATATGTTTAATGTAATCTTTCATATTGTGGAGGCTTATGAAAAATAATTTGCCCCTCTTCCTTGCTTCAAAAGAATGCTGTTTAGAACCAGTCAATCTTTATCTGAATCTTAACTAAATCTCAGAGATGTCTGAGGTTTTTACACATACACAAGTCACAACTGTAAGATGATAAAACTTTTTAAACCATAATACAAGTTTTACTTCCTTTAGTTTTAGGTGTATGTTTTTTAGGGAAGAGCAGAGGATCAAGAACCCAAATAAAGTATAGAAGGCTTTTGGGTTAACGAAATGCAATTCAGAGTATATATATGTGTGGTTTCTTGCTAGGAAATATTCTTCCTTGGGGAAAGTAAGATTGGTAATTTAGGTATATATGGAATACCTTAATAATGTTAGTGTTTATTAAGAGAAGTAGAATAAGCATTATATTATATTTGGGAATAGGACTTAACTAGTAAGTGATCTGGCAGCATACATGAGGTTTTCAAGTTTTTCCCCAAAGAAAGGAGATTAGTTTGTAATATATAACTATTTAGTGTTCTGTTGCTTTATAAAATAGCAAGTAAGAAATTGTCAGCAACAAAATAGGAAAACTCCTCGACACTAAAGGTTTTTGCATACTAGAATGAACTAAAGACTAGTGTTTAGTGAAATCTTTGAGTGATGTACTTGTAGTCAAATACCTAGTGTTTTGTATAGCATTCTCCTGAATAGGATGCTCTTTAAGGTGACTGATTCGAATGCACAGGTCTGAAATTATTTGTGAAACTTAACTTGACAAGAGCAAGGTAGATTTTGTCACTGATGAGGTATCATTTAATGGATCTAGGTCTTAGACTTAGCAGGAGGCCATAAACTCCTTGACCCCTTTTCTTTAAGGGACGCTTGGTGGCAGAAAGATGAATTAGTATGAATGAGCGCTCTTCTGTTACCTGTCTTTGCCCTAATCTTGAAATGTGTTTGTAGAATTATGTAATATGGCCCCTAAAACCTAGAAGCTCTGTCTGTAGAAGTTGCTTTCCCACATCCAGAGGGTCCTTAATACTAATCTGGTGCCATGAAAACACAGCACTTTCCCCAAGAGTGAACCTCAGATATGAGAATAAGCAAGTAGTCCAGTAACTTTAGTAATAGCAGATGAAAGAAAACATTTTAAAAGTTCCTAAGTTGAATTAGTTGAGATGCTCTTCTTGAATAAAATTTTTTACCTGCACCCTGCTTGTAGATTTGTGGGTATATGAGACAATAAAATGGTAACAAGTTAAAAAGATTATTTTCGTGTTTAGGTTTTTCCTGTCTCACAGGGTTAATGTATCCAGGAGTTAGCAGCAGTGGTCAGGTATACTAAGTTGTGGACTATATAATTTGAATATTTCATTTTTAATATACTTTTAGTCAGTGGTAAAAGACACACCTCTCTAGTTCCATGTGATGGTGCTTTTGCTGTGATGCTGCTGTGGACAGTGCTGCATCACCTTTGTGTGCTGAATGATTGTCTAGGCCAAATCTTTTAAGCATTTGCTTTTTTGTCCTTGTGTTTTTGTGAATTTTTAATTTAGAGGATTACAGGACCTAATTCTTTCAACTTTTAAACTAGGTGATTGTGGAAGAGATGCTTCTGTGTGATATGAATGTGGCAGTTGCAAGAGCTAGCCCCTTTTGTATTTCTGTTTAGATGCCATCTGTTAATTGGTGGAGGAATTGCACTGGGGTCTCAGAGTGGTTTGCTGTAACATAGCTGTCTCTTAGCAAGAAACAAAGCGGATATTTATTTTTGTCAGGGCACCTCTTTGACTTAATGGTAGCCATGGCTCCCACCTGACTTGCAGCCTTTACCACTTTTACTGTGTCCTGCTCAGCTTCCTCTATAGATTTTGTTCCATTGGGATTCTTTCCTCTTTACTGCTTCAGAGAGGGCTTTTTTGAGGTCCTTGAAGCTGTATCTGCAGTATTTAAATAGGTTTCCTTTATAGTCAGCATTTATACCCTAACCTGCCAAAACACAATTGGTCTGTTTGGGGATTTCTCCTAAGTATAAAAATCAGTGCTTTTGTGTGACTATTTTAAATTGAGGGGGAGGAAAAAAAACCCTGCTTCTCACATCGTCTTGGAAATGTAACTGCCTTTCTTTATTAAATATAGACTAAACAAAATGTCCTGTACAGAGAGAAGGAAAATCGTATGTTATTTATACCTAAATCTTTGTGTAGATTGGGGACAATGGATTCCTCTGGAATTTTACTTCCTTTGTTGTTGCTAAAAATATCAGTAATTTCATTCTGGTCTGTCTTTTTAAAATAAAATGAACTAAAGTGGAGAGTTGTCCCCAGATGGAAGCCTTGTCACTTGTATGGAGGATACTTTATCAGTGATGCAGATAAGAAGGTGAAATATGTGCTTTTACTTTATTTGAAACTTTCTTTTCTTGATGATACAGTGCTCTTCGGTGTCTCCTCCTTAAATGACCTGGCCTTCCTCCCTCCCCATCTTTATTTTTTGACTTGGTATTACCATATTATATGTAAAGGACTTAGATATGTGTGTGAATTCAGAAGTCGTGTATAACTTCGTGATTGCTACACAAAATGTCAAAGTGAGGTTTGTTAACACTTTGCGCCCACTTAGGGTGGTTATTAACACTTTCACTCATAATAGCAGCTTAACTGGGAGTTGGGGAGCATTCAGGTACATATGTTTTTATAGCTTTGTAAAAGAGATCTCAGAAATCGTAAGCCTTCCCTGGGGCAGTCATCTTGAGTGCTGCTCTTTGTTGTCTGGGGGTAATCTACACCCTGTTAGATTCATAGTGAATGAATATTTGAGAGGTCATTAGGTGGGTGGTTCTGTATTCATGTCAGAGTATTAACTTAAGGTTCTAAAGGTTCCTTGTGTCTTGTTACTCTTATGAAGGTGAGATGTTATCGCGCCAAGGAAATACAGACCCTCCTGGGGTTTGAGGGGTTGCTTTCGATTCCAATCCTGGCCCTTAATCTGGAAGGCCCTCTGAAGGAAAAGAGTACTTGTTCCAAAAGTTCAGTTTTGGGGGAAAAGGCCACTTGGATTGAGTTAATCAGGCTCATTTTCAGATACGAGTGTATTTGGCAGGGACTCAGAGAACTGTAATGTGAACCAAAGTTTTTGTGGAATAGGAGAATTAGGAATAGAAGGTTTGGGCTGGGATTTGTCCAGATGAGAAGTTTGTGATTTAGGATTGGGGCGATTTGTAGGGACTTGTGAAAGATATGATGAGTTTTCATCCTCTCATTTTTGTCTTTTTAGAGATCTCTGGAGACTTTATTGAAAGGGATTTGGGGTCAGATCCCAGTTCTGGGTTGTCACGGCTTCTTCCCCAGGAGTCTCCTTGATGCTAGATCTGTATCTCCTTAGTGATTGTTCAATCCGCCAAAGTTAACCTCCGTAGGTTTCTCTCATGTGTTTCATCATCACTTCCTGCTTGGTTCATCCTACAGTATGACCACTACAAGCCTTTACATGGGGTGCCCCAGTTCTCAAGATGGAGGGTCTGCTTCTTACCTCTGCACAGACTACTTGTTGTTCAGTATGCCTTTGGTCTAACAAACTCCTCTGTAGTTCTCCACCAATTAGCTCTTCTCCATATGCCTGTTTCCACAGTTTCTCTGACAAGAATCTCCTTAAATTTCACCTCCTCTGTTTGAACCAACTAAAGCTTTCTCTTCAAGTTCATCCTGGTTAAGCTTGAAACGCCAGTGATTAATTATAGGTGTTCTGTCTTCAATAAGTGCCTGCATCTCTCTTGGTTATTGTCTTGCTTTAAATTTTTGAGCTAAGATCTTAGAGGGCAGAGACCATGTGGTACTGATCCCACCTGCTTTTCTACAGCTAGAAAGCCATGCTATGCGTATGAAAGCATTTCAATGCAATCTGCTGATGAGGGAAGTGTCTTGTGTGGGAGACGATTTTGGCAGTAGCAAACACGTTTGGCTTTAGCCATAAGAATTGCTTTCTGAGTTTCTGGAAAAGGAGTATGTAAAGCAAGTCCTGTTTTAAATGAATATTTTTATAATGCGGAGATCTCTAATCTATGCGTTTTGTAGTGATGGATTTGTTTTTGAGGGTTGAAGTGGTTTGTGTACCTGTGGGGCGATAAACCTTTTCGTGGTTTTTTCTTTTAATACATAGTGTCTTGATGGATTGAGAAAGAATGGTGAAGTTCCAGTCAATCAGTTACACGACAAAGAACAAGAAAAACAATGCAGGTGTATTTGGAGATTATGAATATCCTGGTTGAAAAGTTGTGTACTTTGGATGCACAGGACTCTGCCTCAAAATAATTCCCAAGCTTGGCCAAAGGCAGTGAAATGTATGCTGAAAAGACCGAGTTTGGATAAGTCAATTACGGTTTCGAAAACTACACTACCACTTAACAGCTACCTCTGTGCCTTTTGAGCAAGTTAGTTAATATCTCAGGACCTCCATGTTTTTACTGTAAAATGGGTTACAGAGAGCTTTGTTGTGAGAATTAAATATGTTGGCTGTATGTAATACAAGGCTCATAAGATGCTTGATAGCAGCCAATAATTAGGTAGTGGTACTGTTTGCTTCCAGAAAGCTAGAAAAAAGCATTTATGGGGCAGTGGGAACAGACTTCTCTCCCAGACTTACCGAGCTTTTCCTATTGGAAGGTTTTGGCTGGTGAACCTTTAACTTTGGGGCGAGTGAGAGACTTTTTTTAAAAAAAAACATTGTGTGTTCAAGAAGAAAACTTACCCTCTGTAACAATTTTTTTAAATCATGTGGACCTGGTGGGATTTGCATGGTCTGACTAATGTTTCCCATTCTTCTGGACAAAACACCACACCATAGTGGTTGGCAAAACTCTCTTATACAGCTCAGAAAGGGCACTGGGCTAATTATAGTGTTTAGGGCCTTTACATTTTTTTTCTTGCAATATCTAAATTTAAAAAATCTCTTACAAAGAGAGAAGCACATTAAGAAGCTGTACTGCTTTTTGATGGACTGCTTACGGATTTCCGTGTGTGTGTAGATTGACACCAGCTGGTAGTGCAAGCAACAGCAGATGCCCTTTTTACTACTGCAGTTGTTAACTGGTTTCCCTCTTTACCACAGTAATATTTTGAGGAGTATAGTTCCCTGGCCCTCATCTCAAATGATATTTATTTGAACAACTCTACTGCTTTTTAAGTAAGCACAAAATAAAGCAGGTAACACAAGCCCCTTTTTGTTTTTTTGGGTATTTTTGGCCGTGCCCTGCGGCTTGCGGGATCTTAGTTCCCCAGCCAGGGATTGAACCTGCGCTCTCGGCAGTGAAAGTGCAGAGAGTCTTAACCACTGGACTGCCAAGGAATTCCGCACAAGCCCCATTCTGTGTGTGTGTGGCAGGGGAAATCTGTATAGAGTTAATTATAAGAAACAAAGAAGTGAGACTATTGTAGCAGACTCAGATCTTTAACTGAGAGTTGATTTTGCCCTAGCTCAGGGTATGTTAATATCCTAACGTTTTTTGAATGGTAAGGTCTGACTTTCTGGCCAACTAACAGTTTTCTGGCTTTTGCTTTCACCACGGGGATAGCTCCAGTGTTTGAAGGTAGGCCTGCTGAGTTTTCTTTTAGAGCAACTACCTAAATCAGAGAGTAATGAGAACTGGTTTTTTGTTGTTTTTTGTTTGTTTGTTTTTAACAATGGTGTTGAGATGCTATAATATCATATTCGAATACTTTTTCTCAAGCTAGAGAACCTGGTCCAAGTTAAAGTCTTCTCCTAAGATGGGTGTACTAGAAGAAATAGTTTATTTTCCCACTTTAAATAAAGATCATTTTTCCTATTCTTCCTGGTCTCCGATGCAAGACATCTTAGTACCCATATGCACTATTTGAGAATTTAGAGGATTTAATATGCTGTTCTCAGAAGCCTAAGACTGAATTGTGTGGGAGTTCTTAATGTCTGAAATGGTGATGTATTAAGAACCCACAGTTTTGCCAACTTAAGCAAGGTCATGCTGCATTGCCAGCAGATTCATAATTACTGGGACTGGAACTATAGGAAAATGGAGCTCTACCAGTTGTATAATCGGAGGACAGATATGGCCATTAAAATTAACTCAGTAGGAAAATGCTCCGGTGCTTGAGGTCATTAACTGCTCCCTCTCGAATTAGGCTAC